>NW_024412419.1:2077240-2128652 GCF_014898765.1 Herpailurus yagouaroundi
GAGAGGAGGAGGGGAGGAGGGAAGGGAGGAGGGAGACGAGCAGGAAGAGGGAGGGGAGGGGAGGGGAGGAGGGAGAAAAGTGAGGAGGGGGAGGACGAGGCGGGAGAGGAGGGGAAGGAAGGAGAGGAGGGAGAGGGAGGAGGGAGAGGGGAAGGGGGACAAGAGAGGGGCAGAGAGACCCCTGCCCCCCCTCCCCACCCCTAGACGTGCTCCTTGGCGGTAGCCCCCTTGCATGCGACTCCGGCTCCTCCGTGGCCACCTCCACGCTTTGGTAAGGCAAAGCCACTACATCTTGGTGGACTTGGGGGGTCCTCCGTACTGTGGCGGGCGGCCCCAGCCCTGTGCCAGGGCCCCTCCCAGGGCGGGTGTGGCGGCGCTCTGGCTCCGCTCTCCCTCGCACCTGACCCCACTGCAGCGCCCACCCCCCACCCCCGCGCTCGCGGAGGCGTCGGCGTGGCACTTGCGCGCCCCCCGCCGCTCCCTCACCTCTGGCGTCCTCTGGCGCTGCCGTGACACTTCACCTTGTTAAGGTTGATAACATTCCATTCTATTTTTACTCAATATAATTGAGTCTCCTGTGCTTTGTCTCCAGTCTACGAAGTTGAAAACCAATTAACCTGAATTAGTTAGCATCGCTAATCAGTGTAACACGCGAGCCCCGTGTAAAATGGCGCAATCACAATCTTTTGTTTCCTGTGCGCCTGCAGGGGAAGGTGAACAGGTGCGTGAGCGGCCGCTCGGGACCCCCGGTGCCATCCTGACCGTGGGCCGTCCCGGGGCGGCCAGCGCGAGGGATAGAGCCCAGAGGGGCCATCACCGGCTCACAGGGACGTGGGGTCAGATCCGTCCTCATGGGCCAAGGTCCCTAGGGCCACACTCGCGTGAACTCTCTCTCTTACTCTTCACCAAACGTTCCCAGGCGGCTCTGTTTCTGCTGACCTGTCTGCGGGCCAGGCGGTTCAGACGGTGCTCGGGGCGCTCAGGTGCCGCGGGGGCCCAGCTGCTCAAGCCTTGGGCCCTCACCTGAGTCCTGCTGGGCGGGGTCCGCTGGGTCTTTCCTTCCTTCCCTGCCCTTCGTGGCCTCACATTCTCCCCCCCGGAAGCTCACTGCCCAATCTCCGGGTACCTTCCCTCCCCAGGAGCGCCTCTCCCAGACCCTCGACGGGCCTGCTCCTGTGTGGGCAGATGCAGGCGCGCCCCCACTCCGCGGCATCAGCCCATGGTCCCCAGGGCCCTGTCGCTCCCTCGCTCTTTGCTCCCCTATTTCACACCCCCAGTGACGCCTGAAGGATCGGTGCTTAGTGGATACATTTCCGTAACTGGTGCCAGCAGAGAGGCCACCCGGGGTCAGCGCCTGGGAGGCAAGTGATGGGCGCGTCTCTCCACACACACGCTTCCTGGTCTGCTCCCTTCCTGCACTTTCCCGCGTGTACGTGCACCGCGATGGGGAAGTTCACTACAGAGGGGGCCCCTCCCGGGGCGCCGACGACTCCCGCGGGTCTGAAACCACACCTCCGCTGCCCTCCGGAACGCGATCGCGCTGCTTTTCAAGACCCGGTGCAGTCTGATTTTAACATCCTGGCGGCTGAATCGCGGTTTTTCTTTAGGTAATTCTTTAGTGTCTTTAAACCCGGCGTTTCGCGTTTTTACACTAGCGCCTGGGGTCCCACAGGAGGCAGGAGGCAGCGTCTCTGTCCCGAGTCCCCCTTCCGACTCGGGGCCTTTGCTCCTGTTTCTGCAGAAACCTACTCTGTTTTCCCTGTTCCCTCTTTCTGAGACTTCTGTTCACTGGATGTCGATCTCCTGTGTTGATCCTTTAAGTTCCTTTGCCTTTTCTTTTATAGTTCCTCCCTTTTGTTCTACTTTCTAGAAATTTTCCCCAACTATATCCTTTTTTATTGATTTTTTTTTTTTTTTTTTTGGCAAGTGCATTTCAGGTTTCCAGGAGCCGGCTGGAGGTATAACGGTTCCTTTCTTACAGCAAACTGTTCATGTTTTATGACTACGTCCTCCTCTTAAATCTCTCGAAGATACTTACTGGGGTTTTTCAGTTTTTTTCCTAAACTGTTTCCTCCTATGTTATTTTTATCTTGTGTACTTTCGATTTTCTTAGACGTTTCCATTTAAGAACGAGGCTTAACGGCTCAGACTTCTGTGGGTTGACAACAGGCAAATGTTGCTTTAGGGTGATGAGCCGAGAGGGGCCGAAAGCCCAGGGTGCCCAAATTGCACACCTGCCCGGGGCCCTCCCAGCGAAGGCTGGCCTGGCAGTCGGGCACAGGCTGCCCTCACGGGCGGGACCGACCAGGCCCAACGGCCTCAAATACACACAACTGAACTGTCTTCAACCCAGTCTGTGGTGGCTGTGCGCTGAGAGCTGGAGCGATGCCCGGCCCCTCCCACTACGGGTGCCCAGGCACCCCGGACACAGCTCCTCCCTGCACCCACGGACCCTCCCTGGGCTGTTGAAACTCATCTTCTGACTTCTGCCGCTTCCTGGCTCCGCTGCGTTGTTTAAGGAGACCCCGCCGGGGGAGGACAGAGGTCTGAGCCGCTCCGTCCTGAAACCAGAAGTCCAGCCGCTGTTTAAACGGGTTGGACTGGCGACGGGCCACACCAGCAGGGTCCGAGGGCCGTCCAGGTACAGGCAGGTGGGGAGGTTCATGTCAGAGGCTGCACAGAGACTGCGGTGGTAACTGTTCCCAGGAAAGGGGCAGGGGGGGGGGTGTCCTGCACCATGAACGCTGACCCTCTGGGCAGCTACTCCGGTCCTAGGGCCCGTCCAGTCTTCTGATGGAGAAAACCGAAAAACTGCGTTATGCAATAACCCATCTGCGGAAACGTCTCAGCCCCTTAGCCGGTGCCTCCACGGGGAGACCCAAGCGTTGTGTCTGCAGCAGGGACGCGAGGTGCTTGCGGGCGGGCGGGCGTGCCCACGGCGGCCCGCGCCCCACAGTGTGTGGACCCAAGACACCTACCACCCGTGGGGACCCCGCGCCGTCCCTCGGGCCTACGTCACAAGGATCCCGAGTCCTCACCGCAAGGCACCAAGGCCTGTTGGTTTCCGCTGGTGCGCGGTCAAACACTGGAACGCTTCCGACGGGAATGCAAGCACGTGCCGGCACGTTCGGAGACTTGCAGTTAGCGCCCCTTGGGGAGGAGGGCACATCGCTGCCAAAACGGGAGGGTCATCCACATCGGGATGAGCGGCGTGACCCGGGTTCGAACCCGCGTCTGTCTGGCTCCGGGTCACGGCTCTCTCAAGGACGGGGCAGCTGTCTCCAAATACCACGATGCCGCCACGTGGCTGCATGCAGCCGTGATGCCCTCACCGTGCGAGCACAACACAACGACCTCGCAGCTCCCACGCCACCACCCACGCCCGCCACACGACGTCCACGGACCACCACGCAGCTCCCAGCTGCGACCGTACGACGGCCGTGCAACGGCCATGCCACCGGGCAGCTGCCACGTAACCGCCACCACACCAGCAACCGCACCGCTCCGCCGCAGAGCGGAGGGGTCCGCTGAGGCTGGGAGTCCCGGGGGAAGCTCGGAGGGCCGCGGGCCCGTGTCCACATGCGGCTCCACAGGACGTCGGTCTTCCAAAGCAGCAGGAAGCCGGGCGACCACACTGCCTCCTGTACGTGTCCCACGGTGTGGCAGTCGAGGGTCTCAAACATCCCGCCAGCGCCCCTCGACGCAAGGAGGCCGGTGACGGCCCAGGGGGTGGACCCCTGAAGACGCTCTGCACACTCGGGCCGTGACGATTCCACAGCAGACCCGCGCGAGTCCGTGTCACCCAGACAGACTGGCTCCGGCCGAGAGTCACCGCCGCCACACTGTCACACACGCTCTGTTCCAAGCCCTCCTGCCTGGATCTCTCCGGTGCCTCATCTACTCTGACAAATGCCCATCGCTCCTCCGATTCGGCACAGAAGCTCTACGGTCTCTTCCGGGGGGGGGGGCTGGATGATTCTTCAGCAAAGATTTATGGAGTCCCTGCCACACCCCTGCCTCGCTGCAAGTACGGGGACACAGTGAGGCCACCGCTCGGGATCAGGACTGCGAGGCGGAGGCACAGAGAGCGACACGCACACAGAATCACGCACAGAACAGACACAGACAGACACACACACAGAATCACGCACACAGAGGACCAGGTGAGCCCAAACCAGCCCGGTGCTTGTGCCGCCGCCCACACCCCGGCCTCCAGACCGGCCGCTGTTGTGCAGGATGCCCTTGACAAGGGGGACGGATGAAGGAAAGCACAGTCTCCTGCACCACTTCTCAGAGCCAAGGGGAATCTACAATGACATCGACGTAGAAAGTTGAAAATATCAATGAGGGGGCGACGCAGACTTCTCTGCCTTCCCCAAGATTCCACCCCGTGGGCCTTGGGGCCTGGAGGCGGGCGCGTGGGAACCCCCCGGGGGACCAAGGGGCCGGCTGGACTGGGAGCCAGCGCTCGGGCACAGCCGCGGGCGGCCCTCCACACCCAGCACGGAAGGTCACGAGTCCCCGGGTCCCGGGAACGCCCTCCACGAGGCACGGTGTATCTCGGCTGGTTCTAACGTAACCGCTCAGGTGAACGACCCCCCTCATGTTTACCACCTGGTCTCTTGAAGGAGCTTCCAAACGTTTTAAGCAGCTCGCAAATCAAATCCCGGGCAGACCGGTCTTCCCCACGGTGACCCTCCTTGCTTAATTAAACCGCATCTAACAAGTGACAGAGACAGGCCGTGTGCTGCTTCCTGGGACACCGTGCCAGCAAGTCCTGCCGGCGGCGCAGGCCCTCCCCGAGCAGATTCGCCTCTCAGGCTCCTCGGCTGGGTCCTGGCGGCTGTCGCAGGCACAACGCCCGAGAACGACGCGTTCAAGGGCACCGTGATAATCAGGCAGGAAGGCGGCCGTCGGTAGGCTGACACAGCGTGCTTTTTAATTATCTGCAGATCTCAATCGCAAAGATGATACTTATGTTATGTCAAAGTTAAGGGATGATTAATAATTTCTCCGTGTACTTGGCAGAGTGGTGCTCCAGACTATGACGATGTGATGCCCTGTCTCTATGCAGCCTCTCTCCTCCGGGGAGTTCAGTCTTCCAAAGACTTCTCCCATGTACGTTTCAGCATTGCTGGGGGAAGAATAAAGTAACACCCGTGGGTCAAATTAACACAGACCATCGGGCAGGGGCAAAGCCAGGATCAGAGATGGAAAGAAATTCATCAAAAGCCCAACATTTAGGGGCGCCCCGGTGGCTCAGTTGTTTGAGCATCCGACTTCGGCTCAGGTCACGATCTCGCGGTCCATGAGTTCGAGCCTCACATTGGGCTCTGTGCTGACAGCTCGGAGCCTGGAGCCTGCTTCGGATGCAGATTCCCTCTCTCTCTGCCCCTCCCCCTCTCGTGCTCTGTCTCTCTCAAAATAAATTAAAGACATTAAAAATAAAAATTAGGGGCGCCTGGGTGGCTCAGTCGGTTAATCGTCCGACTTCGGCTCAGGTCACGATCTCACGGTCCGTGAGTTCGAGCCCCGCGTCAGGCTCTCTGCTGACAGCTCAGAGCCTGGAGCCTGTTTCCGATTCTGTGTCTCCCTCTCTCTCTGACCCTCCCCCGTTCATGCTCTCTCTCTGTCTCAAAAATAAATAAACGTTAAAAAAATAAATAAAAATAAAAAGTAAAAGAAGCCCACCATTTTGCTCAGAGGTCGAGCCAGGGAGAGATTGCAGGCGTCCACTCAAGACTGTATCTGCTGGGGTAATGGACTGTCTCCGCCGTAAGAGACGTGTGGTGTCTTCAGCCAGTGAAATCCTACAGTCTGATGTGGGCCAGGCAGCCACCACGGGCGCGTCCCCTCCACACGGCAACGGTGGGGCCCAGGGTTCTCGAGCCTGTGCCTCTTCCAGAGCAGCCTTGGAGGCCTTGCTGACGCGCCGCATCCAGCCACAGTGAACACAGATGCGCAGCTGGGGACACCCCGGGAGGGTTTCAGGCAAGGTCTGGACGTTACACAACGCACAGCCGCACGCGCCTTGGGCCGGGGCTGCGCGTGGCCACAGCTGATGCGGAGGACGTGCGGGCGCACGGAGGCTCTGAACCTGTGAGGGCGCTCGCCGTCCTCTGCCCGCGACCCCGGGAGGGCGTTCGCCGTCCTCTGCCCGTGCCTGCACTTCCGCTCTACCCGCCCTCTTCCGAAAAACGTCTGAAGAGAACCACATAAAAATGCCTCATGCCAACCAAGACAGCACTTCAAAGGATTATGTGAAATGACACCGTCCGCTCATTTCTAAAGAAAATCCACTTACCGCCCAGGCTCACCTTTTCCCTTCCCTCTCTCCTTCTGAAAAGAGAAAACGAATCGGCTCTGGTGCCAGCAAGACAGGGAGGGCCCGCCGCAGGCCGCCCCTCCGCGGACGGCAGCAAAGAGCTCTGGGCGGAATGCAGAGAGCGCACCTGAGGACTCTGAACAGCCCGCGACAGCGGGAGGACGGGGAAGGGGCACAGAGCCTGACGGATGGCGGCACCTGCCGGGATGAATGGCTTTCCTCCTCCGTCTTTCGTCCTGGCTTCCAGGCCGCATCTCAGAGCCGCGCAGTGAGCAGGACAGAAATGACTCCGGGAGAACCCCTCTTTCTTGAAAAGGGGCCCCCGAGAGCCAGAGGGTGCGGGGAGGCACCGGGGGATCCTCTCCTCTCCCCTCCCCACCCCTGCCTTGCCGCGAAGCCCCCGCCGGGCACGAAGCTGCGGCCGTGGTGGTACCACAGGCTCCTGACACGCCCAGGAGAAGCCACTTCTCTGGAGGGGAACCCGGAAAGCGGGCCCCTGCGTTCCAAAGAATTTGGGGGACTCCTGCTTTGTTTTCTCTTCCCACGTTGCTCCCGAAAACCACAGCACGCTGTGTGGGCAGGAGGCACGAATCTGAGACTCGGAGAAGCCAGGGCCGTGGAGGCTGGGGAAGGGCCCCTGTGATGCAGAGGGCACTGGACCCAGTAGCCCACAGGAGCCCTGGGCTTCTCCCTGGCCGGGCGCCTGTGGAGCCAAGTCAGGGGAGCGTGGCAAAGGCTCCGAGCACTGAGCCGATCCTGCGGTCACTTCCGACAGGTGCTGGGACAGACCTGTGCTCTGAACCTAAGGTTTAAACAAGAGTTAAACAAGGCTTCTCAACCTACGCACCTACGTTGGTGTTTTGGCCCAAATAACGGATGGGGGTGCGATGGGGGGCGGGGGGCCGTCCGTGCCCCGCAGGACGCGTACAGCCACCCTGGCCTGTGCCCACCAGATGCCAGTAGCACCGCACACGTCACCTAGTGTCCTCGGGGGGCAAAACGCCATCAGGCTGACAAACCCTGATTTCAGCAGAACTCAGCACCTCGCGACAGAATCCTCAACATATCCAGGAGACGATTCAAAATTAGTCCGTGCAGTAAAAAACCAGGAAAATACGAGCAATTTTCAAGAGTAAAGAAAATCAGCACACGCCAACTTGAGGAGGGCGCGGAGATTTGAATTACGAGACCGAGACTTGGGAGCCACGGCCACGACCGTGCTCTGTGAGAGCAGGGTGAACGCTTTGGAGACGAAGGGGAAGACAGATGTCGCAGCAGAGGAGGAACTCTACGAAAAAAAAAAAAAAACAAAGAAAAAGAACCAGATGGAAGTTTTAGAACTGAAAAAAAATAAATATGTGATGTGAAATTAAAGATCACCGGGAAGGTTCAAGAGAAGAGCGCAGACAGGAAAGTGACCGAGCGTGCCCGGAGCGGGCCCGTGTAAACTACCCCATGTGCAGAACAGAGAGGAAACTGGGCGCGGGAGGGAAGGGCCGCCTCCAAGCGGACGGGGCGGGTTCGGCCTCCCAACACGGAAAAGTCCGGCGCGCTTCCCGGCAAATTCTAGCACGCCTTGCGCCACATCAGTTCTACACAACCGCCTCCGGGACGGAAGAAGCAGGCACGCCCGCCCACACGGTCTCAGACGCTGGCAGGATCCCGGCGCCAGCCCAGCGATCTCACCAGAAGAGAAAACAGGCCCATCCGCCTCGTGAACGCAGATGTGAAAATCCTGCACAAAACCTCAGTGAAGAAAACTTAGCAGTAATTTATTATTATTATTATTATATTTGTATTTTGTATTTTGTATTTTTTTTAATATGAAATTTATTGTCAAATTGGTTTCCATACAACACCCAGCGCTCGTCCCAACAGGTGCCCTCCTGGGTGCCCATCACCCACCCCCCCCTCCCTCCCCCCCTCCACCAACCCTCAGTTTGTTCTCAGTTTTTAAGAGTCTCTTATGGTCTGCCTCCCTCCCTCTCTCTTTTTTTTTTTTTCCTTCCCCTCCCCGATGGTCTTCAGTAGTATTTTTTTAAAGATCGCTAATCATGACCAGGGCACCCAGGTGACTCAGTCATTGAGCGTCCAACTCTCGGTTTGGGCTCAGGTCATGACCTCACTGCTAGTGGGATCGGGCCCGTGTCGGGCTCTGTGCTGACAGCAAGAATCCTGCTTGGGATTCTCTCTTTCTCTCCCTCTGCCCCTCCTCCCCGTCAAAATAAATAAATAAACATTTTTTTAAACTGTAAAAAAAAAAAAAAAAAGGTTAATCGTGACAAAAAAGCTTAATCCCAGAGTGTAAGGCTGGTCATCGTCTGAAAATCAATCAACGTGACTCCCCACATTGACAGACCATAGAAGGAACACTCCAGAATCATACCTATGGACACAGAAAAAGCATTTGACAGAATGCAATATCCAGTCGTGATAAAAACTCTCCGATACACAGGAAGAGAAGGGAGCTTCCTCAACTTGATATGTGTCACGTGCACTTAATGGCAGAGATTGGATGACTCAACCCCTGGGATCAGGAACAAAGCAAGACGTCACCGCCCCCCCACTCCCGGTCCTTCTTTCCAGCACTGAACTGGGGTTCCTGGCCTCCAGCGCAACGAGGTGAGACACAGAAATAAAAGGCACAGAGAATGGAAAGGAAGAAATAACACGGTCTGCGTTTGGCATAGAATAGGATTGTCTACCTGGAAAACCCCAGAACCCTTTGGAAAGGATTCCACAAAACAAAGAATCTCCAAGAACCAGTAAGTGAGTCAGGCGTGGGCAGTACCAGTACCAGGACAAGTACACAGACCAGTGCAGCGGCACAGCGAGTCCAGGACCCCCACGCAAACACACTCAAGCGACTCTTCAAAGAGTTGAGAAGGCAGTGGAAAGGGTCACCTTTTCAACAAATGACGCTTGTTTGTGCAGATACACGTGTAACAAAAGGAGACTCGCTATCTTTCCTGCAGCACACGAAAATTAACTCTGGTGAGTCTCAGGCATGAATGGAGGAGGCAGACCTATAAAGGCTTTAAGTTAAAAATAGGAGAAAACCTTTCAGACTCTGGGGTTAGGCAGTCGGGTTTTAGATACGACATCAAAAGCATGATCCGTTAAAAAATTAATAAATTAGACATCAGCAAAATTAAAATTTTTTTGCTCTGTGGAAGACACTGTTGAGGAAAAAAAAAAAAAAAAAAAGGAAGCCAGAGACTGGGAACAAATATCTGCAAACCAAATATCTGACAAAGAACTCACATCCGGAAGATACAAAGAACTCTCAAAACTCAAAAGTAAGAAAACACACAACCTGATTTTTTTTAATGGACAAAAGTGTGAACAGATGCTTCAGCAGAGAAGATTTATGGGTGGAAAACACGGACATGAAAAGCCAGCCAACATCATTAGTCATCGGGGAGATGCAACACAAAACCACATTTGGAAGGCCTGTGCACAGACCACAGTGGCTGGATTTCAATGACAGATCACACGCGTGTTGCCAAGGACGGAGGTCACCGGGGACTCGGGGACTCTGCTGGCGGGATGCGCCATGGTCAAGCCACCTTCGGAGGGGGTTTAGCGGTCCCTCGTAAAGCGAAGCATACATTTACCCCACGGCCTAGAATCTTCTTTCAAGGCGAGTGAGTAACGCCAATTGTGATCACACAGGGCCCGTGGGAGACGCTTGTCGCAGGTGTGCTCATACTCCCCCAAATCAGGAAAACCCAGGCATCCATCAGTGGTGCCATACACGCACCCACGGGGCACTTCTCAGCAGTGACAAGCGGTGAGGTATTCACACCTACATGCACATGGATACGGCTCAGACGCATCACGCTAAGTTGAAGGCACCGGAAAGAGGGGCCACAGACCGACCCAGTCACGTGACCTTCCGGAAGGGCGTAGGGGTGCAGATCCGACGACAGGCTGTCTGGGGCAGGGTGGGAGAGGATAGGCTCCGGGGCGAAGCTCAAGGACGTTAGGGGGTGATGGCTGCGGTGGGGGCCACACCGCCGTGCACTTGTCAAAAGCTGATGGGTTGTACACTAAAAAAGCATACACAAATATAAAAACCAGATTTAAGAAAACTAATTTTGGGGCGCCTGGGTGGCTCAGTCGATTGAGCGTCTGACTTTGGCTCAGGTCATGATCTCGTGGTCCGTGAGTTCGAGCCCCGCGTCAGACTCTGGGCTGACAGCTCAGAGCCTGGAGCCTGTTTCGGATTCTGTGTCTCCCTCTCTCTCTGACCCTCCCCCGTTCATGCTCTGTCTCTGTCTCAAAAATAAATAAACATTAAAAAAAAAAATTTAAACAGCTAATTTAAAAAAAAAAAGAAAGAAAGAAAACTAATTTTAAGATGTCCACATGTAAGTGACACCATGCTGGCTAAGAACATCCAGAGGAGAAATCCTAGGCACTCTCATGATCACGGAAGGGCTCACGCCCGGGGACGTTTCGGAAGCCACAGAAACGGGGTAAGTGGAGGGGAGAGGTGTGCACGTGGGTGGGGCAGCAGGACGGGGCCGGGGGTGCGGCTGCGGCTGGGCAGACCGGGCAGGGCCAGAGTGCGGGGTGGGAAGTGGCCCCAGGGACACGTGGAGGTAAGGCTGGCCGTGGAGGGCCTTTGGCGGGGGGCTCTGGACCCGGCATCTTTACCTTGCCTCTCAGCCTCTCCGAACTCTTTGGTCTTTGCCATCCAAACTTCGATGGCAGTCAGCGATGTGCCTCCCTTACTGATGGGATGACATCGTCTGTCTTCACGACTGAAAGTTTTCACATCTGCGGAAAGCTTTAGCGGCAGTTACGACATAACACCAGGAAAATGACCCTTTACCAAGGTATCACCCGCTGCGCATTTAGAACATTGCCTGCCTCCACGGAAGCAGAACTTTGGGAACCCCACCCAGGACTTGCCCCCGGGTCCCCGGACATCCCTCCACCGCTTTGTGACAGAGGTACGGCCACAGCCCTCCACGAGCATCGATAATGAGAACCATCCAGCCGCCCCGAGTCTCTCCTCCTCGGGAAACAGGTCGAAGGGAAGGTCCTCCAAGCCGCCCAAAGACCATTTCGGAAGAGCTTAGCTCTAAGAACTGGAATTCAGTTCCGAGAAGAAGTTCATTTCTGCAAATGGGTCTGTTTTGTGTTTTCGTGTCTGTCCTACACTGCAGTCTACTGAAAGACTACACTTCTTGCCTGAAAGGCAAAAATAGACACACGTCATCATCCCTCTGACCAAGCAGGCCCTTAACCAGAGGACAAAGGGTGACAACGCCGAACGCCGACCCCAGGCACTTGCAGGCCCAGGAGGAGGCCCCGCTACTCGGCCTGTAGCAGGTGGACCATGAGTGAGCATCGACCCCAGCCCTCCTCGGGGCTGGCGGGGAGAGCTGCTTGAGCCCCATGGAGAGGCCACAGCCCAGGCTGAGCGTCTGCCCGCCAGCTCAGAGCGCCCCTGAGCCGGCTGGCCATGGGAGGGCATGCGGGGCCGTTCCTTGAGGGGCTGGCTGGCCACGGGCAGGGGCGTGGGGCCGGCTGGCCCGTGTGTGGCTGGCTGGCCGCGGACGGGTATGTGGGGCTGGCCCACGCGCACCAGGAGTCCCCCGTCCTCTCAATACAAAGGGCCACGCGCAGAGACTCGGCCCCCGTGACCAACTCAAGCCTCTGTGATAAAATCGAGCACAGCACCCTGCTGTTGGGTCCCTTCTCTCATCAAACATCCTGATGACTAACGGGAGAGACTGGGTTACAGGTGTCACAGGGGTCAGGGGGCAGGTATGGGTAACAGGTCACGAAAGGGAATTGTCTCCAGAAGCCCCCAAATGCCTCCCCTCTCAGGAGGCGTGAAGCCAGGCCCACCGCCTGCTGGGGACCGGGGCTCCTACACTCCTTCTGCCCTCACCCCCAGCTACCCTGCTGTGGACACTTAGTTCCTAAGCCCCCGGACACGTCCACACGGGGCACAGGGATGACGGACTGACGAGAGAGCAGAGGAAGAAAAAGAAAGAGAAGCGGGAGGAGAGTCTTGGGCTTCTCTGTAAGCACAGACGACCTGGTCACGCGCTGGGGAAGGACCAGAGTTCTCGGAACGACTTCAGCCTACTTGAGGCATCTGGGAGTTAACCATCCGAGTCCCACGCAGGTCCGGGTCGCCTCGCAGCACGGTTTCCGTTCTGTGCGCCTCGTCGTCGTGCGTGCGAGCCCATTCCTGCCCCGTGTGGACACAGGGTCCCAGACAAGATGGCCTCGAACCACAGGGAAAATAATCTCAACCCTCATGAAGCTGCCCTGCAATTTAGCCCACCTCTTGCTGTACGCAGGCCTTCCGTTAGGAAACCTCAAGGTTATTTCTTAAAAGGCAACCCCCCCCCCCTTGGTCGGGGGGGGCCCCGCCCCGCCACAGCCCCCCACCCCCGTCACACGACCGGAGAAATATGAGCTGTCAGCACCTCGGGGCACCTTCCTGGTGGCCAGCGTGCTGGAGTGGAGGCCCGAACGTGACAGACTGCGGGGCAGAGCCGGCCACGGGTCCCCTTGCCCAGGACAGGCGACAGCAGCGATGAACTAAGTGGTTTTCTCGTGACGGACCCTTCGGTCCTGCCCGGGGCCATTCCAAATGTGCTTCCGGCACAATAGCTTAATTTATCGTTGCTGGCAGTTTAAGTGGACGGCAGCTTAATTTGTGGCACGAGGTCAGCTGAACCTCACTCTGTAATCTCCAGAGTTTGTTCTATATGTTTAGGCTCCATTCTTCGGCGGCTTCCAAGGCAGCAAATTAGAACTCCCTTTCTCTTATAACAAGAGAAAAATTAGTTTATCCACAGAAGGAAACAGAAATAAATTAGAATTCTCTGTCTTCCTCATGGAAGGGAGGAGAGGGGGGGGAGGCACTGATTTATGCATGAGAACAGGGCACATTACTCAGGATCTCACTCGGTGCTCGTGATCCCGAAAGGGGGCTTAGCAAACTCTGGTGTAGGGGACGGCGAGGCCGAGGGGGCCGGTCCACCGGACGGCCCGAAGGGGGCTAACCCAGCTGCCGTGCGTGAGTCCCCGACTTGAGTGAATCACGGAGCAGACGAGCAGACGTAAAGCTGACGTTCTATGGAACCTAATTTATGTGCTTCTTCCCAGTCTTGGCCACACTCACCAGCATCAATTATTACCAGTGTGAGGCAGATGGGAGGGGAGGTAGGAGGAAATTCTCCCTAATGGAGACCGGGCGAGTGTCCTCCTGGAGGGAAGCCCCAAGGGCTGGCTGGACGGGTCCGGGCCGGATGCGCGGGTCTCCGCCCGCCACACGCGCCTCCGTTTCACACGCCCTCCCCTAGGAGGGGTGCTTTTCCCCTTTAATTCCACACATCGGCCCGTGTAGACTAAAGCAGTTACCCGTAACTGCCGCATTAGACCCCCGGAGAGTCCTGCTCGTTCCGGGGAACCCTAAGCAGCTGCCGAGCTCATGGGCCTCAACCTCGTGCCCAGGGCCGGGCGCGCACACACACAAGAGCCCCCCTCATCCCCCACCGGCGGCCACAGACGCCTCCCGTCCCGCGCCCCGTGTCGAGAGCCCAGCAGCACCCTCCGGACCGCCGGCCGCATCTCGGGGTACCGCAGGGGAGCCCGTGCTCGCGCCCCGTGTCTTCCCCAGGCCTCCCCGGATGACGTCACCTGCCTCTCTGACAGCCAGCATCTTCGCCTCTTCCAACACGCTTGAGAGTTTCCGCTCCTTCAATTCTGCTTGGGATTCCACGCCGTTCACCGGTCCGTGTCTCTCACCCGGCGTCGAGGAAAAACCAGAGCTGTACGGTAAAGCTCCAGGTTTACCGCAGATTTCGTTCGGGAGTAAAACTGGAGAACAGGGGCATCAGTGTGAAAGCGGGCTCGAGCCCAAACGCAGCGGGGCAAGCGGGAACCTGCAGCCAAGGAGCACGGCGGGGTCCGTGGACGGAAGCCCACCGGGAGGAAGTGGGGGGGGGGCGCGCGGGGGACCGGCTGGCCCGGCCGGAGCCGTGCGGGTCAGACACAGAGGATGGGGACCTCCAGCCAGACCAGCCCAGCCAGACTCTCGAGGAGACGGGACGATGAAGACACGAACGCAGAAGCCGGGAAGCCCAGGCTTGGGCGACGAGTCCGGGGAATCCCACCCAGAGTCTGGTGGAGAGAACCTGTCAGCAGAGCGTGAGCTCCCAGGGACCGGGACGAGGTCGTGTTCCTTCGTGCCCGACCCGCGTCTGGGCAGGCACGCCAGCGAGCGGCGGGCAGAGCTGAGAGCGTGTGGCCCTGTGGCTTCACGGCTGTGTCTTCAGGCCCCCCCCCGCCCCAGAGCAGGGCCAGGTGCACGCTGTGCGCCGGGCCCTGAGACCCGGCTGTTCCCGGGGTGGGCGGCCTGCTGGCCGGTGTCCCCGCGCGACGGGTAGGAACCCCGTCCAGCGCACAGAAGCCCCACCCCGGGGCAGCCTCCACCCGCCCCCTCCCGCAGGCCCCAGGGTGGTGGGGGGCAGCGGGTGTGAGAGCCCCAGCGGTCTCGTTGCCGTAACAACGGAGAGGGTAGCTGTCATCTCTTCCGGTTCCACAGGGACCAGGCACCATGGTCTCTTAAACCTCAGTGGCCTAGGGACACGGGTCTCTGGGTAGACACCAGCATCCCGAGTTTACACGCGGGGAGACAGAAGCACAGAAGCTGAATCGCTCGCGACAGGGACGCCGACAGTGGGGGACAGACGTGAATCGCAGCCCGGGTCAAGCTCCAGAGCCCCAGCTCCGTACGGGTGCTCGGAACAGGCAGTGTCCACAGCGGGTGGACCCGTGCCCCCGGGGTGGGCCTGCTGTCCCTGTCCCGCCAACGCCAACCGACAGACACGCTCAGGGTCGTCACACAGCAAGGAAATGGGAAATCCGCCTGAAAGAGAAAAGGCCCACAAACAACAACGGCCATCCCCTGGTCCGGTCCCCTCCCTCCTCCGTGACCACCCGTCTGCCACAGCGGGTCCCTGCACAGATCCCCGAGAACTGAGTCCTGATGAACTGCTGTGTCTCACGTGGGAGGAGGAAGGTTTAAAGATCACGATTTTGCAAAAACGGCCAACGGGTGTCGAGTGGGACATCTCCCCTTTAAGGGCTGGTCCGTCGGGCACTTCAGCCACTGGCCGCAGACACAGTCCACGGGGGAAGAGGCTCAGAGAGCCGACAGACGGGTGGCCCAGCCATGGAGCCTTCCCCGCCAGCCACACCTTCCCTGTGTGGCTCAGAGCGCTCGGGGGGCATCCCTTTCTTTAGGGGTGACTTAATGGTCCAGGCTCCTGTCCAGATCTCGACAGGATGACTGCTTTATGGGACCCTATAATGGATTCCACCCCACGCTGCAATCCATCATCGCCGGCGCCACAGCGTGCCCTGCGCCCGGGCGGGCGATCACGCACGTTCAGTCCCCTCAGCCACCACGACTACCCCCACCAAACACAGTTTAAATGAAGCAGTAACTCACCTCAACCTCTTCGGCTTAATCACACCCATCATCTTGCATATTTCCAAAGGAGTGCGCATTAACGGTTCTTAAACAGGGCTGCGTGAAGGTCACATGGATTTGCCCCCTCCACGCGGTGCAGGACGTGGGCTGACGATCACAAAGCCAGAATGCTCCATGTGGCACCTGCCCCCCGAGGCTCCGGCTCCTTCCGGTCCCCACTGCTCCCCTGACCCCTGACGTGAGGTCTGCACTGACTTCAAGGGTACACACGTCTGTAGACCCTCCACTCCTGCCAGGGTTCTGCACAGCAGTGAATCTTGTCTTAATCACCGGGACACGGGCGTTCCACGCATGGGCCCTGGAACCTTCCTGATGCTCCAGGGAATCGCCTGTGCTGCAGGCGGCCCCAAGGCAGCTGGAGGAGCAGAGAGCCCTGGGGCTCCACTCCCCGCTCCCTCCCTCGCCACCCCTGCACCCAGATTCTGCACCCTGGATGTGAACACCCTTCACCGACATCTCCCCTCTGCAGTTCTGAACGTGCGGACTGAACTGTGAGCTCTTCCAGGGCAGGACAATGTTTTATTTGCTTTATACGCCCAGCACTTGGCATAGCACCTAAAGCCCAACATATGTTTGCTAAAAGAACTGACTCAAATGTCACCTGGCCACGACCCGGGGTGACAGATCATACACTACTCTGCCCGGAGCACCTGCGATAGATCAACCTTTAAGAATAAATTGAATTGTCATTCCACTGGTGAACGGTGTCCTCTTAAAATTTCGTCTAGTTTTGGGGCGCCTGGGTGGCGCAGTCGGTTAAGCGTCCGACTTCAGCCAGGTCACGATCTCGCGGTCCAGGAGTTCAAGCCCCGCGTCGGGCTCTGGGCTGATGGCTCAGAGCCTGGAGCCTGTTTCCGATTCTGTGTCTCCCTCTCTCTCTGCCCCTCCCCCGTTCATGCTCTGTCTCTCTCTGTCGCAAAAATAAATAAACGTTGAAAAAAAAAATTTAAAAAAAAAATTTCGTCTAGTTTTATAAAGATACAGACCATTCTTGGAATTAAGTCGATCTATTGTTTTGCTTGGTAACAACGTGCATCAGAGGTTACGTGCTGCACTGGGCTCGGTGCAGGGACAAACATAAAACGCCTACATAAGAAGGAAGAAACATCTCACATAGGCAACTGAACTTTCCACCTCAAAGTATTAGAAAAAAAACAGACCAAGCTCAAAGTTAGCAAAAGGAAGGAAATAATAAAGATTAGAGAAAAATTTGTGAAATAGACACCAGAAAAACAACAAAAAAAGATCCATGAAACTAAGAGCTGCATGGGGTTTTTTTTCTGAAAAGATACACAAAACTGACCAACTTGTATCTAGACTAACAAAGAAACAAGGGAAAACTCAAATAAATAAAATTACAAATGAAAGGGGACATTACGATTGATGTCACAAAATGTAAAAGCTCGTAAGAGACTAGTATCGTCAATTACACGCCAACAAATCTGACAACTAGAAGAAATGGAAAATTCTTAGAAATGCAAGCTACCAAGGCTGACTCACGAAGAACCAGACAGGGAGACTGAATTAGTAATTAAAACCCACTCACAAAGAAAAACCCAGGACCAAATGGCTTCTCTGGTGAATTCGACCAAACATTTAAAGAATTAACTGCAATCCTCCTCAAACTCGTCCAAACAGGAATTCCCAACCTCACTTTTTGAAGCCAGCATTACCCTGACACCAAAGCCACATAAAGATGCCACAAGGAAAGGAAATTATAGACCAATATCCCTGATGAATATAGATGCAAAAATTCTCAACAAGATACCAGCAAATCAAATTCTACAGCACACTAAGAGGATCATACGCCACAATCAAGTGGATTTATCCCCAGGATACAAGGGTGGTTCAACACACACAAATCAATAAATCTGATACACTGCATTAACAGAGTAAAAGGCAAAAATCATAGGCTCGTGTCAACATATGCAGAAAAAAACCATTTGACAAAATTCAACATCCTTTCATGACAAAACTCAACAAATTAGGTACAAAAGGAACATATGTGAACACAATACAAGCTGTAGATGATGAGCCCACAGCTCATATTGTCCTCAGCGGGAGCACAAAGGGTTTTCCTCTAAGGAACAAGACCAGGAACAAGACCAGGGTGGCCCACTCTCGCTTGCTCCCGTGCAACGTGGTACTGAAGTCCTATCACAGCAATCAGGCCAGAGAAAGAAACAAAAGGCATCTGCACTGGAAAAGAAGAGGCAAACTTATCTGGTCTGCAGATGACACGATATTGTACACAGAAACCCCTCAAGACTCCACCTAACACCTGTTAGAACTGATGAATGCAGTCAAGTTGCAGAATACAAAATCAACAGACAAAAATCAGCAGCATTTCTTTCTCTACGTTAAAACTATCTGAAAAAGAAACTGGGAAAACAATCATCTAGGTGATAAGAACACAGTACACACAAAATGTAGACATTTTATATGTCAGTGTATAAAACATCGATGAAAGAAATCGAAGAAGACACAAACAAATGGGAAGATGCGCTGTGTTCCTGAACGGAAACAATTGCTATTGTGAAAACGTCTCTACTACTCAAGACAATCTACAGATTCGGTGGATTCCCTCTTAAAAATCACAGTGGCAGTTCTCACAAAAATAGAAAAGACCATCCTAAAATTCGTATGCAACCTCAAAGTCCTTGAATAGCCAAAGCAATACTGAGCAAAAGGGACAGAGCCGGAGACATCACACTTCCTAGCGTCCAATTACATTACAAAGCTACAGTGATCAAAACAGTATGATCCTGGCATTGAAAGAAAAAAGACACACAGAACATTGGGACAGAAATAAACCCAAATGCATATGATCAATTAATCTTTGACCAAGTCTCCCAAAATACACAATGGGTAAAAGATAGTCTCTTCAACGAATGGTGTTGGGAAAACTGGGTATTCACATGCAAAAGAATGAAATTAAAATTAGACTCTTACACCAGTCACAAAAATGAACTCGAAATGAATTAAACATTTAAACCTAAGACCTGAAATTGTAAAAATCCTAGGAGAAAACATAGCAAAGATCTTTGATGTTGGTTTTGGCAACTATATATATATATATATTTTTTTTTGCATGACCCCAAACACATTGGCAACAAAGGCAAAAATAAACAAATGTTATTACATCACACTATAAAGCTTCTGCACAGCAAAGGAGACCATCAACAAAATGAGAAGCCAACCTACAGAATAGGAGAGTATATGTGAAACCAGATATCTGCTAAGGGACTAACATTCAAAATACATAAGCAACTCACACAGCTCAATAGCAAACAAACCACCAAACAAGCAAATAATACAAAACTAAACAAAAACCAGGGGCACCTGAGTGGCTCAGTTAAGCATCCGACTCTTGGTTTCAACTCAGGTCATGGTCTCATGGTTTGTGAGTTCAAGACACGCGTCCGGCGCTGCGTGGACAGCTCAGGGCCCGCTTAGGATTCTCCCTCTCCCTCTCAAAATAAATTAATATTAAGAAAAAGCAAACAGGGGCGCCTGGGTGGCGCAGTCGGTTAAGCGTCCGACTTCAGCCAAGTCACGATCTCGCGGTCCGTGAGTTCGAGCCCCGCGTCGGGCTCTGGGCTGATGGCTCAGAGCCTGGAGCCTGCTTCCGATTCTGTGACTCCCTCTCTCTCTGCCCCTCCCCCCTTCATGCTCTGTCTCTCTCTGTCCCAAAAATAAAAAAATAAAAATAAACGTTGAAAAAAAAAAAAAGAAAAAGCAAACAAACACATAACCTGACTTAAAAATCAGACAAGTACCTGGATACGGATTTCCCAGAAGAAGACACACAAATGTTCAAGAGGCATGTGAACAGGTGCTCAACGTCACTCATCACCAGGGATAAGCCACTGAAAACCGGTGAGATGTCACCTCACAACTCAGAACGGCCATCATCAAAAAGACAAAAAAGGCAACAGGTGCTGGCGAAGATGTGGAGAAAGGGGGACCCTTGTGCACTGTTGGTGGGAATGCAAACTGGTGCAGCCGCTCTGGAAAAGCACATGGGGGTCCTCAAAATGTTATTGCCTCAAAATGTAGGGGAACACCCTCCAATCCAGCAACCCCAGCTCTGGGCATCTCTTCAAACAAAGGAACTGAGGTCAGGCCCTTGAAGGCGTCTGCTCTCCTGTAATCAAAGCAACATTGTTCACAATGTGATGGACGAACGGACAAAGACGTGGTATGCGCTGTGCTGGAACATCATCCAGCCCTGAGAAAAGGGAGAGAATCCCACCCCTGTGACCACATGGACGGACCTGGAGGGCGTTCTGCTAAATGAGATAAGCCAGACACCAAAAGACAAATACCGTATGATCTCACGTACCCGTGGAGTCTGAAATACTCAAACTCACAGTCACAGGGCGCAGGGCGGGCACCGAGGACTTGGGGGAGAGGGACACACAAGTGTGGTCTGAGGGCGCAGACTGGGCGAGGAGCACAGCCTGGAGGTCGCCACTGCCACACGGCGCCCGGAGCTAAGAACACTGAATGGTATACTTACGACGTGCTGAGTGCAGATGTTTGGTTAAGTGTTCTTATCACACACACGTAATAATCATAATAGCAATGGGAGGAAACTGGGGAGGTGGGAAATGTGGCTGTGGCCTTGAAGGGGGGGCGTGGCTTCAAGGGCGTACACTTGTCCCCACACTCATCCCGCTGTATACGTTAAGAATGCACAGCCTTCACAGGCCGCGCTTCAATAAAGGGCTTTAACAAAACAAAGGTGAACATCAATCAGGCTGTCTTCCTTCCATATTTTGGTCTCAAACCTCCGAGTATCAGCCAAGAAATGAGATAACCGCTTTAACTTGAACTTATTAAAACTGAAGTTGAAGCCCAAGTCCAAGCTGATCTCAGGCACAGCCGCACAGTCCTGAACGGCGGGGACCGCGGCGTCCCTTCCCCTCCTGGTGCCGGGAGCGGGGCCCGGGCTTCCAGTTCCGGCCTAACCCCTGCGCCGGGCACTCAGCCACCTCCCCGTGTGACGTGGGGGGCTGGGCCCACGGGCTCTGAGCCCCTGCCCGCACGTGGCCGGAAGTCAGCCTGCGTGTCCCGGTTACCCGACGGTCCGCTCCAGGAGGCTCGGTGCCTGCGCACGGGGAAACCAGGCCGCCGGGCCTGCCTCCGGTCCCACCCGGAAGCCCGCGGCCCGGTGCACACGCAACGGGGAGGGCACGCGCTTGCACGCAGCCTGATTCTCGGGACCAGTATTCGTCTTCCCAAGAAAGTAAAATCTGCCTCCCTTCGACTTTGCACGTCGGTGTCCTCTGGGTCTAGGGCAAAACTAAATTCACATCCACTTGCACAAGCGATCCCCACGCGACAGGGCCCCCGGCCTGTTCCGGGCCCCTCTCCTCCCAGCTCCCCTTACTGTGCCACTTCCTGTGCTCCGGACGTGCAGCCACCGCGAGGAGCACTCGGGCGACACCCGCGTGGGCAGGTGTGCTCGCCAGCCAGGCCGCTCAGAACCAGCGTGCCCGGGGGCGGGGCGTACAGGCCAGGGGCGGGGCGTGCTGCTGGGGGCGGGGCGAACGGCCAGGCCGCGGGACTAGACTCCCGTCCTCGCCCGGACCTCACAACCGGACGACTCTGGCAAACCCTGTGAGGGCCCGGCCCCACCTGCTTAGCTACAAGGTGGGAACACGGTCCCGGCCCCACAGGCCACTGGAAGCTTTAAGTGAGATGCTGCGTGCCTCAGTGCCCAGCGCGGTGCCACCACCCCGCAACCCCCAGTTTGGACCGGGGACTAGCAAGCCGAGGCTGTCCTCATCACTTGGAGTCACTGTGACACGTCTGTGTACTTCTCAGGAAGCAAGAGGCTCCTTTCAGGAGCCCTCGAGATGAAGCTCCTCTAGACGGGCACGTCCTGCATCATCAAGGACGTGGGACGAGATGCCCTTCCTGCTTGAAGCAAAGCGCCTCGGCCCGGAGCTCCCCTGGCTGGTTTCCCTGCGCTCGTCTGTCTGCCCAGCGTGCTGACACAGCTGGTATCTGCCCCCAGAGCACCCGACCCCCTGCCCACGCTCGCCCCGCCCCGTGCAGGGAGGCATCACGGAGACCACGTGGCCACCGCAGCACCGGCCACCGGCGGCGGCCCTTTCCTGAGAATGGCTTCCGTGGGCGATGGGAGGGGTCCCTGGGCAGCAGCAGAAGGGAGAGGTGTGCAGGGCCCAGCCCGCGCCACCAGCCCCCAACCCTGCTGGGGCTCTTCCTCTGGCGGCTCCTTCCCCGGCGGGACCCAAAGTCCCGTGTGTTTCGTGTAATACCTTACCCCGGGCACCAGGCCTGGTGAGGACCCTCCTGTGGTGCACGGTGGCAGCCTCCCCAGGAAACAAGACGGTGACAGGTGCTGCCGGCCAGCGGCAATCTGGATCTTCCCCTGTGGGCCTCGGTCCACGGGACAGCACACTGTCTGCTACTTAACAGGTCACGGTGGTCGACAAACCATTTCACTTAACTTACCCATTTCATGGATGAGAAGGCTGAGGCTGAGAAGCTCACTGACTGTCCGGGTCCTGGAGCCTGGCAGGTGGCAGAGCCAGGTCTAAGCCAGGTCACACAGCACAGTCCTGCTCTGTGCCCCCTGGTTGCGTGCCGGCCGGGCAGGCCAGCCAGGGGGGCCGGGTCAGGTGGGTGGGTCAGGATGCCCCCCGCGCCCCCAAGCA
The DNA here is from genome assembly GCF_014898765.1 of Herpailurus yagouaroundi. NCBI lineage: Eukaryota > Metazoa > Chordata > Mammalia > Carnivora > Felidae > Herpailurus > Herpailurus yagouaroundi. Next base: position 2,099,787 of record NW_024412419.1, read on the forward strand.
CCTGCACAGGGGCGCCTGAGCTCGTGCCTTTCACTCCATGGTGTCTGAGCCCCCGCCGCCCTCCGGTCGCCACGACCCGTACCCGGGTCTGTCACCAGCAGGGAGCACTGCCCGCCACAGCCCGCCGCTGAGCTCATGACAATGCCCAGTGCGGACCCCCACCTGGCCGGCCGGCGTCACTCCGTCACCCTGCCCCCCGACAGCACACAGCACGGACGTCCCTGGGTGGCCGCGGGGCATAGCAATGAGTGACACGGCCCACGTCACAGAGCCTGGCCCGCCTCCGTGGGGTCAGTGCCCTCCGGGGCCGTTCGCCCGCCCGGCTGGCAGGTCCGCGTCTGCTTCCCGTCGTGTGCCGAAGTGCCCGGAGCAGGACACCTGCCAAGGGGGCCGGAGTCTGGCGCTCTGGGCGGGCGGGCGAAGAAGCCGCCCTGGGCAGCCCGCAGAGCAGCTGACACACGGGTGCTTTTGGGAATAGGAAAGATGAGATCACTGAACCGGTACTCCTTCGAGCACCGTCCGCACCTCAGACAACGCGACCTGCGCCTTCAGGAGGCGGGCCCTGCTCTCTGTTCACGAGGAAGCTATCAACCAGAACAAGGACATTGCCCGAAGTGTCCCGGTTCACAAAGGGGCCCAGTCGTGACCCAAACTCGGTCCTTTGGCTGCAAAACCGCAAACCCCACTCCAGGCACCAAATGACGCTAAAGGAGGAGGGGACGGCAGGTGACGGCCACCGAGGCTGACGTGCTCCCGGCTGCGTGTGATGTGCTCCCAGGCTGCACTGCAAGGTCACCTGAGGTCATCCTGGTGTCTGGCCTGACCCGGGTGAGCTGGGGGGAATGCCCCCCGCTCCTGCCAGATGCCCTGTGGGTGAGCAGCGCTGGGGACCCTCAGGACCCACGGGGCCCACGCCGCGTGCTGTCCTCGGCACTCGCGTTTGCCGTCAGTCTCCGTCTGTCTGATTAAAAGCGAAACAATGAGGGGCGCCTGGGTGGCGCAGTCGGTTAAGCGTCCGACTTCAGCCTGGTCACGATCTCGCGGTCCGTGAGTTTGAGCCCTGCGTCGGGCTCTGGGCTGATGGCTCGGAGCCTGGAGCCTGTTTCCGAGTCTGTGTCTCCCTCTCTCTCTGCCCCTCCCCCGTTCATGCTCTGTCTCTCTCTGTCCCAAAAAAAATAAATAAAAACGTTGAAAAAAAAAAAAATTAAAAGCGAAACAATGAATTCTCCCCCATGGCCTGCTGCAGCGTCTCTGCACACAGACAGGCACACAAGCCTGTGTACCCACAAGCCCAACCCCACCCAACCGTCCTCCGCGACAGCTGTGCCGCAGCCACCACTCCGGAGGGGCCGGGAGTATTTGGCCACGAGCCCCCCGGCCCCCGAGCCTGGTTCCATGGGGAACCACCAAGCCCCGTGTTCAACGGGCCGTGGGCCGCTCTGCTCACGCGACCGGGAGCATGGATTTGATGCCCGAGGGCAGCGGACGTGGCACCGGCCCCACAGTCAGGCGTCTGCCTCCCACGACTCGGGAGACGTCTCGTGTGAGTTCCTCAGGATACAGTGGAGCCGTGACACCCCCAAGTGCACTGGCCGCAAACGCTGAGGTCTGTCCAGTGGCCTCTGTCCTCAAGGAACCCGTGCCGCGTAGGAGGATGGGACACGTCCCGAGGATGGAAGGGAGGGACGGCGTCAGAACTGAGGGCCACCGGGGACACCAGGAGAGGGGGCCGGCGGGAAGCGCTTACTCAGGTCTTGGCCAGTGCAGGCTGCGGCTCGCGAGCCTGTCCTGAGGCACGGGCCCCGCTCAGCCGAGACCCCAGGAGCCACGCTGGGCGTGGAGCAGGGGTGAGATCTGCCAAGGTCACGGGAGCGGCCGCAGTCACCTACACGCGATGTGGCCCGGGACACGTCTGACGAACGCTCCCAGCGGGCCGATTCCGGGAGAGGAGCCCGTCCTCTGGCGGGAGAAGGCTGTGCCCACAGAGCTATTCCTGCCGGCCTGGGGAGCGGCGGGCCTGTGACCGGCCCCCCGTGGGCACCCGGGCAGCTCCCCCACAGCGGCCGGGCGCCCCCTGGGCCGCCTCGCACGCGCAGCGTGAGCCGCACCGCCGACGAGGCAGCGGCGATCCCGACAACAGTCCTCCACACGCTCATTAGGCAGGAAGACACAACAGGGCACGAATTATTAGGCAATAACTCATGCCTGGAAGCAATTTTAGACACAAAACTTGAAGGATTCATCATTACCATATATTCAATTCTATTTTTCTTTTTCACGCTGTAAAAATCACATCTAAATCTCCTAATGCCATCGCAGCTACATCGAAAAGTGGACTGGGCCATCAACTTGGACGGTTTAAAATAAACCAGCTGCTGAGCAGAAAAGCTGTCGAGCTCCTTTCCCGGGTTTGGTTCTGCGGCTTGGGGGTGACGGTAAATACCATTCGCCGATCGCTGCCTCAGAACAACAGCAGCGGGAGAAAGAGGCCCAGGAAACAGGCCCCTAAGGGCCGAGTGCTCCTCCAGCCAAAGCCGTCCTCCCGGGGCCGCGGGGCCGAGTGCCGGGCGGGGGCACAGGGGGCCCGAGGTCACGGCGGCGGAGGGCACTGGCCCCGACACCGACACGGCCGCGGCCCTGGGAAGCCACCTGCTTTGCTGCCCCTGAGGCCACAGCGGGGACTCTGGGGGCCGCGTCAGGCTCCCTCGGTGGTTGCGATTTTCCATGGTCCTACCTACTGCACGCCGCAGACTCCGCTAAGCCCTGAGGCTTCCCGTCTACACAATGTCCCCATCTCCTTCGTGGCCCTGCCGTTCCAGACAAGGGGCATCAGCCAGGAGGGGTGCGTCTCAATGCCCCCGGAAGGCAGGTGACAGTATCAGAAGTGCTGACACCCTGGCCCCCCCCCCCCCCCCCCGTCCAGCTGCCCGGGAAGTGGGGCGGGGGAGGGGGCTTCAGTCATTAACTTCCTGGAACCTGGTTCCTCGGCTGTGGGACCAGGACTCACCCCTGCACCTCGGCTGCTCCCTCTGGACCACCGGCCACATAAACGTCGTGGGTCATAGCTCATTCACGCGCAACGGCTCGTGGCGACGGAATCAAGGTGGCGCCTTCTCCTCCCCTCCCACCCGAGGCTCTGCTCGTCTCACCCCAACCCTGCACCGCAGACACCACCACACACAAGCCCACCGCCAGGCCCTATGTGGCCTTTGCTACTTCCCCAAAGTGGGGCCACGAAGGACACTTCCTTGTACGTGGGCTTCTGTGTGAGCCGCTGCAACTTGGGGCCGTAACAGTGGTGTTGGGGGGTCTGAGGGTTCGGTCCTGCTCCCCATTTCTCTGGTGCGGATTTGCATATGGCACCTCCCCTCCCCCAAAGGAGAAGCTCAGTGACAGCAGTGATGGCCACAGTGTCCTCACGGGGAGCCCACCGCAGTGCAGGACTCTGTGGCCCCTGTCAGGCCCCCGGCTCGTGGCCTCTCCCCCCAGACCCATGCCTGGGAAGGGAACAGCGGTCGTGGGCCAAAGGAAAGTGGGGGGCTCCTTATCACAGAGGAGCTGGGGTCCCTTGGCTGGGTACACGGCAGCGATGCCACAGAAGCGGACCTCGCGCAGAGGGCGCCACCCCCCGTTAGCCCAGCCTGGGGACCCCAAGACGCAAAGAACTGTCGCTCCAATGCAGCGTCACAGGGACATTGCCCACCTGACGCTCTGGAGCCCCTTCGGGTGGGAGAGCCTGGTCCTCTTTGGCAAAGTCACAGCCATCCCCACCCCGGTAAGACCCCAGCGCCCCCCCCCCCACGCCGGCCCAGTGCCTGCCCCACTGCCCCCCCACATTGGCCCCCCCACCTGCCTCCAGTGCCTGCCTCACTGGCCCCCGCCAGGCCGGCCCCACTACCTGCCCCACACACAACAAGCCCCTCCCTTCCCTGTAATTAGTCGGCAGGTACCGACACCCACTGCTGACATTTATTAAACAACGTGCATCACATCAGGAGGATCAGAACCTAGAAACACCCAGAACACGCTGTTCTAACAGCCAGGGAGGCAGACGTCCACCTGGCCTTGAGGAGCGTGGCCAACCAGGGGTGGGAAGTGTGGGATTCTCAACGAGGGCACGTCCTTCATCAGGCTCTGCAAGGAGCCGCCAGGCGTGTGCAGAAGAACCAAGAGTTATGGGCCACACCTGACACTCAATCACACGGTGGCAGCAGGCGTCCCTGCAGGAATGCCTGGGAGGACCTGCCATGACGCGTGGGACCGCGACACGTGGGGGGGGGGGGCTGTGACGCGAGGGAGGACCAGCCGTGACACACGGGAGGACCCTGAAGTATGTGAGGACTATGACGCAGGGGAGGATAGCAACGCACGGGAGGACTGGCCAGTGAAGGACCACAGTCGGACCGCAGGCGGCCTGCTAACCCTGCGTGAGCCCAGCCGCCCCACCCGAGCCCCAGGCTGCCACCGCACAGCTGCACCTCGGGAGCCCTGCAGGGACGCCCTGTCCCCCCCGGCACGTGGTTTCAGGCCTCTCTCTCCCGGAAGAAGCAGCGAGCCAGGCGCGTCCTTAGATGTGGCCGCGCAGGTCAGCCGCGGCTCGACCCGGAGGCCCTCTCGGGCGACGACACCCAGGACGGGTTACGATGGGTCATCACAGTTGTCGGCACCGCCTGGGCCGGGCAGGCCACGCGGGGCCGGGGTGCTGGTTCCTCGCCTCCCCACGCCCCTGCAGGCCCCGCCGGGGAAGCAGCAGGGTCCCACCGGCATCTCCTTTTGCGCCAGCACACGCCCCGGGGCCCAGAGGAGAGGGCGTCGCGGCGGCATCTCCCAGACGAGGACTGGGCCCCGCGGGAAGCACCGGGCCTGTTCACGAGGCGGGTCCCGGCCCACCAGGAGCTGCTGGGTCAGAATCTTGGTGTGGCTTCTGGGCAGTTCTGGCCAGAGAAGCTCCTCTGGAGAAAATGGCGTGCGGGCCCCGGCGTCTCCCAGGGGTCGGTTCTCCGGCCTCTCCTCCTTCCTGGGCGCCCCCCTACCCGAATTCCTGTGTCGAAGCCCCAAGCCTCCAGGTGACGGTGTCGGGTGATGAGGTCACAGCGGGAGCCCCGTGCGGGATCGGCGCCCTGGGAACAGGGACCCCAGACGCCGTGCTTCCTCCCTCTCCCCGTGAGGACACGGCAAGAAGACTCCACGGCGAGCGGGGAACCGGGTCCTCACCGGGACACAGCCGCGCTGGCGCCGGACCTCAGACTTCCAGTCCCCGGGGCCCTGAGAAGCAGACACCTGCTGTTGACGCCGCCCGCCGCGTGGTACTCACACTGGGAAGGTTCGCCCCCGCCCGTCCCGGCCGCAGGGAATGAGTCAGAGCGCAGCGTCTCTCGCCCTCCCCACCCACCCGCCGGCCGCCCCCCTGCGGGGCCTCACCCTGGACCCGCAATCCCCACTTCAGGCCAAAGCAGCCGCGCAGGAAGACCCATCCCTCCTCCGCCCCCTTCTGGCCTGACACCTCCGTCCTCGGAGCTACAGGACATCTAGCGGGACACCGAGGCACCCCCTCCTCCTCGTTCCCGGGGGCTCAAACCCACGCTGGGACGCGGCATTCGCAGCCTGGCCCCTGCGCCGTCCCTCCCAGGAGCCCGGCGGCCCCAGTCTTCCGGGGTCTCCCCTTCCTGACTGCTTCCCGGGGGTCGCGGGACAGAGTTTCCCAACCCCGAGTGGCCACGCTCTGGCACCGGCACGGCCCAAGGGTGGCAGCCACTGGGGTCTGCTGGCCCTGCACACGCACGCCCCGCCCCCACCCCCCCCCCGGCCCCGCCCCCCCCCCGCCCCGCCCCCTGGCCCGGCACACGCCCGCCCCCTCCCCCACCCTGCCCCACCAGCCCCCACGACAACCCTTGCAGCTCCTGCTCCACCAGGCTCCACCTTCTACCTAGAGGGGGCATGGTCACCCGGATGCTGTGTGTGACGTCTCCCTGCCCCTGTCATTCTCATCTGGGGGAAGGAGGGGCACCTGTGTGTGGGCCGACGTGTCTGCAGCTCCAGCAGGAGGGGCCTCTGCACGTGTGCAGACCACCCACCCGCGGCCCGGCCGAGGGCAGGCCGGGGCTCCCGCGGTGGCTGCTCCCAGCCCCCAGCCCCGTAAACAAGGACCTCACGCGCTGGGGCAGGAACCAAATGTGAGGGAGGGAGAACCCTGGACCGAGCTCATCCTACAGGAGCAGTGGTCCCGGGGCCACGGGACGCGGTGGCGGCCGTGTCGGGCAGCGGATGCCAGCTCTTGGGGATAGAGTCCGCCGCAAGGCTGTGGAGCCGCCTCCCCTCACCCCTGGGGTGGGGGTGCTCTGCCCGCTGGGTCGAGGGCAGGTGTCACAGCAAGGACACCTGCGGAAACGCTTTCCGACCTCCAGAGGGGCGGGGCTAATAAGGAAGGCATGGCTGCACCTCCTTTCGGTGATGTTTTTTAAGTTTATTTATCTTTTGAGAGAGAGAGAGCACGTGTGTGCGCCAGCTGGGGAGGGGCAGAGAACCCCAAGCTCTCTCGGCACCGTCAACACAGGGCCCGACACACCACGGTGACCTGACCCAGAACCACCAGTCAGACGCTCAACCGACTGAACCCACACCACTCTCCGCCCACAGCCTGCCAGCAGGGGTGCCGCTGGGGCGCCCCTGCTCCCCTCCCCGGCCCACCCCACCCCCTCGGCTTCTGCACAGCAGCCTCCCGGGCCCACCGGCACCTGCTTCTCTGGCTACAAGTTTCCACTTCTCTCACCTGCTTGCCAGCCTCCCCGGGGCTGAGCCACCGCAGGCCCTCTCCACTCCCTGCTCGAGGGCACGTTCCCACTCACCACACGTCTGGTGCAACCTGGGGGGCGGCCGTGGCCCCAGCCCAGCCCTCGGGTGTGCGCACAGCTGGCGGCAGGGGCCGCACCCCTGCTGGTCCTTCCTCCCGTCCCCAGGGCTGTGCCTCACGCAGCAGCTCGATACACCCTTGCTGGATTGGATGGACAAGGCCACACGGCCACACGTGCCACCATAACTCTTCCCATACAGGCCGGGGAGAGGCGTGTGAGACGGGGTGTGGGGAGCCCAGCACCCGGCCCGGTTTCCTTGCACTGCAGGTGACAGGAGGGCCAGGACCGCTGGGAGGGGCCGGGGTCCGCAGAGGGCTGGGAGCACCAAGCCAGTAATGCAATACTCAACCTGGACGCCTGTGAGCCGGGGGAGCGGCGGGCCCACCCACCACCCGATCGCTGGCAGGGAGCCCAACGTTGGCAGAAACAGGGCACTTTCCTCCGTCCTGCAGAGGCTCCAAGGAGCCACGTCGGCTTGATTCTGCGGAGGTCAGGGAGGCCTCCAGAAGGGGGACACTGGGGCTGGTTTTGCCAGATGCAGAAGGAAAAGCGTGTTCAAGAGGAGGTCATGCAGCCCGACAGGGAGGCTGACACAGGACGCCCCCGAACGCAGAGATGCGGGACACCAGTGGACAAGCAGGCTGGGGTCAGAGCCCGGTGATCGAGGGTTAGTGGACTGATTGATTGATTGATTGATTGAATCGCCACTCTCGAAGTGCTCCTACCTATAAGGTGGCGTTTCGGGTCACAGCTTGCAGGCCGCGTCCCTGTGAAGCCACCAGGACTCAACGGACACCAGCCGATCACCTCGCCATCATTTCCTGGGGCCGCAAAGTGCAGAATGGTTTCACCGCATGGGGGATCGGGGACCAGCTCTGACCCCTGGGGGTTCTGGATGGCTTTCCTAGTTCTCTTGTGTTAGACAAAAGGATGTCATAGAAGCTAACAGAGGCAGATGTCAGCTTAGGGACTGAGTGAATGGATCTCGTCCCGTATTTACTGCTGTTAACGCCCGAGACCCCCACCCCCACCCCACAACTGACTCAGCTCTGGCTTCCGACGCTTTAAGGGAATTGAGAGTTTGCATTTGTCACAAATGCCACAAAAACTCGACGTGTAATCAAAGTGGTATTTCCAGCGTCCATCCACGTGTCCGATGAGTATTTTATCTTCAGACACAAGATCGGCGTCCAGGCGTTTGCTGTCTCCACAGAGACACGGGATGGAAGAACCCAGGGAAGCAAGACCCCCATTCCAGACCCCACAGCTGTGCGAGAGCGCGAGGGCCCTCCAGGCCGCCGGGCCGGCGTGCCCCACGTGCCCCCGGCACCTGACGGCGGGCCCTCCCCCCGCTTCACTTGGCCTCCGGGACGTGCCACGGGCTGGGTCGCGTGCACCTCCCCCAGTGCTCCCCTCCCTCCCCCGCGGGCCCCTGGCCCCGGGCTCCACGTGGGGCTCGGCCCTGGTCTTCCCCATCCCAACCCCACGGCGGGTGCCCCGGGGCGGCCGCCAAGACAACAGACTCCGCTCCCCACGCAGCCAGCCCGACCCCTCCAGAAGCTCGGCTCAAGTATCCAAATGCCGGTGGGCATGGCCGCTGGGCTCCACGGGCATCCCGCACTAACGGATCGCAGTCGGCAGGCGGCTCCCATCTCCGACCCCCACCCTGCTCCTCTCCGGGTCTTTCCCGTCCCGGCAACCGTCCTGGCCGCTCTGACCAAACGCTGGGCCCTCCCCGACTCTTGTCCTGGCCTCTCGCCTACTTGTAATCTGTCAGCAAAGCAAACTGACGGCCCCACTGTAGGTCCATCCGGCAACTGACCCCCTCCCGGCATCTCGACGCCCCCTCGGTCAGCACCACGTGGCAAGCGGCCCACGTGTCCTCTTGAGTCCACAGAGCTCTGGTCTCTGATCCAACGGGCGGCTCGGCCGGCCTCTCTCAAGCAAACACGGTCTCGCCCGGGAAGCAGGTGCACGGCACCCTGAGGGCCACACGGAGGGGCAGGCACACTACGCAGAAGCAGCAGCAGCGAGGTTACCCTCCTGGCCCGAACCCGCCGCGGCCATAACCTGGAGGGGGACGTCGGGGCAGCTCCGATGGGCCTTCTCGTTCCGGCTGAAGGATTCACACTGTGCTTTCGGAAAACGGGGGCCTGTCTCCTCGTGTCCCACCCCCCCAGGCACTTATGCAGGGGCAGGGTGGGCTGCATGCCTCTGAGCCAGCGCTCACGACCCGGGGGCGGCACAGACCCGTGGGCCCACGGCGGGGGACCGGGCACGAGTCCACACGTCCCGTGTCCGCCTCACCGAGGAGTGGGGGTCAGCACCACAGCATGGGATTTCACAAGGGCAGGCGTGTGGCTTTGGGGGACAAGAAGTTGCCTCCCCCAGTGCCATGGGCACCACGTGGGCAGGACCCGGGATCGGCGGCCAAGGCTGACGGGAGACACTCCCTCCCGGCCACGGTCAGCGCCCCCAGCTGGCCATGCAGACGCCACGGTCCGCGCACGGACGGGTCGGGCCCGGAGAAGATGAGCAGAGAGCAGGTGACAGGGCCACACGGGGCAGGGTTCCTGAAGAATGAGCCAGAAGCCCGGGCCGCGCGCCTTGCTCATTTTGCTTTTAATCTCAAGAGAAACGGGAGTTAACGTTATGGAAACGGATACTATTTTCTTTCAGTGACCCTCCCAGCACCCTCGAAGAGACCAGGGAAGGCCGACGGCGACCGACGGGCAGCACGTCCTGGCGCCATCCCCAGAGATGGGGCACCTCGCCGAGGCCCCGCGGCGGACGCAGGTGAGGCCGGTTCCCGGCGAGCGGCCTGTGGGGACAGCCGCCTCCGAACAGACGCGGGGGTGGGAGAGCCGGCCGAGGACGGCCGGGGACGCGCTACAGCAGTATGTGGTACTTCAGGGCCCTGGGCACCCGGTTGATGACGAGCCTCCCGTCGTAGCTCAGGGAGGCGAACAGCCAGGGGTCGGCGGACGACCAGTCCACGGCGTACACGCTGTCCTCGTGCTCCTCGTAGGTCGCGATGACGCTGTCCTGCGGGGGCTCCTGGCTCCTGCAAGGCACCAGGGACACGCATGAGCGAGGCGGGGGCGCGTCCTGCGGGGGCCACCAGGGCCGCTCCTCCCGGAGCACAGAGACCCTCACCCGGCCGTGAGGAGCGGACCCCCCGCGGAGACGGACGGAATTCGCGCTACACCCGGGGACACTCTTTTCTCTGGCTGTGGGACAGCAGGTGCCGGGGAGTCTACGAGGGGCCACGGTTCAGGGGACGGTGGCCAGGAAACAACCGTGAGGGCTGAGCGAAGGGTGACGAGAAGCAGAAAGGACCCTGGGGACTGCCGGCATGGCTCCTTCCCAGCTGGCCGGCGTGGCTTTGCAACGCCCTCGGCCGGGGTTCCGTGTCACCGCCCTCTGAAGCAGGGTGGCGGCTCTCCTTCTCAGGAACCCTGACCAGACACGCTACACGCGTGGGGAGCGCAGACCCCACGTGCCACGATGACAGGACGCCGCACGCTCTCCACTCGGAGGGGCCCCTCAGGCGCTTCTCTTCCCGTCTCGCGGGAAGCGTCTACTCGGACGGCACCCCGTGCTCCTGGACGCTGCAGGGTGCCGCTCCCCAGCGAGCAGCATCCAGCTCTGCGTGACCCAACCCCCCCCACCCCGCCCCCTGGCCCGCTCACGCGGCAGCCCTGCCCACCATCCGGCGATGCCGACCCGCCGTGCCCCAGCAGGGCGTGTTACACCCGCTGCAGGAAAACCCTCCTGGGGATTCTGTTCTCCTGAATTCAGTGAGCCACACGGACGGACCACAGGAGCAGGAAGGCTTGGGGACCCTGGGGATGATGTCCCCGCGTCTGCCGGCCTCCCCGCTCAGGCGCTTCTCTGCAGCCGCCCGAGTGGAGGGCAGCACGCCGTGAGTCCCACCGGCACCGGCACAGCTGTCCCAGCGAGGGGCGCCAAAGCCAGCGGCACCGCGGTCGGCCGGTCCTTGCTCCAAACGACCGCTCCTGCGTCCCCGTAGTGCGGCTCCACGTGCCTGAACAGAGAACACCTGCAGCCACGAGACAGACAAAGGTGGGAAAGGCCCCAAGCACCGAGGTCTGGTCTCAAAGTGAAGTTAGGCCGAGCTCAGGTAGCTGCAGGAAGAATTCGGACGACCGAGCGGTCAAGGACCTCACAACAGAAGGGCCGGCCCTACTTCACAGCAGGGCTCGACGGGGCCCACTCCACACCGTCCCCCCCGGGGAACCGGGACACGGGACCTCTGCAGGCAGCTCCCCGCACGGACAACAGTCTCCTCGAACAAGAAATGTCCCCTTTTACACTCCACGCAGCTGACAGAAGCCGCAGCCGCACTCAGCTCACAGTCGGAGGCTCCGACTCGAGCCTGGGGCCAGGGCACCCCCCTGCTCGGCACTAACCAGGAGCGCGACCCGCGCGAGCCCCGAGCCCCCAGGAGCCGGGCCGCTCTCGGGAGCACGAGCCCCGGTCTGAGCAGGTGCAGTCAGGACTGGAGAACAGCACAGGAAGGAGTGTTTTGGAAACGTGCAACCAGGAGGTGCGACTGTTACGAGGGGAATCGAGGTTGACCACACTCCGTGTGCAACCTCGGGCTGAAGCAGGACAGGGGAACGGCTGGGGGTCGGGGCTGAGAGCGCTGGCCTGGAGTCCACGCCCGCCGCGGCGAGGGCCGCTGCCACCAACTGAGCCACACGTCTCAAATCCACGCCAGCGGAGGGGACGCCGACGGCGATCTCCCGCTCACGGGGACGGCGGAGGGATCGAGGCCGGAGAGCACGCTTAAAGACTAGTGACGGCCGTCAGGAGACGGAAAGACACTGGAAAGATCTCCTCTAGGACCCACGCAAGGAGACATCAGCCAACGTGACCCGACTCCGACTCCCCCGCGGCGGGTGCCGACATCCTCCAGAACTGTGACCCGCGAGCGGGCAGTGGCAAGACCCTCCCCGACCACCCGCCGGGCGCCTCCTCCACGAGCCACCCGGACCGCGCGGCGGTCGGGCAGAGGAAGCCCCGCGCCATAGGGAGCCTGTGCCCTTACTTCTCCTCCGGACGGCGCTCCTCCTGGTCACTCAGGTCGTCGTCGTCCACCAGGTGGCCGAAGGGCTCGGAGGAGATGGACACCATGTTGGACAGGATGACCCTGCTGTCGCTGCTGCCCGTGAGCACGAGCTGGTCGTGCGAGTGGTTGTAGCGGACGCTCCACACCCTGCGAAGCAAGGAGGCGGGTCTAGCAGCGCTCGGACCTTCCCGGAAGGGGTCACGGCGGGGTCGTCAGGCGGCCGACCCCAGACTGCATGGTGCGACGTTAGGAAGGTCCCAGCAGACGGCTGGGCTCACTGCGAGTTTCTCCCAAACCTTCTCTGAAGTCCCGGAAAACAAACACGAGACCGAACGGAAGTGCCCAAAACCCTCAGCTCAAGGGCTGCGCCGGAAGCAGAGGGCAGGTCAGCCAGACCCCAGGGCAACGTCCACAAACCGCTGCCACGGGGCCGCGAGCGTGCTCTGGGTCTGTGCCACCGATGTGCCCGCCCAGGGAGCTCGGTGAGCCGAGCCGGAGGACGGGCGTCCCCTCGACCACAGCAATCACAGCCACTCGCTGACTCTGGCGAACTCTACTCCAGCATTTGGGTTTTTAATTTTCTGACTGCAGAAACGTGGCTTCTGGAAAGTAATTCAAAGAACTCAGATATAGACCATGAGAAGCCAACTCTCCTGTGACCTGCCCGCCCTGGCCTGAGGAAGGACACCTGACAGCAATCCCGTTCTTCTAGATGCTTCTTCCACATACATGCACACACACACGCACACATATACACACAAGGGCACACACACACACAAAGTATAGAGGCTTATGTCCACACAAGCATGCACACACAAGAACATATGCGCACACACGCACATACGTGAACACACAAGCGTGCACACACGTAGACAGTCACACACTCACACAGGCAGTTACGTGTACAAACACACACACGCCTCACTGGAATGAAAACTAGCTCACGGCACGCACGTTGGCCTAGAGCTGCTCTCTCAGTGCTCACAAAGTACCAGACACACGGTAAACACTAAACACCTCGGGAACGACCGTCGGGGACCCTCGGCGCCCGCACACACAGCTCTTCTCCTGGCCTCACCTGCTGCACGGCCCCCACCGGCCAGACTAACCGGCCCCCTCCTGATGGGCATTCGGGCGGCTTACAGCTTCCCAGCACCGCAAACAACACGCGTGAACAGCTACGCACGCTGTGTTTGCGTGTCTCGACTGGCTCTCCTTCCACAGAACACAGACGAAACGTTTTCCTTCTTTGCCTACGTTGATAAATCCCAAACGTTGGGATCCGGGATGAATGTTTCTTTAGGAAAAGTAAAACCGGGCCGACTGAGCGGTTCACAGTGGCCTTTCCAAACGGGAGAGTACCCGGCAGCCGGATCTCTAGCCCCCGCCCCGCCCCGCCCTGCCCCGGCCAGTCCCTACCAGTGCGAGTGCTCCTCCAGGGTCTTCACGGGCTCAGTGACATTTCGGGTGTCCCAGAACTTGACCTTGCAGTCGTCCCCGCAGCTGGCGAGGTAGTACTGCTTGTTGGGGTTGAAGTCCAGGTCCCGCACCAGCTGCCCGTGGGCGTTCTCTATGCAGTAGATCTGACTGCGGGAGAAAGCGGGGGGGCACACACGGAACGTGACGCGGGCGTGAAAACTCCACTCCGCGGACTCGCACCGCCTCTCGTTCCCCATGGAGGGCCAGCCTCCAGGGACCGCAGGTCCCGCCACGGGCCTGCAGGCCGGGGCTCCCCGCTCAGCGCCTCTCCCGGCGGAGCCCAGGCCGAGGCTTCCTCAGGAGCACACCTGTGATTCTTCCCAAGCTGAAGAAGGGACACTGGTTCACAACTGTCACAAAGGTGACCTAGCACCTCGGGAACGAGAGCGAGTCAGAGGGGCTGTCCCTGCCCTGAGGAGTGGGGACAGACTGAGATGGGAGGAGAGCCGACCGAGTTCTGGAAGGACACGGGGAGAGAAAAGGAAAAGGCCGGCGGCAGAGCGGGAGCACAGCGGTGCTGGTGGCGGGAGACACAGACACGGGCACGGAAGAAAAAACTGGAGAAGCATCAAGAGCAGTGAAGGAGGCAGGGCCTGTTGTGGCTGGGCTGTCCCTCATCCGCTCACGGCCCCTCGTGGCACTGACGCTGGGGGCACCTCCACCACGGCCCAGTGCAACACAGGAGACACGGGGTGCTTTTCACTTCGGTCACGCGGCACGCGCACGCACACACATCCGTACACGCAGGCAAGCGTGCACCCACGCGTGGGCACACATCTGCACACACGTGCGTCCACAGTGTGCGTGCACTGACATGCACGCACATGTACACACATACACAGGTGCATCCACTCGTGTGCACACGCACACATCTGTACACGCAGACACACGGGCACACGCTCACGTGCATACACACATGTGTACGCACAGACCCAACGGAAACCTGACTTCCACTGCTCCAAGCTGCTCCTCCCAGGGTGGGAAATGAGAACATTCCATCCACACGAGGAGCCCTTCTGATGTCAGAAATGCAGGGAGGCTGCAGGGTGGCTGAAACCACATGGACGCGGCGAGGTCACCGCTGCCCACGGTGCTCTCAGCACATCCCCGCTTGGCTGTGACCGGGCCTCGCCTGCGACCACGCCCCGTCCCCAGTCCCCCCCCCCCCCCCCCCGGCTTCCTCGCTGGTGAGCCGGCGGGTGGGATCTCCTTGCGCATCTGACAGCCATGCGTGCCCACGCCCTCGAGGTGGGGAGAGTCTTTCCCTTCCATCTACGCCCACGCTGGGCCTGCTGGCCCTAAACCACTTTAAACCTTGAAACGGTTCCTGTATCCTGCACCTTTCCAACACCCGAATACTTTTTCCTAAAAGAACACAGCCCACCCCGAAGACCTTCCACGTGCAACAGGCAAACGTATGAAAGTACCACCGTGGCAGGTCCTAGGGTGCTGCGGGGACAGCCGCACGTGCGCGGAGCCCTGACGGAGGGTTTTCCGTGTGCCCTGGTGGCAGGGATTTCGGCACGAGAGCACAGTACGTTCCAAAAACAACATCACAAGCACCCCGGCTAGGCAAACACCAGAGCCGTCGGCAGAAGGAGAACTGAGTCAGCACGGCGCGGGGCTCGTCCCCGGAGAAGACCGGGGCGAGGGGGTTCCCACGGGGCACCGCCACCCACACCCCGTCTGCTCTCTGTCCGGGCTCTGCAACAGCAGCCGCGGAGTTTCTGGCCTCCAGAGACTGTCGTTCCTCCCGCCCTTGAAGGAAGAGTGAAAACAGAGGACGAGGAGGCCACGGGACCCACAGCGACGGGTTTCAGGCGGCACGTCCTTCAGGCCCGTGGTCCTCGGCTTCCAGCTTCCGGCTTCAAGCAATATTCACACCCCGAGGAAGTGGCAATTGATTATTTATTAGCCCCTGAGTTTCCAGAGGGGCCGCAGAACTACATTCAAAGTTGTGCCCCACCCTTGAAGGCAACACTAGCTATTTGCGCCTCGGTGATAAATGACGGTGTGCTGAGGGGTAAACTGTATCTTAAGAACGATTGCACGGCTCCCGTTGCCACGGCAACAGATGTGCACCCCATCACTCCTTTGCCTATCAAACCACACCTGGAACAGAAAAATCACTCTTATTTGTTCCATTAGAACCACTGGCTGCGGCGCATAATGACTTAAATGACAAAGTCGGTTACCCGGGAGGCGTGTGTCTTAAAGGCACAGACACGGTCACAGGCACCTCCCCAAACTGAACCTGGGGCTGCACCTGTCACCGTGTGCTCGCTAACCACGGGGGCCAGGAGCCCAGCGGCCACCCTGCCCCTGGCGAGGAGCTACACAAGCCCAGTCCTAGTTTTCAGCGCAAACTGCCACCAGTCAAGGGACATCCACACGGAACAGTAACAGCTGAGGAACCCCGTCCACTGTGATGGGTCTGCCAGCTCCAGGCGGGGCAGAGAGACAAAGCGAGGGCTACGGCCTCCCGCAAAACCAAGAGCGCACACACGCGCAAGGGCACACACGCACACACACAAGCGCACGTGCACACAAGCGCGCATACACACACGCTGTGTGACCCAAGTACGCCGGACTCAGAGTCGCCCCCTCGTGGATGAGGAGGGGTGGGGAGAGGGGGCAGGGCCCAGGGCACACCCACGAGTCACAACAGCCACTGACCTCATGCTCCGCGTGTCCCACCCTCGGATGGTCGTGTCATTCGCGGTGGCCACCTGGGTACAGGTGTGGTGAGGGCTCCACCGTCCCGAGGTGAACTTCAGCTGTCCCTTCCCTTCCAGGGACGCCGAACCGGCCAGCTGGGAATTGGGTGGTGTTCCAAGGGAAGAAGAGAAAACAGTAACGTGAACCTTTTTTCACAAAGCGTGAGAGGACATCCTGCACGCACGGGACGTTATGGAAAATCACTAGGGAGTTCTGTCTTTGTCACCTCCCCTTAAAAGGCACAAACGTTTGAACCTTATTTGGAAAAAGCTATAAAACCGAGCACGGCAAAAATAGAAAGCGTACGAACAGCCCCCGTGCTGAATGAGACCTGCCAGGGTGTGCCGGGCTGGCCCGCTCCAGCCCGAAGGCAGCACCGCCCAGCCACTCAGTCACCTGGCCTCCCCGGCGGCCACATCCCCGCCGGCGAGGTCCGCACGGCTGCTCCAGGCACACGCGCCCCGGCGCCCAGTGCCCGCTGCGTCCCGAGTCGGGACAGCAGGGGCGTCTCTAAGACAGTACACGGGCACGATGTCCCCCCGGGCACAGCCGGGCGGTCAGTGCCCGTGCTCCCCACAGGCCCCCAAGCCGCCACCACTACCATGCGCCTCCCGGGTTTAGGGGAGGCCTTCCCTCGCCCCCACCCAGCTGCTCCGGGCCTGGCCCCTGCCCACCCCCAAGCCCTCTCCTTGGCAAAGCTGGGCCTTTGCCTTACAACACCCCAGGTGAGGTCTCTGCTCCGCCTTCACAGGCAGCAAGTACAACCTATTAATCCTCTCTCGGCACAAAGTTAAAGGGTTACTTCCGTCCCAGGCAAGAGATAGGTACTGTGAAAAAAACCAAAAGTTTTAAAAAGGGGGAGGGGGCACCTGGGTGGCTCGGTTGGTTGCGCATCCGACTCTTGATCTCAGCTCATGATCTCACGGTCCACGAGTTCGAGCCCCGAGTCCGGCTCTGGCTGACAGCACGGAGCCTGCCTGGGATGCTCTCTCACCCTCTCTCTCAAAATAAATAAACTTGAAAAAAAATTTTAAAAAAAGAAAAGAAATAGGTACTGTGTCCGTCCTACTCACGGGGACGCGGTGCTGGCGAGGCATGCACGAAGCAGAGCCACGACCAGCCTGGCGCTCTGGGGACAGCAGGACCACAGTCACACGGCCGGAGGGCAGGACAGCACCCAGGGGGCAGCCGTCTCCCAAGGAGGCCTGGGGTGTGCCCAGAAATGACGGGGGAGTGGCTGGGGACAGAGGCCGAGGCCAGACGAGCTCATGACGGGAGAACATGGAGAATGAACGCAAGGCTTTCGCAGGCTGACCACTGCTCGTCCAGTGGACGCAGGCCCACACGTGTGCCGGGAGTTCTTGGGGGCCGTGAAGGGACACCAAGGGCAGCGGCTTGGGGCCACAGGCGGAACGGCAAGGTCAGGCGAGGGGTCACCAGGGGCAGAGCGGTCCTGGGAACAGGAGGCCTTGGCTGAGCCGGGACCCGGAGCGTCTCGGGGCGACGTCGGGAACAGCATCCGTGGGGACTCACACCAGAGCCCCTCACCCCTCACCCCTGTGCCTGTCCGCACCCGCTCTGAGCTGCTCTGGCTCCCTCCAGCCCCCAGGCAGGGGCAGCGGCACCCAGAGCAGACACCCACGGAAGACCAGGCCGACCCTGAGACTCTCTGAGAAATTCCTGGGGAGGGACATGGCCCGGCCCCGTCCGTCAGGTGCCACCAGGACCAGTGGGCGGCAGCCAAGCGGGTGGCAAGGACACACGGACCGCGTGGGGACAACAGACGGCACACTTAGCCGAAGGGGCGGGGCTCTGCCCTTCCTGCTCTGGCACCAGACCTCGCGGCTCCTCTCGGGCCGTCTCAGCAGCCCGGGCGCCGGGGCCCCTGGGAACGCGAGGCCTGAGGGTCTGAGGGAGGTTGCCCCCCAGGGAACCCCCGGGGGACCCCGCATGGCACGCAGGCCACCCCCACCAAGCCACAGACGACACAGAACAGTGGTGGGCGATTCACGACGGGGACCTAGATGCCGCGCCACGGAGGATCGTGAGTAAGAACGAGGCGGGAGGCGAAGACAGGTGCCCGCTTCGCAGGGGGCATCGCGGCCTGGACGCTAGGGTTCCACACCAGGCGCCAGAGACCCGTGGGGGCTCCAGCCGGGCCGGCCGGTTTCAACCGCCGCACTCCCGGCACTGGCTAAGAAGTATGCTCGCAGTTTCTCCTTTAGGGAAAAAACAAATCAAACAAGATTTCTCCAGGCACTATTCCACATTGCCGGGGACGGGTTAGATCAGATCAGCAAGCAGGACAATGAAGTCAACACACAGCTCCCTGGTTCTCTGTCACACAGACTGGCTCGTCACCGCAGGCTTCAGAAAGGTAAAGACGCGAGGTCACACCTTCAGAAGAAGGGGATGTGCGTTCGACAGGGGGACTTGCCCACAGGCTGGTGGGGAAGCGTCACCGCATCGCCCCGGACACAGATGACCCTTGAGCCTCGTCACCGAGCCCTCGGCACTCGTGTCCCCTCTGATTCCATCAGGGCCGCTCGGAGAGGTTAAATCGGCAAAACTAACGAGCACCGTCTGCTTCCAAAGCTCACTCCGCAGAACCAGCCTCCGGCCTCCAGCTTCCGGACTCTTCCAGCTTTCTGAAGGCAGCTGGTAATTAATCCATCAACCAACCAGCAACCAGCGGTGCGGCCGTCAGCAAGCACATCGAGTGGCCCCGGCCACGCCGAGTATGGCAGAGGGACAGGTGGGCAGAGGGTCGGTGACCCGGCCCGCACCACACCCCCCTGCTGCAGAGGTGAGCGCTCCACGTGAGGCTCGCTCCGGTGGGAACGCTAACTGGTTATCAGCTACCGCGCGGTCCTGTCCTGGTGAGTTCACTGCAGCCGCATGACGTACATGCTAACAGACCCACGTCCAGATGAGGAAACCCAGGTACAGACGTGTAATAACTGCAAGGAAACCCCAGCCAGCCCGTGGCACGGCCAGGATGAGAGATTACAACGGAAATCCGGACATCCCAGAGGAAAGAGCGCTGGGCCAGCTGGAGGGGCCAGGCCGGGCACGGTGAGGACCCGGAATGGCCTCTGGGGCCGCACACACCTCAAATCGGTGAAAGCAGAGGGAGGCAGGCACAGTGAGGCAGAGACGGGAAACATACACATCATGACCGGACAAAGGGCAGAGGGGAGGCGGTGTAGGCTGAGTGGGCAGGGTCCGTGGAAGGTCAGCCCGATGCCTGAGGGCAGGAGGCTGGACAGCCCGTGGTGGGCAGGGCCCTCCCTAGGCATTGGCCTTCAAACCGACAGAGCCCTCTGTGCCGAGGGGCGTCCTACACCATGTGAGGTTCCCCACTGCCCCCTGGCTTCGATGAGGCTGGCGGCCACACTCAGAGGCCCGCGTGCAGGGAACCGAGGCCCCAGGCCAACGGTATCCTGAGCTTGGGGCACAACCCCCGCCCCGGTCGAGTCCTCTGATGAGACCCAGACACTGACTCCTGCACGCGGCCCCTGAGAGACGCCAGGGGTGCCCGGCCTCCAGGTCCCTGATGGTCACAGAAACTGTCGTGCCAGGTGGGGGCTGCGGGAGGCAGCCACGTTCCCGGTCATTTGTTAGAGATAAGGGACACGAGCGCCTGCCAGAGGAGAGGGGAGACCACGAGCGATGGGCCAGTCTAGCCCCCTGACGTCAAGCCGGGAAATCTGAGACCAGAGAGGGTGGGCGACGCCCCGTGTCTCACACAGCGGTGGGGCAGGAACAGGACCTGGGCGCTCCCTAGCGCACGATCCGCCCGGGGCAGCGGGAACGCCGTGCCCGACGTCCCTCTGCAAGACCGCCGGAAGGAGACCTCGCCGTGCAGGTTCTAAGGCTGACCGATCACACGCTTAGGCTTCCTAGTGACACGGAGACAGAGCTGTGCAGGAACCCCAGAGTGCCGTTCACGCGGCACCCCGCTCTTCAACACTCACAACAACGACCCCGTCCCGAGCCTCCTGCTCCAGAGGGAGGGACTAGAGCCGCCCCCCACACCTCTCTTCACAGACGGAACCCGCCCCAGCGTGTGAACAAAACACAAGTCTGGCGAACAAAACTCTGCGACTCGCGCTGCCATGAGCGGCCACGTGGGCACAAAGAAGAGCCGGCAAAGCGTTTCCAGACCCAACAGCCGCACTCTCTGTGCCCAGACCCCGGGCTGACAAGGCGCCGGGCTCAGTGGAAGGAGTACAGCAGACAAGAGGCACGTGCGGGCCACCGCCCAAGATGCCGGGCGAGTGGCTGAGAAAGGGCCACTCCCCCCCCCCCCCGTGGAAGGAGGGGAGGCAAGGGACGCAATGGCAGGGCTGCGGCCCCTCCCCACCCCAGGGACTGGGGGGCTGCTCTAAGGCACACGTGACGGGCTTGTGTCCCTGCCGGCGACTGGTTTCGGCAGGCGCACGTGGCGGTGTCTGAAGACGGGACAGAGGGACGTCCAGGAAGAGCTTTCCTTACAAACAGGATGCAGGCAAGAAGTCTGCTCTTTGTGGATGATGTGGGAGTCTGGATGCAATGGCTGGAGCCACCGCAGTCACCCTGCAAGCGTGACGGGAGACAGCAGCACCGTGTGACTGCAGCACAAGAGAAGCGTGCCAAGTGGCTGGGTCCTGATGCTATTGAGACACTGGACTGACAAACCCAGAGCTGCTTTATAGCCACGTTCCTTGTCACATCAGACAGCAAACTCCCTCAGTCTTTAAGTCATTTCTTCTGTCCTGCAGCCAAATGCATGCTGGCACGCCTACAGTGCCCGTTTGAGACGACACCAACAGGGCATTCCTTCGAGTATCGGGTGTCCCCTGCCTCTCTCAGGCCGGAAATTCAGCCCCAGCTTTGGGCATGAGCCCCAGCTGTGATTCCAAGCAACCTGGCCAGTGGCATGGTCCCCTCGAGCCTGGCTTCCCTCTGGTAACTCTCCCATGAGACAGAGCTATTCAGGAGCCCACCCCGCAGGGCCATGGAAATTAAATGAGAGCCTCCAGGGCCCGGACAATGCCCAGAGCCCTGGTCTGTCTTCAGGGGTGGACGGAAGGCGTGGGGTGAGTCATCAGGGTCGATGGGGTGACGGGAACGGGTTCAACAGGACAGCCCCAGCCAGTCACTGCCCTCAGACGTGGAAGAGGCGTGGGAGAGGAGGGCTGGCCGCGAGGCTGGTGTGCACAGGGGCCCTGAGGAAGGCAGAGGGGGGTCCTGCCACCCCTCTGCCCCAAGCTTTCCAGGGTCACGGGGGTGGCTGCACGGGCCCCACACTACTGCGGGGACTCTGTTCCCCGGGAGAAGGCATTCCAGGCTCTGCGGAGCTGGCCTCCTGGGAACCAGAGCCAGCCTGTCTTTGAAAATGCACACAGGGTATTAGGTGCCAGCACCGGGGAGGGAATCTGAGGCCGTTTTAAAGTTATTTTTAGCGTATTGCAAACAGCACTCTATTTGCAGGAAGAACAGAACTATGAGGGCTTTTGCCCCTTTGCTGCTCTAAAACCTGAGCTCTCTTTGCAGAGGAAACCGTGCGTCCTGCTCCCACACCTGCAGGCTTGACCTCAGCTCCACACTCGACACCGCAAAGGTTGTGAACGCAGATTTCAATTTCCTGACCAAGACGGACTAGAACGTAACCAATGCTCCTGTCACGCCAACCAGACTCCGGCGATCCGCTGGAGAGAGAGATCTAATCACAGGCCGTTCTTTGGGGAGGGGGAAGCTTGTATGTAACGTGGGCTCAAAAGCCCGGAAGCAGTGCAGCGATCACACACGCGCCCTTCACGTGTGAGTTGTGATCCCCCCTGCTGGCTCTGAGGGGAGGAATTTAATTATCAAGTCAACACAGACTGCTTTTCAGCATCTCGGTTTCTCTCCCTGTACCTCTGGCCTTCGCACTGGGATCCTAGTCAGCGACTCTCGTTCACAGCCCAGGTTTAAGCACTGCGTATTCCGGCCGCCGTACCCATCCACTCACCCAGACGCTCATCCGGCCCCCACCCCCACCCCCACCCCCACCGTGCGGCCAACAGGCGAGCGAGGCCTGTGTGCCAGGCACCGAGGGGCCTGCTGTCCTCACGTAAGGGCCACTTCACACATGTGGAAACCGGTCCCCACTTTACAGATGGGGACACTGAGGCCAGTGCAGCCAAGCAACTCACCCGAGGTCACCCTGTGGGTGGCGGGAAAGGGACCTGACTCCCAAGCTCGGGAGGCTGCCTGGCCCCACCCCCACCCCACAGAGCCACGGCCTTCAGTGTGTCCTTCGTGTGCCTCGTGCCTGCCAGGGCTCCCTTCTGCACGGCTGCCGGCCCACACCCGGCCCAGCCCATCGCAGCAAAGCCAGCCTGGGAACTGAAACTCAATCAGCCATACACTGTGGACCCCAGAACCGGGCGGCCAAGTGCAGGAAGGCAGAGGCCGTGCATCTGCATTCAAAGCCCGGCCACGTGCCCCTCTTCAGACAGCCCCGGGCCGCGGCAGGGCTCACCGCCTGGCACCACTGAGGCACGCACGCCTCGCTCCCCCAGCCGCAGCAGCTGCGTCCCTTAAATACACCCATGTGTGCAACATACTCTCCCCTCTATCATCTGCTCTTACTAGAAAGAAGTCTTTTGAGAACCTGGGAAGCAAACACTTTGCCAGACACCGATGCCTAGCTCTTTGTATTTGGCGATTTCTTCCAAGATCTAACTGGAAGATTAAAGAATATTAGCTGTCTCCGACGTTTACAAAATCAAAGCCATGTGTAGCTATCATGCCACATGAGATACACAACTTAGGAAACGACTTGCCCCATGTTTTCTTGAAGAAGACGGCTTTTTTCTAAAAACAAGTATCCGGAGACAGAAAGCGCGGTGACCGCTGCCCCAAGCCCCGCCCGCCCCGCCGACTGCAGGCAAGCAGCGAGTGCTCTCATCTGTGTAGGACTGCTTTGTATGAGGCTCACCACAAAACCAGTTTCCAGACTTGTAACCTGTGCTGCACGGACCAGTTTTACAAAGCCTGGGAAGCTACCTTATTTACAAGATCTTCCTCCCAATAAATCTTGACCATTTCCAAACATCACATCCGCCCTCGCAGACAAACCGCGACAGGCCAGTGGGGACAGCCAGGCGCCGAGGCTTGGGACCTGGGGGGCGGGGGGGGGGGCCCGCGCAAACGTGGCTCAGAGGCACGCACGCGGGGCCACGGCAAACACTTCGTGCGGCGTCACAACCGCAGTCCCCAATCTGCCATTCAAACCCTGCAGCCTCCACGACGTCCCCTGGCTCCCTGGGTCTTACTTTTCTCAACTGTCAAGTGAGGGAGTCGAATTCTGTGACCCCAAGGTCTGTGTCTTTCTTTACATGAACGTGGACTGCTTTACAATTAGCGAGGGACAAAGATTTGTGGAAACACCTGGTGAGCCCTGTTACGGCTTCGAAGCCCCGTGGTGGGTGTCTGGGGACCTCTCCAACCCTCCCGTGTGTCCTCAGCACCAGCCGTCCACACTTGCTGAGTGACCACAGGCACGCGGGACGGATCCGCACTCTCTGGGCAATGGGTGCTCGACCCTCCTCTCTAATCACAGGGAAAGAGCCACCACGTCACTGGAGACCTTGGACACGGGACGAAGGAGTACAGCTCCGTGTAGCGGGCCCCGTGAGTGCAGCACATGTCCGTCTGGGGTGGACGCAGATGGTGGGAGGTGTGCACGTGAGGTCGGGGGGAGTGTCTGTTCCCTTCCCTCAATTTTGCTGGGAACCTATTAAAGCCTCTCCAAAACTTAGGTCTGTTAAAAACAAGATGACAACCTTCCGTCTGCAAGAGGTCCCGCTGACAACACGAAAGGGCAGAGAGCAAAGGGACATGGCATTGGGCGGAGTGGCCACATCGGCCCGCACCGCCCGGGGGGCCGGGAGCGAGGTCCCCACGCTGGGCCGCGTCAGCAGAGGGCAGAGCCGGGACAGGAGAACAGGTTCCGAGGGGAGCCCGCTGGCCCGCGACCTCGCTGCTGCTGAGCAGTCGGCATCAGAGATGACAATGGCCTCACAAGCCTCCTTCTCTGCTCGGGGACACATCTGGGGACGCAGGCCGGGAGCAAGGAGGGGTCACAGCACGGCAGGGGACAGCCGGGCTCCCACGGGAGAGGGGGACACCGGGGCCGGGAGTCCCGGGCCCCGGCCACCTGGTGCGTTCGTCCTGAGGGCGGCCCAGCTGCCACCTGGCAGTCCCTGTCTCCCTGTCCCCAAGGAGAAACGCGTGTGGTCTACCTCCTGGCACAGCGGACGTGCCCTGAGCTGCACCGAATGACCTTCCCGTCACCACCAGCTCCTCCCCGTGTACGTGCAGGCGATCCTCCCGGTGTGCGTTCAACCTCAGACCACATTTCTGAACCAACACTGTGTCCCTGACGCCCGCTCTCTTCCTTCAGAGAGGCACTCCTGAATGTCCGTGCCCCTGGGTGCATACAGCTGAGCAGGTGACCCCGGGTTCATCCTCGAGAAGCCCTCACATGGACGCGCGGCCGGAAGGAAGAGGACAGTCAACTCGGAAGGCGCCCATCGTCCTCCTGCTCGGCCGCTCGCTCGCTGCACCTGGGAAGCTACTTGTTCCCACCGCTGCTGGAAGCCACCGGGCCCTGGAGACAGGGGCGGAAACCAGAACAGGGAGGCGTCCCCTCTGCCCTCGGCAGGGCCGGGACCCCACGGAAGCTCCCCCCCAGGCCCCCCCGGGCTCTGCTAATGATTACAAACGGCAAAGAACCTCCGATTTAATTGCAAAAGGTAATGATGCAGCAAGCACGGGACTCGATTCATCGCAGCAGACGATACCCTCCAGCAATAAACACCCCGAGGAGCAGCGTGTGAAGGTGGCCAGGATCCATAGGAAGGTTTCCGTATTAAACACCCGGCAGAGGGCCGCAAAGTGCTGTTGACAGAACTGCTGACGGCGGATAAAAACGAAGCAGAGGAGCCTAAATTGGTCTCTGCAGAAAATAAGTCACAGATCAATCCCCCTACATGGCCTCATTCCGAGACGGCCGAGGGTCCGGAGAGGCGTCCCTGTCTGGCTTCAGGACGGGCTGCCGAGGGGGCAGGGCGGCACCGAGTGCACGCACACACGCGTGCAGGGCCCATCACCGCCCCGGCCTCTCCGGCCCCCGCAGTCCAGCGGGAACGGACTGGCCCCTTCCTGCCCCCCGTCCGCTCTGCAGCAACGCCCACGAGAGGCACATGGGAGGAAGGGTCGGGAGGCGGCTTGCGCCCGTGACCCAGACGCCACAGCAAGGCCACAGGAGGGGGTGAAGGGCCAGCTCCCCACACACCTGCAGGTCCACAGGGAACGGCCCCGGGCACGAGGTCCCCCTCGAGTGTCCCGTTCGGCTGGAGGACTCTGGCCGATATTCGCATTCTGTCCCACACGTGCACGGTCCGAGGACTACAACCGTGAGAAGGCGCGAGCACGTTGTGAGCAGAAGGCCAGCTGTAAGGCCACCGGGGGTCACAGGCCACAGGGGAGACGGGTCACAGGTCACCGTCCCTTTTTACAACTCACGCAGAAATTTGACAGGTCACGAGCACCAGGAAATCAGCGTTTTATGACCGCTCCTACCTAAAAGAGGATTCCAACCAGACTTCCAGTGTCCATTCGTGGAAAAGACAACACACTGGAAATGAGAAAATGCGTCAGGATGGCAAATGGGCCAAAGGGCAGAGATGTGTCAGCCTGTGGCTCTGAGTCTTACGTGTGCCCGGGTCCCAGACAGCGTTCACTGGAGACAGCCAATCACACAGTTCTCTGACTGCTGGCTCTGTCCATGCACTAAGTGTTTCCTAACCAACGTCAGGATTCTTGGCACACACGAACCAAGACGTGTATTCTCAATTCAGCCGATAGGTCCCATTAAAAACACAACACATAGGGGCGCCTGGGTGGCTCAGTCGGTTAAGCGTCCAACTTCGGCTCAGGTCACGATCTCGCGGTCCGCGAGTTCGAGCCCCGCGTCGGGCTCTGGGCTGGCAGCTCGGGGCCGGGAGCCTGCCTCGGATTCTGTGTCTCCCTCTCCCTCTGCCCCTAACCCACTCACATTCTGTCTCTGTCTCTCTCAAAAATAAATAAACATTTAAAAATTTAAAAAAAAAAAACCCTTTAAGGGGCACCTGGGCAGCCCAGGAGGTTGAGCAACCGACTTCAGCTCAGGTCACGATCTTGCAGTTTGTGGGTTAGGGCCCCGCGTCGGGCTCTGTGCTGACAGCTCGGAGCCTGGAGCCTGCTTCGGATTCTGTGTCTCCCTCTCTCTCTGCCCTTCCCCGGCTCATGCTCTGTCTCTCTCTCAAAAATAAATAAACATTAAAAAAAACTTTTTAAATTAGCCCTGCATGGGGCTCTCTGCCGTCAGCACAGAGCCTGCTTCAGATCCTCTGTCCCCCACTCTCTCTGCCCTCCCCCGCCAGCCCCCACCTCCGCCTCACTCTCTCAGAAATAAACACTAAAAAAATTTAAAAATAAAATATAATAAACATATAAAACGACACAACACAGGAAACCGTAGTCCTGTCACTCACCACGGCCTGGCTGGAGCTCTCCTGCAGGTCCCATAGCAGGATGTGGCTGTCGGCCAGCGAGATGACTCTCCTCCCGTCCCCCGTGGGCTCCCACACCACACTGCAAGAAGAGGAGGCCCCATTAATTTGACGTCAGAGGCCCCGCACCTGTTTCTGTGGCTGCCCCATACCCACTCCAAGCCACCACGCGCGGGCGCCCTCTCCCGCTGAATGTCCGTCCTCCCCACTCGGCCGCGGTTAGGGGGCCGGGCCTCCGGGGCCTCCAGGTACGAGGAGGTGAGTGCGGGCCGCGATGGCACCGGCACACGCGTGACCCCCCCCACTGCTGCCTCTCCCTGTGGTCTCTCTCTCTCCCACCACATGAGCACACAGCCAGAAGAGGGCTCTCGCCAGGACCCGCACTGATGCCCTGACCTTGGACTCCAGCCCCCAGAGCCATGACAAATAAGGTTTGTGGTTTCGGCCCCCAGCCTGGGCTGCTTTGTTGTGGCTGCCGGAGCCCATGTGTCTTCCTGTTGATGGAGGGATGGACAGGTGACCAGCTGTGCCAGGTGGACAGGAAGCGGCCTGCTGGGGGCCGGGGCTCGAGGAGGCCCAGGATAGACACTGCCGTCTGGGGCAGGATGCCCACGTCTTTTGTAGCCCAAGGACGCAGCTGACACAGTGACCCCGGGGGGGGGGGGTGTCCTGCCTATGACGTCACATAATGTCATCACGTGCCGGCCAGTCTGAGCCAGTGTCCTGTCACCTGCAGCCAAAGCCACCCTAGCTGATAACACACACGTGAGTCACTGATGAAAGATCACAAACCCATCACCTCCGTGGTAAAGCCGTGGAGATGAAAAGTTTTCAGGGTTCCTGTCTCCCTGATGAATCCCTCAAGTGCTTATACAGAGGAGAACGTCGCTGCCACATGGGGGTGACCGGACGCCACGTGGAAATGACCGCGGACGCCAGGAGACAGGGCACGATACTGACTGACGGGGGGCGGGGGCAGCCCCGGGTGCAAGTCCCTCACACCAGCTTTTCAAGGCCGTCAGCGCAGCTATGATTACTTTTAATCACAACATTAACATAATTCAAAAACACAACGTCTTTCTCCTTTACCGTTGAAGAAACGCACGTGAAGTTCACAGCACTATGACCACGTAGACCATTCCTGCATCAGACACGGCCTAGCGCATCCTTCTAACACTAGGGGCGAAAAATGCACAAAATCCAGCCCATAGAATTAAAACACAGCAGCTGGAAGAGACGCCAGGAAGCGAGGTTCTGAAATCCGCTCCGATTTTGTTGCGATGATGGCCAACCCGAACTCTGAATTCAGACGCTTCCCGAAGCAAGGTGGCCGAAGTCCGTCCTGGCAGTCCATCTGCACAGGTGAGCCCCTGCAGAGCTCACATGCCTGACACGGAGCGCCAGGGAAAACACGAACCGGGACAGAAGGCTGAAGGGGGCGGCGCCGGCCTGTCCCGGGAGAGAATACCGCACTTACCTGTGCCCGACAGGCCCCTTAGCCCGGGCTGCAGCAACAGATCCCCGCCGGCCCGGCCGCCTGAGCGTCACACATTTCCTTCCCACGCTTGCGCAAGATCGGGGAGCCGGCGAGGGTGCTTCTGCCGAGGACCGCTGCTTTCTCGAGTGTCCCGGGTGCGGCAGGGAGGGAGAGGGGCCCCTATCCCACCCAGAGGGCGCCGCCCTCAGACCGCACCTACCTCCCGGGGGCCCCCCCCTTCTGATACAACACGCCGGAGATGAGGGTTTCAACATACAAGTTTGTGGGGACAAAAAGATGCCACCCTCAACACGATATTCTAGGAGCGTTACACCTAGGAGGACTTACGAGGAGCTCCTCACCGGACCTCACTCACAGACTACATCTACCCCCCACCCCAACACACACACACGCACGCACACGCAAACACACACACACACACACACACACACACACACACACACACACACACGAGGGCAGGGCAGGGCAGGGCCGCACGGCCGTGGGGATGACCTGTGGGGATGAACCGTGGGGATGACCACAGGACAGGAACTGACCATCCAGGGTCAGCAACCCTACAGTCAGGAAGTTGAGTGACAGGGATTTCTGGAATTTTTTTTTTTTTTTTATAATTTTTTTTTTCAACGTTTATTTATTTTT
>NW_024412419.1:2128752-2129241 GCF_014898765.1 Herpailurus yagouaroundi
TTGAGACAGAGAGAGACAGAGCATGAATGGGGGAGGGTCAGAGAGAGGGAGACACAGAATCGGAAACAGGCTCCAGGCTCTGAGCCATCAGCCCAGAGCCTGACGCGGGGCTCGAACTCCCGGACCGCGAGATCGTGACCTGGCTGAAGTTGGACGCTTAACCAACTGCGCCACCCAGGCGCCCCGGGATTTGTGGAATTTTTAACAGAAACACCAGAAAGCCAGAGATTCCCGGGAAAGTAACAAATCATAGGGTAAGAGTCAGCCAATTCGATGCCAAAGACGGACCACGAATTTTCTGACCGTGGCTTCCCCGGCCAGGTTAAAGTCTGCTGGGGAGTAGCCCCAGGCTGTCAAAGCCCGTTCCCGTTCCCCGTCGTGACCAGCGGCGTCTGAGGCACACAGCACGTGATCGATACTTGCTCACGAGTTCAAGGAAGAGTGAAGAATCCAGGTAAGAGCAGAGAAGCCGCATAAAAAAACGAGGCC
>NW_024412419.1:2139241-2140698 GCF_014898765.1 Herpailurus yagouaroundi
CCAGGAGGTTGGCTCCCCCCACATCCCCCTGTGCCCAGGAGGTCTGTTCCTCCCCCCACCTCCGCCTGCACTCAGGAGATCTGCTCCCCAGAGAGAGCTAGCTCAGGAAGTGGCTGTGGGCCAGCCACCCCATCCCTGTGGCAAATGAGTGACAGCAATGCTCCCTCCCCCAAGCCCATCAGGGTCTGGGGGTGGCAGTGAGCGGCTGCAGTGACTGTCATTCACTTCCCAGCCAACCCTGGAAAGCCTCTGGTTACTCAGTTTAGCAACTTCTCCTTCAAAGGAGATTTTCATTGTCCGTGACCCCAGGCGGCAATAGACTCCCCCTGATGCACCACTTGGGAGACGGGGCCCAGAACAGACCGGAGCCGCTAATTCTTACACTGGCTTCCACTCGCCGGCAGCAGGGAGAGTGGCGGGTGTGTGTGTGGGGGGGGGGTTCTTCGTGATCAGAAGGAGGTGGAGAAGCACAGAATTACCTGTGTGACTCATCGGCCCTGAGCCAACAGTGATGATGCCACAGGGCAGGCACACAGCGGGCACACGGCGAGCATGTGCTCATGGCGCCCCAGCAGGCCCGCACCCGGGAGCAGCCCTCTCAGCAAATCGCTGCCTCCTTTCCCCTGACACTCCACCAGGCCCCCAATGACGCTGGTGTGATAGGACAGGGGGCCACAGTGGGTCTGCACTCACTCCAGTACCGACCCCCACAGTCCACACTGCGGACAATGACGGACGCCCTGAGCTGCCGGTCTCGTCGCTGACTCACGGAGAAGCCCCACCTTCGTGGAAAAACCACCCTGTAAAAGGGGGTGCCGTGAAGAGCCCACCCTTACCTACCCCTGGAAAGTGGAAAAGGGGCCAATGACATGCATGCCTCCGGGCTCAGCTCTCCTACCTCATTTAACACAGTAAGGGGGCTCTTATTTAATTTCACTGAGCTGTGTAGGTCCCTTCCCATCCCAGAACAACACAAGGCATCTGACACACACAGCCTGAAATGCGCTGGGGCCAGATGCCCTGTAGACGGTGAAAACATCAGTTTGGTAAAAGCATCCAACCGGCCTGCAGGCGGCCGGCAGTGAGCCGAATGAGCTCATCCTGGGGCCATCATGTGAGGGATGTCACTGCGGCCTGGTCCCAGGTGAGGCTGCCCAGTCCCACTCCCTCCAGGGTGACAGGCAGAGTGGAAGAGGGTCATGAGCTATTGTCTGATTCATGAGACATAGGTATGTGCCACTGAGTAAGTGTGAGACGCCAGCATCTAATGAACACAGAGCTGGACAGCTCACCAGAGACCCCTCACAACCACCCCAGAAGGAGGCACACACCCAGAGGGACAGCGTGACATACCAACAGATCAGAAGGCCACATCTTCCACGCTCACCACACGCTCAGCACACACTGATCCACGGTCACCACACACTGACCACAGGAGCAAACCGGGAGTATGCGGG
>NW_024412419.1:2140798-2162034 GCF_014898765.1 Herpailurus yagouaroundi
CCCCCCCCCCCCCCCCCCCCCCCCCCCCCCCCCCCCCGCCCCCCCCGGCCGCCCCGCCCCCCCCCCCCCCCCCCCCCCCCGCGGCAGGCTTAAACAAAAAAAAAAAAAAAAAAAAAAAAAGGTGGCTTTATCTCAAAATGAGTAATTCCCCTGGAAAGCACAATATATTTACACTTGTTGTCCATAAGGGACCAGCAGGAAGATGTGTGAACATTCTCAGAACTTATTCTGATGAGGATGTATTTCTACTCCCAGCAAAGGAAACAACTTCCAAATCACAGCGTGACGACCACAAGTGGCTCCTGCTGCTCGTTCACTCAGCAGGGAGGCAATCCTGGGACACTGGTGTCATTCTGGGGTCAGACTGCCTGGCTCTGAAGCCCGATCACCCCACCGAGTAAAAACGGCTGGATGCTTTCTCCTTAGCACCCGGAAGACAGTTACCGCCTCTGCAATGGTCCCCACTTTACAGGGTCACGTGGGAAATACAGAGGGCGGGGCCTGCAAACCTCAGAAGGGCCTGGTCACAGTCACTTCTCCCTTCACACAACACAGCATGAGCGGTGGCCGGGCGCTGTCCTTGGTGCTGAGGACCCACCACTTCTCCCCTGACACAACACAGCAGGAGCGGTGGCCGGGCGCTGTCCTTGGTGCTGAGGACGCACCTGCCCTGGGTCACAGGAGCATGAACACACACAGCAACGTCAGGCATGGTGACTGCTATTACACAGGATAAAACTGGGTGCAAGGACAGGAAGACGTGGGTGGGGGCAGAACAGTGATTATTTTAGACAGAATGGTTAAGAAGGCCCTCTCCGAAGAGGTCATACTGAACCAAGAAGCCGATGGCTCATTAATCAAGAACAGAAGCTACGAGGTAGTCCCTCTAAGCTCACCTTGGTCCCCACAGTGTGGATCTGAGAAAATCAGGAAGGGAAGGGATTGCTGCCTTATTTGTACTGTGTGTCCTAACAGACATGGGGGGGTGGCGCGTTTCCAGAGATCCTGCCATCAAGCCACTGTAACAGCTGAAGCATTTCCTCCTTTTCAGCAATCTTCACTTGTGACTGAGAAGCGGGTGACTTTCCAGCAAACCTACGCAGCCTTAGGGCAGCGCCTTGTCTCCCTCCATGGTTGAGAGCTCGGGAGCACCTATTTCACTCTCGAACCAGACACACTGGTGAATCTCTAGTGGAGGGTCAGCCTGCAGGCACTGCCCACCCCCTGCGTGCTGGAGGGCCAAAGTGATGTGGGGCCATCTACGCTGGGGCCCAGCTGCTCCACAGCAAACAGACATCGAGAGGCCCTGAGGACAGAAGCCTGTGCCAGAACATGTGAGGCACAGCAACGACCCGGGCAGACTGGGAATTGCGTGGTTTTCCAGGATGCTCCTTTTCAGCAGCAGCAGGGCCGACCCTCAGGACCTGGCTGGGAGCCCCTCTCCCAGAACTGCTCTCGGCCTCAATTTACAAACCAAAAAGCAAACAAAATTAGCAGTTGCCTCGTGTTTAACTCCACACACAGCACCCTCCACCTTCACACATGCACCACACTTAAATTTCCAAAAGGCAAATTCCCTGTCTGCTAAGACATCACTGAAGATAGTTTAAAAAAAACAAAACAAAACAAAACAAAAAAACAAACACGCGTAACAACCCCAAAGGCCAGCGAGGATGCAAAGACTGGGTCCCCACACATCACTGGTGGGAACGTCAGATGCACAGCCACTTGAGAAGGCCGGGGCAGTTTGCACAAATCAAAACACTCAACCACCAGACGCCCCGGGAACTGCACTCCAGGGCATTCAGTTGAGAGGGAGGAAAACCCACAGATGTGAGAACACCTGTACGTACATGCTCACAGTAGCTGCATCCATGATGTCCAAAACCCAGGGGAGGCCCAGCTGTCCCTCAATAGGTGAGTGGTGGCCTGGTGGCCTCTGTCTTTAAATAGGTGAGAGTGGTCACACAAGCTGTGCCCCATCTTCCCTCAGACCCCTCTTTAGAATAAAGGGAAAGAGCCACCGATGGACACATGTGACAACCAGGATGAGCCTCCAGGGAATCACGGTGAGCGCACTAAGCCACTATCGAAGCTTCCAGAGTGGATGATCCCATTCATAGAATATTCTCAACGTGACGAGTCTATAGGACAGAGCACAGACTCCTGCCTGCCGGGGATTAAGGATGCGGCATGGGGAGGAGTGGGCTATGGCCACAAACAGCTAGCAGGAGCGATCCCGGTCCTGTATCCTGGCCCTGGGATGGCTGCACAAATAGACACACGTGGTGAAATGGCAGAGGACTGAAGGTACACCCCCAGCTCCCAACGGCGGCAGTGCACAGTAGGAAGGCAACGGCACCACTGGGGGAGATGGGCGACAGCACACGGGATCCATCTGTGCTGTTCCTGCAAGGCAGGTGGATCACAGCTACCTCAGGGAAAAAGTCGGCAAACACAAAGTGATACAGCGGAGAACGAAAGGAATTCAAGAGACACTGTGAACAAGGGCCGCAGATTCAGGAGAGCGGACCTCCAAAGGGGATTTAAGGAAGACAGTTCATCTGCGTGTGTTTAAATGCCAACAATTATTTCCTAACAAGTTCCCCTTTCACAGGGGTGCAATCATAGGGGGTATGACCGCGAGGTGTGCTCACAGGGCTGTGATAAGGGGGTGTGTTCATACAGGGTATGCTCACAGGGTGTGCTCACAAGGTGTGCTCACAGGGGTGTGATAACGGGGCGTGATAATGGGCTGTGCTCGCAGGGGCTGTGATGACAGAAATGTGATCATGGGTGTGACCCAGACTTAACATTTCCCTGACCTTCACCTCCCGGCAGCACACGCAGACTGGTGTGACCACTTTTGCCAGAACATTCTGGGGACGCAGACCAGCAGCCCCTCCCTCAACTCCCCTGAGCTCGGCCCATGTGTGCACTAGCCAAAGGCACAGACACCCTCTGCACACACCAAATTCCCCGCAGTCGCTGCTGGCCTGCACCGCGTCTTACGTGCCCCGCCCCCAACACTCACGCACATGCCTACGTGCACTCACACTCGCATGCACACGCGAGCCTGTGTCTGCAGCAACTGTAACACTGAACGAAAAGTGAACTCCAGGCGTGCCCCCGCTGCCAGGCTCACTCCGCACTCCGGTGACCCCTCGTGGGAGCCGCGGGGCTCCTGGGCGCTCTGCTTCCTGCGGGGGTGGGGGGGTGGGGGGTCTGCCAGCTCCATACGGAGAACTGACTGTGGACGTGGCGTCGGCCTGGCACCCACAAGACCACACCTCCCGCACGGGAGCACAGAGGCCTCCAGACCCGCAGGGGGCGCCGACGGGCAGGTCTGCTCCCTGTTCCCCGCTGATGCCGAGCGAGACTGGATCAGTCCCAGCTCCACGTGTCAGCTCCCACGTAAATCCCTCTTCAATCCCAGCAGTAAACATTAATTCCTCTTTCCCCGGGGGGCCCACGGGACACGGTTCACAATGACCTCAACACATGCTGCGGCCTGCCCTGGGTCACCTACATGTGCACACCATGAGTCTCCCCTGAGAGATCACGCGTGTCTGCTTGGGGCCGGGTTCCCCGCCCCCCCGCCCCCCCACCTGGCATCCCTGGGGCCCGGCAAGTGCATGCAGCAGGTGCTTAATAAAGATGTGTTGGATTAAATGTACTTAATCGGTAGATTGAACTAAAACAGCATTGGGTGTACAGAGGATACGGCTTTTTCTCACATGTGCACACGCGTGTGCACACACACGGAAGCGTTACTGTATTAAGGAAAACGGCAATTGGCAATCACCACTGTAACGGTAAACACCGGTAACAACGTTTCGCTCTCTCAGCCCCTTCTAGAAAGCATGGCCTTCTGCATTTGCGGAGGCTTCAGGATTTCACAGCACTCGGCGGAGGCTCCCCTGGGGAACTGGCGGGTGCGGCTGCGCCTCCATCACAAA
The DNA here is from genome assembly GCF_014898765.1 of Herpailurus yagouaroundi. NCBI lineage: Eukaryota > Metazoa > Chordata > Mammalia > Carnivora > Felidae > Herpailurus > Herpailurus yagouaroundi. The sequence goes on from NW_024412419.1 coordinate 2,144,758, forward strand.
ACTCGGGCAGCGACAGGCCAGGCAACCCGGATGAACCGGGCGCGTCTCCACCCCCGGGCCCCACACACGACACGCAGGGGAACGAAGGCAAGGGTAAAGGCGTGGCGGCTCGGGGGTGCAGCGAGGTGGGCACACGGCATATCCTCATTCAGGCCACAAAAGAAGGAACTGTGAGCCTTCAACCTAAAGACACAATTAATTGACGCTTAGGACCGCTGAATAAGACCGTATTTAGAAGCGAAAGAGCGACAGAACGCTGAAGACCTCTGCGGTGCCCGCCTCCGCCACCCTCCCGGCAGGGGCCTGGCCACACTGGTCTCGACGAAAGGAGGCCTGCACACAGGCTCCCTCACGATGTTTGTGGTAGGGTTTCCGTGAACGTGTCCGCTCTGGAGAACAAGGACCAGGAAACGAGAGAGACAGACAGAAAGCCATTCACACCGTCTTCTCACAAGAGAGCAGAGTCCCGAGCGTGCGCCGCGGCCCCTACCACGGGAGTCTGTGGCCGCACGCTGTCTACTGCAGGCTTGTCCCGGGCGTATGAGATAGGCGGAACCCTACCAGGCCACGCTGCCGTGGGCTGTGTCGTCAAGGTGACAGAGCAGCTCCAGGGTGTGCGCGGGGCTCGATGAGTCATCAGGGGACTCGTGGCTGCCGGGCTCCAATTCCTTCGGCATCCTCCATACGGCCGCACACGTCAGGACCTTGCTGTCTGAGGCTGAGGAATAAACAGAGGGTCACGTCAACAGAGCTCGGTTCGCGGCCGCGGCCCAGACGGCGCACCGCCATCCACACAGACGCCGAGGCAGAGCACGCCTGCCCTCTCGAACATCTGAAGTGCAGGGAGCAAGCAGGGAGGGGGGCACACACCCAGAGTCAGCAAGCGGGACAGGCAGGCTCCCCGCCAGCAGCCGCCTAACCTGCCTCCCTGTTTTAAAACCACCACTCTGCTTCAGAAGAAAATTTGATTTTCCTCCAAATCGATTTCCTTCTGTGCTTCCTCAACGGTTCTTCACGACAGGGAGCAAAACGCGGGGGTGGGCGTGCGACAGACACCCCGTGAGGGCCGCTCAGGCGTAAGGCTGGCGGCGAACAGGTGCTCCTCACGGATGTACGAGGGAATCCCGCACCGGCACCGGGCACCCTGAGAAGTCTCCGTCTGGAAACCGTGTCGCCAGTGCCGCCGGACCCCCGTGCGCGGAGGGGAGGGGACGGGCAGGTGGGAACCGCACAGTGAAGCGCACCAGGCGTCGTGTCGGCTGTGCCCTGGCTCTCCGGGCAGCGTGCGGCCCAGTGCCCGCTGGCGCCGCATGGACACGGCATCTCCTGCAGACGACGGCGGCTGCTCAGTCCCCACCACTCAGAGTCCCCAGGGATCTGTCGTGGAGCACTCTGAAATGCCTCCCGGTGGATAAGGACACCAAGACAAGAAAGACCAGGACCACCTGTTTCCAGGAACACGCCAGGCACCGGGTTCTGCACGATTTTGCACGATTTTTCAGTACGACAGGGAGACACAGAAGACCAAAACGAATCAGGTTTAACATTATGGGATAAAAATTAAATCATAAATCCCTAAATATAAATCCTTTCAAATATGTTTTCCGTTCAGTACCACACTGCATCTGTGCTAAACACATTCCCTTTTAAAGGCCTTTTAGTACATGATGGTAAATCAAGGAACGGGTTTCAACATTAAATCACCAGGCTGACATCGAGTGAGGACCATAAAAGAAATGCAGAACAAGAGAGAATACCGCGTGCACAAGGTTTCCCGCATGAAATACGAAGAAGGGCCTCATGCCACACTGGAAAATGTCCCACTTAGCAGCTGCAACGGCCCTTCAATCCAAACACCAACTGATCAGCCAAACAACGCACCAGTGAACATAACAGGTGATGCCGGGCTTCAGGGGCAGTATTGCCATTATCGGCCACGATCAAAGGACAGGCAGAAGGATAGGGGTTTCCACCAGGGCCTTCTGACCCCAAGGTCGGGGCTCACGTCCCATACAGCTTGCTGGGCCACACACCTAACGGTCACCTTCCCGTTTCACCTCTGACAATGCAGCGCACCATGGACTTTCTACACGAGAAACTCATTTTCTTGTGGAAGTTTCCAGCACACGGTCTGTCTGCAGAGCCTGAGAAGCGGCGATGGCATTCCTAAAATACGAGAATATCTAACTGATGACTCTGAGGCAGAAAGAAGAAAGGAACGCCTGAGACATTCACCCCGTTCACACACAGATTATATCAGTCTTCCTAAATGACAGAAAAAAGAACTCTCTAATGTGAAGAGTGATGGAGCCACCCGCGTGAGAACTAACTGTAGCTTCTCTACAAGATGAGTGAAATGCACACAGCTCGTCTCTGCCAGAGGCCCCACAGAACAAATTCCTTCTCTGAGGAACTCTGCTCAGGTGCCTTTCCCTGTAACTCCCTGCTCACCCAGCAAACACAGCGGTGCGGGAGAGATACCAACTGCTTTCCCCTTGAGAAGAGGAATTAGACAAGAAGGTTTTGTACTACCACTTTGAGTTAACAATCTACTAGAGGTCCTGCCTACTTCATACGTCAAGCAAAAAATGAAGGTGTAAGACTGGGAAAAGAAGAAATGAAAACACCACTACTTGCTAATGATAATGGGTGTAGAAGACCTGACAGTCTACACACACTATACTCTTAGAAACAAAGCAGGGAATTTAGCAAAACTGTTGAACACCAAGGTGATATACAAAATTTAACTGGATACCTACAGATAACAACAACACTTTAGGAAATTTTTTAAAAATATTAACAATTGGGGCGCCTGGGTGGCGCAGTCGGTTAAGCGTCCGACTTCAGCCAGGTCACGATCTCGCGGTCCGTGGGTTCGAGCCCCGCGTCGGGCTCTGGGCTGATGGCTCAGAGCCTGGAGCCTGTTTCCGATTCTGTGTCTCCCTCTCTCTCTGCCCCTCCCCCGTTCATGCTGTGTCTCTCTCTGTCCCAAAAATAAATAAATGTTGAAAAATTAAAAAAAAAAATATTAACAATCACATTAAAAAATCAAATATCCAATAAAATCTCAAACTACAGAGGTGTAAGACCTCCTGTGTGCAGCAAAATTAAAACCACTGCTGGGAGAAAGTACAGGCCTATCCAAGGAGGGTATACCATGTTCATAGATTAGAAGCTTCACTATTGTAAGGCACCCGTGAACCTTAATTAAAGTTCCAAAAGGCTTTCTGGATAGAAGCTGACAACCTGTTTCTGTACTTCTAAAATTAAATGGAAATGTGAGCTGTCCACACAGCCAAAACAGCCGGGCACAGGAACAAATCTGGCTGGCTTACAAATCCAGGATTAACTTGGTGTCAGTACACAGATACATAGACCAAAGAAAGAAAATGCAATCTAGGAACAGACCTTACCAAGAACGGTCACCTGACTTATAACAAAAATACCACTGCACTGGAATGGACAAAGCATGGTATTTGCAGTAAAAGATGATGGATCAATCGTATATTCACATGAAAAATGAAGTATTATCCTATCTCACAACATACACAAAAACTAATTCCACACAGACTGAAGATAAAAATGTGAAAGACAAAATAATACAAATCCTTTCTACAACGCATAGTAGAATATCCTCACAATCTTGGGATAAGCAAAGATTTCTTAAGTAGGGCAGAATAAAACACAAATCATAACAGAAAACACTGATAATATAGACCACGTTAAAATTAAAAGCTTCTATCTAACAACAGACATTGAACTTCACAAAACTTAAAACTTCTGCTCTTGGAAGGATATCATGAAAAAAACGAAGACTGGAAGAAAATATTCCTAATATATTTATCTGACAGAGGGCTTGTATCCATAATAAAGAACTCTTACAATTTAATGAAAGAAACAACCCGAATTTTAAAAATGGCAGAACACTGAATCAACACTTCAAGAAAAAACCTGAATGGGGGGGTGCCTGGGCAGTTCAGTCAGTTAAGTGTATGACTCTTGATTTCAGCTCAGGTCATGAGCCCACGCGTAGTGACACTGAGCCCTGCATCAGACTCTATGCTGACAGCCTAGTGTCTGCTTAGGATTCTCTCTCTCTCCCTCTCTCTCTCTTCCCACCCCCCTCTCTTTTTCAATAAGTAAATAAGTTAAAAAAAAAAAAGAGGAAACATGAATGATCAACAATCACCAGAACGGATGCTCAACATCAATGGTAACTAGAGAAATGCAAAATAAAACCAAACGAGATGTAATACACACCGCGAGAATGGCTAAAATTTCATTTTAAAAAGATGAACAAAACCAAGCACTGGAAAAGATGTGGAACAAATGGGTCTTCTGCAGACATTTGGGGCTGGAGATAGTGTAACAAGGTGCAGACGTTTGGGGCTGGACAAACCTTAACACGGTGCAGACCTTTGGGGCTGGAGATACCCTAACACGGTGCAGACATTCTGGGACACCCTTTGGCAGCTGAGCGTTCACTTACCAAATAACCCAACAATTCCACTCTTAGGAGAGGCTGTCACAGAGTGTGACTGGTTGATAACAAGCTTTGTGACCACTCCCGATTCCGGCAGCTAAACCTGGCCCCACAGCAACCGCGGCCTGGGGATGGCGTGTGACTGCCAGAAGTCGGGGGTAGCAATTATCATAATGACCAACAAGGCAGCGTGCCAGCTGGGGAAGGCCAACTGGCCGAGAGCTGTGGCGATAGATAACAAGAGACGGTATTCCTAGGAGCAAAACAGATGGTCGCTCAACAGAGCCCTGCCTGCCTAGTACATGCGTTCATACACACATACGAATTCAAAGGAAAACAAGAAAGGATAAGCAGGAGGCTGAGGGAAGTCACCCCACCAAAAGTCACAATCCCTTATCCGGCACTGATCTGAGCCAGTTTCAGACCTAAAACCCACTGACAGAAAATATGGCCAGATCTCCGGGAATTCGGAAGCCACAACGATGGGGCAAGTACGGACGGTGACCATTACCCCAGCGTGCACCCAAGAAGACCTACCGCGACTTACGTGGTGGTCATACACTGAGCAAAGGGCAATGCTCAGTGGTTCAAGACCTGCTGAACACAAGGTCTGAGACCCCAAGTGTCATGTCCCCTGTTAGAGTGGGGACACTGGAGGGCCACGTAACAAAAAAGTCCCGGACAACGCCTGGTCACAGCAGATCTCCTGGATCTACGGACCCACCCAGTGCTCGTTCCCATGGTCCATGAACGCACAGCAGGACTGACGCTGATGCCCCCACCCCATCACAGGTGGCGGACACACGTGCCTACATTAGCAATCAAGGGCATGGAAGGGCCTTGCCGAATCCACCATCTGGCCTCCGCACAAAGTCAGCGGGTCCTGGAGGCAGACCGTGGGCTCCTCTAAGCTCAACAGAGCTGGCGTCCCGCTCACAGCTGCGGTGCCAGACACAGGTCCCCGTCAAGAGGACCGCCACCAGCCTCAGGTACGTGACACATGGACGCTGACCTCCACGTGCCTTCTTTCCTATCCCAGTGAAGGCGGAGGACCCGACACCGTATTTCCACGAGGAGGAAACCACATGTGGCTCTGCCGCAAGGCTGCGTCAGTGCCCCTGCTTGCTGCCAGATACGCTCCGAAGCCGTGTGGACGCCCTGCGGAACGTGCACTGACGGCCCCACGCAGCGTGCAGCAGACCCCGGCCAGCAGGGGGAGATACCCCATGGAGACTCGGGCCCCGGCGCCGGGCGGGGTCTGAGGCCCAGTACCCCGGAGAAGCTGCAGGCTACGTGCCCAGAGGAGGAGGCACAGCGCCTGAGGACCTCTTCATCCCGCAGCGGACACGCTGCACCCACAACACCGGGCTAGCCCAGATGCCTGGCGACTGGAGGAGGCTGCCGCCTGCACGGGAGCCGGCGCCACGGGCTCCGCGGCAAGGTCAGGCTGCAGACACGTGGTCTGCTGGTCCCGCTGTGTGAAAGGGGTCAGGGGTAGAAATGGGACCACGAGGGCTTCGTGGGAAGAATCTCAGGGGTAGAAATGGGACCACGAGGGCTTCGTGGGAAGAATCTCAGGGTTCCGAAGAATCACATGCACTTTTAAAAACTGCTCGGGCTACGCCTCTGGGACCTGATGGGTGGACCGAGCATCACTCATTTGAGAGCCCCATCACACCCACCAGGGCACAGTCAGGCAAGCCCCCGAGGCACAGGACAACTGCATAGACCATATACTCCTATGTGGTACTATGTCCCCAACACGGACTGGAAACCAGATACTTCTACGTGGTTCTGTGTCCCCGACGCGGGAGCCCACAGCCCTGGCAACATGGAAGGACAGCAGGGCTGAGCCCACTTACTCTTCCCCCAGGACCCACAGGCCTAACTTTGGGCTCTGCAGGGTTGAAGGTCCTAATTCCCCTGGGCGTGGTGCTCTTCTCAGAGACAGAGCAGAGATCCCCTCATACCACAAGCGACAATGGTCAACAAGCCACTGAAAGGACGTGGGTGTTTGTCAGGCCACAACAACCTGCCTGTAACACCATCTAGCCACCAGGTCCAACCATCTCCGCGCCTCCGTCTGGGAATGAGGACAGAGTCAGATACAGACCCTGCCGACAATGACGCAAAACAGTCAGACGGTTAACTGATACGAGGACGAGATCTGCAAGTGCCTTGAGAGGCGTCCAGGTAGAGAGCTGAGGAAAGAGAGATGCCTTCCCAGTGGGGAGGACGACGAACCCCAGTCACGAGGGAGACTGGGGCGCGTGGAAGCGGACCTGAGGCATTCTGCGAGCAGGACTGGGGCCCGGTGGCTTTGCAGGACGGAGAAAGGCCAACAGTTCGCTTTGGGGTAGGGTCACACGAATGAAAGCCACAAGAACTGAGGCTTGAGGCCCTGGCAGGACAGACCAGAAAGGGGCCTGAAGACCAGCGGAGGCGTGGGGAGCGTCTGCTCCAGACAACGGGGTGGAGGCCGGCCGCCGGGAACGAGGACACGAGTGCCGGCAGGGAGGGTATGCGTTCCATCGGTGCAAACACAACGGGCCGAGCGCCTGCCGCGCTTTAGAAGAAGGATCTAGCGTCAGCGTGTAAGACAGGCTGAATCCGAAAACAGGTTGGTGGCCGGAACACTAGTGTGGAGCATCCAACACGGGCAAGAAGGGATAATGGCCACAAGGCCACCAGGGAGACAGTTGGGGACGACGACCCGTCACTGCCGTTCTAGAAGCCCTGGATGCAGACCCATCGTGCGGCCCCCACATCTGCTGGGAAGGACAAGCCTCCAGCACCGACTGCCACGGCCCGTCCACACAGCACGAGGATGCCGTGGGACGCTCTAACCTTCAATTTGCTCTGCGCACGTGGCTTGGGCCAACAGTGAGCAAAGTCTCTCCAGGGCGGACAAACGAGGGGCTGCTACGCACCACGGGGGCATGCCACAGGGCACCGAGGCCACGGGGGGCGGGGGGGGGGGCTCCCTCCAGGCAGGACGCGCCTGGACAAAGAACCAGAACAGTGACGGAAACGCCCACCCTGGTGGTGACACACGAGTCCATGTGAGACAGAAAACTACACTGGACGCTGAGAGCCATAGGTGTTTCTAAAAATCGGTGAATAAAGGTAAATGGTTTAAGGAAATTTTCTAGCATCTGTAAAACTTATTTGGATTTTCTGAAAGATTATAAAATTTCCTTACCAGAATTTTTATTTTTATTTTTTTTAGAGAGAAACCGAGAGTGAGAGCGGGGTGGGAGTGGGGGTGGGGGGTACAGAGAGAGACAGAGAGAATCCCAAGCAGGCTCTATGCTCAGTGCAGAGTCGGACACAGGGCTCGATCCCAAGCCCCTGTGATCATGACCTGAGCCAAAATCAAGACTCGGACGCTCAACGGACTGAGCCACCAAGGCGCCCCTTCTTGGCAGAATTTATTATGAAAACGTGATGGGTACAAGGTGAGTCCAAACTCGCTTCCTGAGAAATGTAACCTCTAAAAATCATCCTGAGAAAGACCAGAAAGTGACCCGGGGCACCTGCCAACAGCACCCACCCCGGAAATGCAAGAGGCGGCAAAAATTGCTGAAGAGTGCGCTTTAGGTCCAAGGAATGTGGCAGGCATTATCAGAAACTCTCCAAATCCTCAGGAGCAGATGAAATTGAAGGTAAACACTGCTGAATAAGAAACGCTGAAGCACACCCATCGAGACATGCAAATTGGTTCTGAAACTCTGAGGATTTCCATATCTGTATGAATCTCAACAGAGCATTCAACGCAAATCCAGCAGCTATCAAAGAAACTAAGGTGCTTTTAAGAAGGAAAACCTGATCTTTAGAAGGAAAATGCTGTAATAACCAGTGAGGCATTCTGCTTTTATCTCTGTTTTTAGGCCCATCCTGAAGCTAGGTCCTGTAATGTACCTGCCTGTGCTGAATCACTACCGTGACGACCGGAGCCCCCGGAGGGCAGGGCCCGAGTGGCGGCAAGAAACCAAGCCTGTGGCAGAAACCACAGCGCTGCCCACCGCAGAGTCGGAGACCACAGCCACGTGAGTGAGGAGGGAGCTCCCACAGCATGCAGGACGAACGCTGCCCCTTCTTTCTGTGAAGGAGGAAACTGAGGCCGGGTAAAGTTAACTGGCTTCACTCGCGCCAGAGTCAGACAAGAAACCAAGGGTCCTGAGTCTCGAGCGGCCCAGTGCTTCGAAAGAGAAGACACCAAGTCGGGTCTGTAAGGCCAGTGTGACACCACTGTCTGTGTCTTACATGGAGCACGCGAGCTGAAGGCACTTAATGAGATAAAAAGATAATCGGGGCCAATGAATGGAAGAGGCGTGCTTGAGGCTGTGCAGACGGTGCCCGTGGAGCGTGCTGTCGCTGTGAGGGATTACCGAGTCCAGGCTTAGAGGAATTCAAAGGAGATTAGAGCCTTTGTAAGCCTGAATAGCGGCTCCAGTCAGCTCAGCTAAAGGGCTGGCGGTGCCCTGGCTGGGGACATAATCTGATCCCCAGCCCGAGGGGAGGAGGCTGCGGTGGGGAGCGGGACGCGGGACGCAGTGGGCGCGTTCGGAATCCGAGGGCTATTTTTAGAGCTCAGCCATCTCTGAGTCTGGCGCAGGCTGAGCAGGACAAATGAAGAAGAATCCAGCTGTACTAAGCAGTCACCCGGGACAGGCAGGGCCTCCAGGGCTGGGCCTAAAAACGCCTTTCTGCACTGGCTGTTCCGTGCGTTAGGGCACGCCATGGATAAATCCTGGAGGCCGGCATGCAGGAGGCAGACTGACGGCAGTGAGCAGGGCCCAGCCTGTCACCTCCTCTCCCCGCACTGGTGTGGGGGGTCCCACACACCAAGCAGCTCTGAGGGTGGTCAGGGCAGCAAGGGCTCCCCGACTGTATGAACGAGGGTGGATGGGGGCAGGGACCGGCCGTGATCTCCAGACAAGGCAGGCACAGGAACTGAGGGCCAATCGGAGCGTATTAGGCCAGGTGAGGGGAGAGGAGACCTTGCCAGACACTCAGGTACCCCCAATCCATGTAACCAACACGACGCAGCCCCGAGCAGAAACCTGACTTGAGCCACCAGTGAAGAGTCCCCACCTCTCACTCAGTTCTTGACCCAGAACCGTTCGCACACCTGCCCTTAGGGGGACCCGGGCCCCCTGGAGGAAGGGCTCTATCACACTGCTGCAGAATAGACAAAGTTTCCTCCAAGCCTTCCCTAGAAAGAGCCAACCTCAGAGGTCCACGATGCTGGCACCACGGGAAGGGCAAGGAAGGGTCCAGACCTGTGAGAATGCACAGTGAGCCCAGGGGTACCACCTGGCCAACAGCCAGACCTAAGGACTCGTGGCCCCCGTCCACCTCGAAGAGGGCCGGCCAAACAACCTGCAGCGATCGCCAGATTCCCGAACGTATCAAGGGAAGGGGCAGGCTGGGCAGAGACAGCAGACCCAGGGATGACGGGAAGGACCTTCCCTATCAGGATAGTCACCAAAGGCGGCACCACTGGCCGCACCAGTGGGAACGGACGGCTCCGCTCACCATCAAAGCCCTGGAAGGTGCTGGCACGCTGGTCTCTACCGGGTCCCACCAAGGCCCTGGCTGGGCCTGTGCAGCGGGAGAAGTTCTCGGGTTATGACAAAGGCTTCGTGAGGCAGCTACTTCTGCTGTGCTGGTGCCACAGGGGCAACACAGAGCAGCCCCCGGCTTCAGAGACACAGGTACGGATCGAGCACTCTCGCCCAAAGCCAGGCGCCGTCACCAGCCGGGGCAGCGGCCCCCACCCTGGCCAGCCCCCATCAGGGCTCTCGGCTCCCCACCTGGACCTCACCCCGGGGTGGGCCCGGCCTGCCCCGAATCCGGCTCCCTGCCCGTTTCTGTACAGCTCGCCCACGAAGGATGGTCTGCACTTTAACGGACATAGGAAAGGAAAGGAAAGCATACAAGAGAGGGGCTGCAGGGCCCACAGAGCCTGAGATGCTTACGCCCTGGCCCCGCACCAAGAACCCTCGCTGACCTTCCTGCTCGGTGCACAGACCAGCTCCCAGCTCCGTGTGCGCCTTCACACCCTGCGCAGAGATAAACCAGGGCCTCCACCGCAATGGGGTCCCGCGAGCGGTGTGGTGTGAGGGTGTCCGAGGAGCGCGGCCCCCGAACGGGCCCCGGACCCTCGTCTGTCTATGACCCTGCTGCCTCAGCCTGGCAACAGCCTTCCTATGGCCCTCCTGACTCAGAACCTCGGGGTAGGAGGCCGCACGCCCAGGCTGGCGTGCCGGTTCCTTCCGCAGGCCCCTCCACACCTGCCCACCGCCCTGAGGGCTCTCCCTCCACGCCCTGCCGTGGCTGCTGTGACCACCTGACCCCACGGGTGGCCTACTCCTGCCCAGTGCTGCTCGCCAGCTCGCGCTGGCCAGGGCTGCAGGCTGGCCAAGCCTTTCCCACCACAGTCCGCCCCTCTTCCCCTCCCCCTCTGCCATCCAGCCGGCCGCAGCCCTCCTCCCCGGCGGTCCAGAGGGCCGCACCCCTCCTCCCCTGCCATCCAGTGGCCTGAGCCATGCCCCCTCCAGCACGGTCTGCAACCCTCCACGTCCCCCTCCTTGGGTGCCCTGAACCCTCGAGTACCATCCTATGAGGTATCAGTTACTCTTCTATCGTAGTTAGTAATTCCTTGTACCAAATCCCCTGCTTGCCCTGCTAGCTGGTTTCCACCTCGGGACCCAGATGGCAAACACCGCGTCTCAGGGAGAGTGAAAGGCAGGTGCACAGTGAGGAGAAAGCCTGTGGGGTTCCAGTGGCACCGCCTAAGTGACATTCCGAAGGGTCCAGCCATCTGGACCGTGCTGGGGCATCTTTGAAACGAGGAGACCCAACTTTTGGTGGCCTTTTTGAATCTGGGAAGCAGTGACATATTGACCACGGGACCCCAACCCAGCGACCCGGCAGGCCGACACCTGAGTGGAGCTTGAACCGAGAGAGGCCCAGGCACAAGCACCCGCCAGTGCTCCCAGCGTCCACGCCAAACACGACCACCGTGGGAGCCCCTGGCGGGCCACAGGGCAGAGGCACAGGGCAGACCTCGGGCCCCGCTGCCCTGCGGTGCCCACTTACACATGCAATCACCCTGTTGTCAGGAACCAGCTCCAGGGGGCGGGAGGGGACTGCTTGGTGGTGGGAGGCAAAAACCGTGAGTCCCGCACACGACAGAACGGGTGTCGCGTGACCCGCCTCGCCACGAGGAGAGGCAGACGCGTCTGACGGCCCTGAAAGCACAGCGGGTTCCTAATCTGGTGGCTGCACGGCCTCTGCTCCCCAGGGAGGAGCTCCCGGTGCCAGGGGGAAGTGGCCTGCACAGCAGTGGCAAAAAGCAGCGAAAGAACAGAGCAGAAGCAAAGCAAGGCAGGCGTGCAGGCGGACGGCTGAGAACAAGCGCGGAGAGTTCACCCGCCCAACACGGATGCTCGCCATGGCCTCTCAACTACAGAGAGGCTCCCAAGACCTAGGGTGTGGACGGCGGCCCTCCCCCCAGAGCCCAGCCTGCGGAGCATGTGCCAGCAGGCTCCCAGGTTCCTGTAACATCGCCGTGTGCCTTGGCCCCTCTACGGCGGGGTGCAAGCTGCTTCCTGTAGCGTAAGATCCGGGTCCCACCAGCATTCCCCCCTTTCTGCCTGAAGTCCCCATCCACTGTATGAAATGCCCTCCTTCTGGAACACCAGGTGTGGTGGGACGCCAGGGGCAGGGGGTGGCTCAGTCAGTTGAGCATCCAACTCTTGATTTCAGCTCAGGTCACGATCCCAGGGTCATGACTCCCATCCATGCTCACACATCGGCACTCTCTCAGTAAAACAAAACAAAACAAAACAAAACAAAAAAACAAAACAAAACAAAACAAAACACCTGGTGTGGTTTCTTGACCCTGAAGGATAAATTCACCCTGATGTCTAAAAGGACAGCGGTATCATTCAAGGGTGAGTAACCTAGAAAAAACACAGTTTAAGTTGTGTTGCTCTGGAAATGTTTAGGAGATACCCAGGTAACATGGCCACGAGACAGTTTGATATTTATGTGAGAAGCCCAGGAAGGAAGTAAAGAGTTTACTGTTCTCTCCCACTATAGTTATTAACATTTCCTTTCGTTTATCAACTTAATAGATCAGGAACTTGATTCCAGCAATACAGCTAATTATACATCCCGAAAAAACTTACACTTCTGTAAAATATTTATCCGTATTTTTAAATGCACAGTCGTGCTTTCAGAAAGTACAATACATACATACATATACACACGTATATGATGATCAGGAGCAAAGACTAAAGCTGTTGTTGGAACCAGAAAGGTCAGCTCAGGCTGCCCTTTCAATCCCTGTCTCCACCAGGAATCTACGGACGACACGTCGAACAGGAAATCGCCAGGAGGCCCACACAGGTGCCGTATTGGGATTGGGACCTTGGCAAAAGTCTAGGCTCCCGAAGGGCCACTTTCTCTTTAAAAGCATGCGCTGGCACAGAGACACGTCTGTAACGCGTGTTTCTCTCAGCTACAGCCCCGAGCAGACGGCAGTCCACCTGGCATTCTGCACCCCACCCCGGCCCTCACGGAAGTCACACCGCTGGTGTCCTGGACTGGGAAGTCCTAGGTCAAGAATTTAACCAGAAGTCCTGGCCGTTGGCAGCCGCACGCGGTCTCCAGAGGATCCCAACTCTAGAAGAATGTGCCCGCGGGCCGGCCCCTCGGGACTCCCACAGAAAGAACTAGGACAGCCCAACAGGGGCGAGCAGTAAAACAGGATAAAATTCACACCAGCGGTACTGCCTCTGAGTGGGAGCTTGCCGGAAGGAGGAACCCCAGAGTGAGAATTCCAATGACTTCAGGCACTGGAATCTTTAAATTACTCACCAAAAAATAAGAGCTGGAATCAAAAACGTGATCAAGCAAAAAACACCACCAATATTGACCCGGAAAATTTTTAAAAGAACTAAGTAAAATGCCTAGAAACAACATCCGGTTGGCAGATCAGAAACCCCCAGGAGAATCACCCACTGGGAACGAGGACGTAAAGGAAGTGGCAGGGTGGGGCGCGGAGGGACGCAGGGGATAGAGATGTCAGGGGACAAAGCACGGCCCCACGGCCTGGGGGTGCAGAGGGAAACACAGTGTGGGAACGGCCGGGGGGCGGGGCTCCACAAAGTACACACGGATTCTGTAGTCGGACAGCTCCACGGTGTCTGAGATCTTTCTTCAATGTCCTGAAACGAAAAGTGGATATCGGGGAGGGCATTTTACAGGCATAATTCACGTAAGAAGGACGATACAGAAGAAGACTGGGCTCAGTGACAATGCCCTGGCCCAAAGTCGGAGACGGACAGCATTAAAGTAAGAAGTGAGGGGCGGCCTGAGGAGGCAGCAACCACAGTGCACTCATGTGGCGATCTCCGAAGTGCTTCCCAAACAAACACTGACTTGTCTGCCCGCCTAACATCCTTACAAAGCGGGGACACCCCCCTCACACACCCAGTTTTAAGGGTTCCTTTCTTTTTGTGTAAGGGCCTCCCGGGTGCTCAGAGCAGACAGAGAGGTGTGCACAGGGTCACTCGGATGGGCTTTGCCACCAGACAGGCCCTGACCTGTGTCCCCACCCACCTTGTACTTGCCGCGCAACCCTGGAGAAGTCATCTGCCTTCTCGACACCAACACCCGCTCTATAACCCGCAGACTGTCAAAAGGATGAAAGTCACCTAAAGAGACAATGTGTTTACGGTGTCAGCTTGGGCACAAGCATCTCCTTTCCCTTGCCAGGTGTGAAACAAGTGCCCGACGCTCCTGGACAACAGGCCCCCCCCGGCTAGGGATGAAGCACAGACACGTCCCCTCGTCCCAGAGGGCGGCCAGCGCCTGCCCTCCCAGGAGCTCCTGGGCTGTCCTCCGGAATGATTCCTGAGAATCCCAGGGACACACGCAGCTGGTGAAGGACACCCCCAGCCCCACCGCTGTGCCCCTGGGCCCGGCACACATACATCCCTAGACCGATGGCTCCACTCTGCCCACGGACGCCAGGGTCGCTGCTGAGAACGTTCCGCAAGGGACCGCTTCTTTCACACGCTGCCAGGAACACACTCCACTCCCCTGTCAGCCCCCCGCGAGGCTGCCCACGGCACCGTCCCCTCCAACACAGCCCTGCCCCCCAGGACACTGAGCACCGGCACCCTGGCAGGACACAACATCAGGAGACAGACGGCCGGGCCTGGACCACCCTCTCCATCCTGACCGCCGGGTCTGCAGCTGGGCCCAGGCTGCTCCATCAGAGGCTCCTCTTGAGGCTGCCTCCCTGAGGGGCCCTGGGCTCCCTCCCCGGCCTGAGTCACCTTCTGACCAACAGAGAGTCCACTCGTCTCTAGAACCCAACTACATGGTGACCCGGCTCTTTCTGGCAACCGAGCACTCAGAAGCCATGGCTGTGTGCCTATGCCAGAGCCCTGAGAGATGCCAGGACAGGGGGCCCGCCCACCGCCCAGCCTCCCCGCCCACTGTGCGGACCGCCCAGCCTCACTGCCCACCATGCGGGCCACCCAGCCTCACTGCCTGCCAAACGGCCTCACCACCCGCCATGAGGGACGCCCAGCCTCACTGCCCGCTGGACGGCCTCACCGCCCGCCACGTGGAGCACGGGAACCCACAGCACTTTCCGCTGATACATGCGTTAACTTGCACTCCGTATGCAGCCACACATTTTTCGGATCTACAAAAAGGAAACAGTGACACTTGCTTGGCATCCCAGTGTTTGCTTTCTGGACAGGGACCATCCACATTCTCATTAAAACTGAGAACACGGTGATTCATCAGCATTAGCTAGAGCAAGAGTGGCATGAATCACTTTCGGCGATGGGATTTTAAAACCACCGTTATAAACTACTCTGGCACCCACTCGTGTCAGAAACTAATTAATACCCCCAAAACCTTCATACCTTCGCTTTTCGAAAAGCTGATGATTTGCTGATCGATGTGTTTAGGGTCTGCCATGTGCCCTGGGCTGAAACAGCAAACGCTTCCTCTAACAACACAATGTCTACACGGACACACGTTCTTCAGGAAGCACCGGGGACGGCGGGAAGAGGCTGCACGCGTGGAGCCCAAGGACACGGCGCCGGCCCCCTGGACCCCACACGAAGCGGCGCTGAAACGGGCCTGCGGCTCGGAGCCACGGCCTCGGCCCCACTGAGTGGAGGCGGACACCAAGGAGACCAAACGGGAAGGCAAACTGAGGGCCTTCACTATGCACCCGTGAGCACGGCGGTCCCGCGTGCTGGCGCGAGGGCAGGCAGGACGCGGGGCAGGGGCCGCCACATCAGGCAGCAGGCACACAACAGCCACAGAGCCCGGACGAGGGACACGTAGGGACCAGCACAACTGTGCGCGCAGCGCGGGGGCTCAGAGCTGTGCGTGTACACGAGCTCCCGCACCAGGTGCTCTCCGGCTGTCGTCTGGGTCTCTGAACACGAGCGGGAACAGGACCCCAGCTCACGAGTTGTCACAGGCAGCCTGCGGCTCATCCACTAAGTGTCCAGGAGGAGCAGAAAGGAAACACACCGTGACCCGTTCCCTGTAGCCCACCCTGGCTCACCTTCTGTAGGAATCACCCTGGACCAGGACAGGAAGTGCTCTGGTCCACTCTCTAGTTTCTGGTGTTTTGCCTTTGGCCGGGAGGGGGTGGTGGTAACGAGGAAGAAGCCAGCCATCACCGCAACACGTTTTCTTCCCATGTTATCCGCCACTTGGGTACCACAGCCATTCGCAGAGCGCCCTCCTCCACCGCCCCTGCGTGCGTTCTGTGCCTTTCTTACCCGCGTCGACGGATAAGCACGCATTTCCCCTGCTGCACGCAGGCTGAACCAGCCACCCACCCGTGCGTCCCTCCCCTCCCCACGCCGCCCCAGGCGGCACCTCTCAGGGTCGTCCTGCTACGAGCCGAGGACGAGGAGTCGGTGGGCCACCGACGGACGGACGGACGTTTGGCTGGCCCAGCACTGACTCGCCTGCCTGTCCTTCCTCGTGTGTGGCTCACTCCCCTGATGGAACCTGAGCTCCAGGACGGTCGGGCTGTGGCTGCCTGACTCACCACTGCACCTGCCTGGTAGGCAGTAAAGGTCAGCGGCCGCTTGCTGGGGAAGTCGGCTTGCCCTTCCAAATCAGCGCAAATGTCCCATCTGACTTCTCTATTAGGCACCAAGCCCTCATGGGAGGCCACCTGGCTCCTTGAGTGCAACGGCGCTCGGGCGCTCAGCAGAGCCACCAGACGTGCTCCCCCCAGCCCCTCAGACAAATCCAGCACAGCTCTGCGCCAGGGCCACATGCTAAGGTCACGTGCTCCCTGCTGTCTGCAAGGGCCCTTCTGGGTTCCGGGTTGCTGCGGCCACACTGTGTGCCCCCAAGCCATTCCTGGGAGCCACGTGCATGGTGAACGTGATCTTTCCGTGTCTCACAAAAGTTCTCTTGGGTGGCCAATGCAAGGGCAGAACCTACTTTCGTGAAGTTACAACACTCAACGCTGAACGGCTCCGATCTTTACCTGCCCCAACCCTGCAAATTAAAGTCCTATGCTGAAACCCGATTCCAAAACAAACTATTTGAATTTGTCATATCTTTTCAAATGTAACTGTGATTATTTCAAATTCCTACAGATGGGTCAGAAAAAGAGGAAAAAAAAAAAAACAGAAACAAAAATCTTTCAACAGAAATGAAAGATTAAAACAAAACCCTCGGGGGGCGCCTGGGTGGCGCAGTCGGTTAAGCGTCCGACTTCA
>NW_024412419.1:2162434-2237952 GCF_014898765.1 Herpailurus yagouaroundi
GAGCCTGCTTGGGATTCTCTTTCTCTGCCCCTCCCGCGGTCTCTCTCTCTCACTCTCTCTCTCACTCAAAATAAAAAAATAAACTTAAAAGCAAACCGAAGCCTCTGTGAAATGTGCAGAGCCCCCATGTTAAACACCAGAGAATCTTGTACTCATTAAATTCAGTCCGTGTCAGATGGAAAGGCCAAATCCAAACACCAGAATGCTTTAAAAGGTGGAGTGCTCAAAAATGGGAATTTTGTATTCAATATCGCAGAAGACATGACCGGTGAGGCCCAGTGGGCACAGCCATGCTGGAAGGGGGAAATCCCAGCCAAGTCAACTAGGTCAGTTCACGGAAATCTGTGGCCAAACCCCACAAACACCACGACCCGGTGAGCCCGCGCTGGATCTGCGCGACCACTCTAGGCTCCTGCACCCCCGCCAGGGAGCCTCCTCCCCACAGAGCCGCCACGTGGCCCCAGGCCCGCCGACAGCAGCTCGCACAACCCTGGACGCGGCTAAAGGCTGCTCTTGGCCACACTTCCTCTCACCCTAGACAAACAAGGGAAGCCGTCCCCTCCACCTTTTGTCTGGAGCGGACACGAAATGTGACCGGCTACATTCCCTCCCTCCCACCCACCTCGTGCACACCTCCACACCCCCTCAACTGCGGCCCCTGACTATTGAGTCCTCCAGTTCGTTCCCTCATGTTTAACCCTGAAACCCGGCTGCAAATGCTCCGACATCAGAGCCCGCAGACGGCGGCGGGCACAGCGCCGGCTCCTGGCGGGTGTGCGCTTTGATGGGCTTGGGGGCAGAGCCAGCTGGCTGCGAGACGCCGTTGCCCAGGGAACGGCCACTGAAGTGTGTGCTCGAGTGGGCACGGAGGCCTCTGCCGCCTCCACGGCCGCCGCTGTGCGCGGGGAAGCCCAGCTGGTGCCCATTAGTGCGTGTGGCGGGGATGGCGAGCCAGTTCCAGAAGCTTCACTCTCCCCGCCGACGACCCGGCTTATCCCACTGCCTCCCTAATGAGCGTGCCATCCTGCACCCACCCAGAGAACACGCAGTGGACGGAGAGGCGTCCCGGGGATGTGCCCCAATTAACAGCTCTGGCCGACTGAACATGAGGGCACAGCCCTGCAGCCCCGCCAAGACCCATCGTTGCACTGGCTGTCACCTTCTCTTTCCTCTCTTTGTTTCACTTAAAATGGCTTAGAATACAGGAAGAGGGTGGGGGTGATTGCGGAAGGCACAAAAGTAAAAGACTCATTTTAAACGTATCTATTTGATCACCAATCCCTTTCAAATGCGGAGGGCAACCGTTTTGAAATTCTGGGTCTCCCCATGAAATGCAAAAAAACCCAAGTTACTTGGGGGACTTAATAACATTTTCGGTATTTACACACCTTTCATTTGACGCCTTCCAGGTGCTCCCATCTCTACAAACACCACAGGGGCTGAGGGTGGTCGACACGGACAGTCTTCCCGTGACAGCCACTGCAGGCTCAGGACGGGGGGCCCGGGGCGTGGGCGGATAGCTCACTGTGTGTGCTTGCCGTGTGTCCCCAGGTAACCCCGTCTCCTCCACACCTGACCACCGCAGGCCTGCCAAGACACAGCCACGCACTGGCGCTGCACACAGAACTGAGCTAAGGGACCACGCGACGGGGAAGACAGACTCTGCAGCTGGAAGAGCCAAGTTTGAATCCTGGGTCTGGCTTAGCTACTCTGTGATCCTGGGGAAGAGTTTCCCATCAACGGCATTGGGGTGACATCTCCTCCGCGGGCGAGCCCGAGCAGGCAAAGACCTAGACGTCACCACACGGGTGGTGGTGGTGCAAGCTCCCACCTCCTGTCCCCCGGGTGCTGCCATCAGAGGTGTGGACGCGCCTGCCCGTACGCCCTTTCTCTTGCCCTGTCTGTCATCACATGCTCTCTGTCCTAACCTGGCTCTTGGGGACCCCTGGGCTCCCGCGAGCCCTGCCTCTGCTGCTCCCTTTCTGTGCCCGCCCCGTAGCTTTCCGGTCTCTTTGTCTTCCCCTCTCCAGTGCTGCTCACGGGTTCTCCTTCCTTAGAGGGGCCTTGGTGGCCGGGGGAGCCACTGCTCGCTGGCCAGCGTGCCGTAAGAGTGTGTCACCTCTGGACGGGAGCCCCTCCTGAGCTCTGTCCCCCAACTGCAGGTGACACCCAGGCGGTGGCTCCGCTCAGCCCGAGCAGCAGGATGGGAACACAGCGGCCGGGCCCGGCCGATCTGCAGGGATGAGCAGCCCGAGCACAGGCGGCAGGGGTGAGAAGCAAGAACGGTGGCTGTGGGGGAGGGGGACAGGGTGGGAAACGGTGGGGGTGGGGGGGTGAGCCCTGCAGCCCCGCCACGGAGAGACCGAGGGGCTGGCGGGGCTGCTGGCAGATACCCAGAAACCCAGCGTGTCTTCCTGCGGAAATTCTTCCAAAACAAGAAAGTGGAGCTTGTGGAGCAAAATACTGAAAATAAATGTCCGCCGAGACAGAGTTGGTCAAACGCACCGGGATTCTCCACGCCAGGAGCGACCCTGGAAAGGACAAGCCCTACCTCCCATGCAGTCCACCAGCGGGCCTCCTGGGTCGGCGCGACCGTGGCCCCCGCTGCCGACTTCCTGTCCGCTGCAGGCAGGGTGCCAAACGGCAGCTCAGAAGACGACCAGGAGAGGGGACGGGGCGGTCCAACCACACCGCGGGGCAAGCCCTGGAGGGGGAGCTCGGGCAGACGACGGAGCCGGAGGCCCCGACGCCAGACGGCCCCGTGCAGGGCGGGGACGCAGGGCCTCCACCGCTGACCTGCGCTGGCCAACACCACGTCAGCCTCTGCTCAGTAAGGACGCGGGGCCCTCGCGCCCGGCATCGGGGACCAAGGGCTCCAACGCGCTTGCCTTTCAGGACCGCAGAGCCCTGAAACAGAAAGGGAGCTGCCTGCCACGCAGAGGCCAGGCTCCCGCGACCGCACTGAAGCCACGGCCACGGCCCTCAGAGGCCGGCCGCTCGTGGTTGTCTCCCCTGGGAACCCCATGTCGTGGCCTGAGGCCGAGAGCCACGGCGAAAGGCCAGGGGAGCGTGTCCTAGCTGCTGCCGTTCAAGTCTTCCCCGCCAACGGCCACCTACAGCCACGACACGGGGGGGTAACCAGCCTTCCCGGGAGCCCCCCCTCCATCTTCCCAGACCCAGCCGCCCAGCACCAGGCGTTAGGGAGCAGGAAGGAGCCAATCCCAACGTGCCTGACTCCGGACCCGAGAACCCACGTGCTCCGCAGAGCCTTGTTCTTACCAAGCGGACTCAACCCATGTATACGGCAAAGGGTATCTTACAACCGCTGCCGTTACGACAGCCACGTGCACACGGCTCACGGCGGACACGGTCGCCGTTAACCTCCAGCTGCCGGATGCTAAGATGCAGAAAGCTTGGGAGAGGCCCACAGAAGCAGCAGGACAAAGGCCTTCCAGGAGGCTGTCCTGCCCACTGTGTCCTGGGGACATGGGGACACCTAGGGGTGAGGGGCATCTGGTGCGTGACTCTGGAAATGCCGCACATAGAAGGCGATGTGGCCTCGGGGGCAGGGATGCCCGCTACTCCCTTGAGCCTCCCAGAGAGCTGTGCAGAGGACAGGCCCCGGAACCCCCCAGACCACACGCCAGCAGGGACCTCTGTGTCCGCCTGCCCCAGGGCGCACACAGCCAGGGGCAGACCCGGCCCCGCCCTGACTCCAGAACCACGGCCTCTGCCCTGGGCCTGCCGACGAGCAGGGGCTGCGCAGACAGCCAGCGAGGGAAGACGCGCTGACCTGCTTCCACTGGCACGTGAGCCCCAGGTGGGCAGGGGGTCTAGATAACGCGACTCCTGTTTTCCCAGCATCAAGACACTTGCCTGGCATACAGCACGCATCCGCGGTCGCGGCGGAAAGACTGACGGACCGACGCCGGTGGTCACACGCTCTGGCAGCCACCGGTCCCCTGAGTGCCCGCACGCAGTCAGGCTCTCTGTCTCCTAAGGGGAAGGCAAGACCCGGAGGCCGCTCCCGCAGGGACACAAGCAGGGAAGCACGGACGACTTCCGTCCCTCCCCCGCGGCCCCGCTCAAGCCCTGTCCGTTTGAACCCGCCTCTCCCCCCACACCCCACCGCACCGCCTCCTCACACCACTCCTCCGTCTTTTGTTTCTTTTCACCCAGAACCGTTTCTGCGTTTCTGTGAAGCGGCCCGGACGGGTTGGTGGGGGGGGAGGGGGCGGTCACGGACAGGTGCGTAAGGGCTCCTAGCCGACTGCTCGGCCGCCGTTCCTAGGCGAGGCTTTCTGGCCAGAGTGTGGTGCTCTTCCCCCACCCCAGGCTGGCGCGTGTTTGGGACGGACCGAGAATCCGGGGAGACGATGAACGTGGACAGTGAGGAGTCGGTGCCCAGGGGGAGGCGGCAGAGAGGAGGAGGGGGCAGCCGTGACCCTGAAACACGGCTTTTATTTCTGTCTTCCAGCTCCCTCGATGGAGAGTGAGAGATGGGGGTTTTTCACCTTCCACTTCTGCTAACTGGGGACAGAGGCCCCCGAAATACAGGTCACGGTCTCATCAAAAAACAAAAAGGCAATTCAAATGCTAAATCTTAAGCATGCTTTGGAGGCCACTTACTAGCTTCTGAAATTTCACTTAATTGGCAAACTCCTTGGAAAGTTACCAGAGGACCAAGAGATCACCGTCAAATGCCAAAGCGGACAGCCGAGGAAGGTGCCTCCATCGTGCGGTGGGCGCAGGGGCCGGGAGCGTGGTCCTGCTCTCTGCCAGGCAGCACCACGCCATAGCAGCATCGGTGGTGGAGGGCACCACGAACAAGACACAGGAAGTACTCTCCATCACAGAGCCAGGCCTCCACGCGGGCCTCAGGAGAACAGAGCGGGCTGGACCGTGCTGCTCCTCCCCCGCCCAGGGCTCCTCAGGCATCTGCGCTGGACCTGTCAGCCAGGGATGTCGGCCGCTTGACTCGAGAGCAAACGTGCAGATCCCGGTGAACAGAGCCACCTTGGAACCGTCTCAGAGCAGAGCTGATGGCCGAGAGCACGACCAGACTGCAGCATCGTGAGGGCACACGTTCACCTCTGAGCCCGACCTGGGGAAACAGACGCGTCTTCTCCAAAGCACGGAACCAGGATGTGCCTTTCTGGGAGCCTGTGGGGAGGGGGCTTCCTCAACGAGATTCCGGCCCAGCCAGTGCTTCCCAGGACGGGCTGGGAGGGGCTCTAGCCAATATTCACGGCCAGCAGGGTCAACGCGGCCCCGCCCTCAAGGAGCCTGGATGTGCTGTGTCCTAGGCCACACGGAACTCGGATGCCACCCTCCTGCCCGTGGGGGCGGGGCGCTCTTTCAGGATCTCCTTCGGTCACAAGGTCGGGCTGCAAATCCACGGCTCTCAGGCACCGCCTGGCTTTCCCGAGCTTCGGTCACCCGCTTCACCGTCCTCCTCGGCTGTACTGCTCTGTTAGTGTCCCCACG
Organism: Herpailurus yagouaroundi; assembly: GCF_014898765.1. NCBI lineage: Eukaryota > Metazoa > Chordata > Mammalia > Carnivora > Felidae > Herpailurus > Herpailurus yagouaroundi. Next base: position 2,167,922 of record NW_024412419.1, read on the forward strand.
GGCTCTGGGCGAGGGGCCAAGCACAGGCGCACCACCTTGCAGACCGCCTGCTTCCCTCCCTGCCTGCAGGGCCCTCCCTTCTCAGTGACCCCTGGGTCACCGTGTTCTTCTGTCTGGGTTTCCTCGTACAGTTGCACAACAAGAACACCAGCCTTACAACGTTCTCCCTCTCTGTGCAGACGGGGCTGGGCGATGGGACCCAGGGACCCCAAGACGCCTGCCGGCCAACGGCAAGAACTGAGAGTGGGGCGAGTGATGGCAAGGCGGCCCAGTCCCAAGTGACCCGGGTCCTCTCTCCCCCGCCCAGCGCACCCCGCCTGCTCCCTGCTCTGTGCTGGCTCCCTCCGGACGTGGCCCCTCTTCTCTGTCACGTCCCAAGGTGAGCCCCTCGGCTCTGAGGCCCCCGTGGTCCTTCCTGCCCTCAGCCAGGCTCCCGTCACCCCGCCGGCCCAGGGGCAGCACGCGCGGTTCACACCTGCGTGTCCCGGCTGCGACCCATCTCCGGAGACGAGATGGGTCCACCCGCGTCGCGGTGGACATCCCCACGTGCCCGGAGTGCCGCGTGCCCTCACAGGCACTGCTGACCACAGCTCTGCCCCCACAGTCCTCCACAGCCCCGCCACGGCTCTGCTCTGCCTCCGGCTGCCTTCTCTCTAGAGCTCGCTCCCCGCCTGACCCCACGCCACTGGTCCCCTGCCCACACAGGCCCCGGGGGCATCCTTTACGGGCTGGCCACCCCCCAGATGGCAACCTTTGTCCTGCACGCCCAAGCCGGTGGCGGCTACACCCCGGGGCGGAAAAGCCCGGGCGGACGGACGGCCCTCGCCCCTCCACCTCCACACTTGCTCCCTCCTCGGGACCAGGGCCCGCAGGCCGACCCCCCGCCTCTCACGCCAGCCTGCCTCCTCTTCGCTCTCGGGGCGCCAGCCGTCCGCCACCCACACTCCGACTCGCCTCACACGGCCCAGGCCAGACCCCGAGCCGGTTCCTCCTCCTGAGAGGCGACCCCCCCGCATCTTACCACGGGGCGCACGCGCACACACACACACGTGCATGCACACTCCTGCACCCAGTGCACACTCGACACGTATTCACACACTCGTAGCACACGCACACGTTCTCTCACACACACGCAGCTCGTGTACGGACTTTCTCCCACACACTTGGCGCGTACACACACTTATTCACACACAGCACGTGCACACATGGAGTCCTTGCATACACCTTCTCAATCGCAATCACGCTCGCACATGTGCATGCACACATACCCTCATTCACGCGGCACGTGCACACCCTCACCCACAGTGCACACTCACACGCAGCACGTGCACACCCTCACCCACAGGACACGCGCACGCCCTCACAGCATGTGCACACGCACACTGTCACGCACTCTCGTTCTCCCCTCCTCTGCGGGCACTCAAATCCCACTTCCTCAAACAAGTCCGTCCCAGGCGGTCAGCGCCGCGCCCACTCAGTCTCCACCCTGGCACGTGCTTCAGTCTGTTCTCCTAACGCTTTCCTTCACCAGAGACCGTATTTACGCTGACGCACTGCCCCTCTACTCCCGCAGCCCCCGCAAGGGCCCCCGTCTGGTTCACGGCCGCGCCCCCAGGTCCTCAGTGGTGCCTGGCGTGCAGCGAATGCTCAGAGACAGATGCTGAGTGAGTAAGCACGACGCGTCATATGAAGAACACAAGAGACTGTTGAAACGCAAAAGGACACAAATTCACGATCCCTTTTAAAGGTGCTATTTTACCGCTGAAACGTGACGGGAGGTTGGGTATAGAGATTATAACATAGGGAATCAACTGTTCCCGGGAAGCGCAGTGAGGAGAAGATCTTTCCCCCTGAGACTTGGCCACAGCAGTCAACTGCACCCTGACGCTTATTTAGGAACGTTTCCTAAAGGTTATTAATCCCAAATCGGTCTCTGTGGTGAACTGAAGGTGGCCCGGGGCTCCCCGGGGAGGAAAGTGACGGGGGCAGGAGGAAACGGACAGCTGAGGGCGGGCACACCGGGACATGGAACGCAAGTCCCTCCGGTGAGAGCGGGCAGCGGCCTGCGGGACAGGGAGGGAGTGGTGAACAGGGCGCGTGACTCCCACGGGCCCTCCTCTGATGGGCCGGAGCGACTGCCAGCAAGTCACATGTGTCAGCAGGTCAGACGGGCTTCTGTGTCTGCCTGAGCAAAGCAGGAAGGACACAGAACAAACCTGCGATTTCTCCCAAGGCTGCAGGCAGGCCGGAGAGAGCAGGTGAACTTCACGCTCTGGGATCCGACCGTCTGGTTTCTCATCAGGAAGGGAAGAGGCTTACACTTCAGCTTCCGCCCAAGTTGCTGAGAGATTCCCCAGTTGTGGCGTCGACGAGGACACCTGGTGGCCCTGACACCAGGTCTCCACGCTACAGAACACGCCTCTGGCCACGTCGGAATGCCGGTCCCCCGAGCGCCAGCCCCCACCGGACACCAGCCCCCACCTGGACGTGAGCCCCCCGACCTGAGCGCCAGCCCCACCGCAGCACCAGTGCCCATGGCAGTGAGGGCCGGCGAGGGGTGAGGAGAGACCGCTCGAGTAGGATCACAGTCACTTGGAGGTCAAGAATTCAATTTTTTTGTAATTAGAATTCACATCGATGCAAAATGGGATGCCATCTTATGTGAATAGTACACAGTTCATTACATACCTGAATGCCTTCTCTGTATCAGATTCTGCTAGGCATTGAATATTTATAATTTATAACCTATCTCCTTTCAAAAAGGATCCAGGAAAGACGGCTGCTTGCTAAATGCGTTATGATGCAGATCAAAATTATATTACAAAAAATAGGCTATGTCATATTTTTTAAACCAGTTTTATCGAAATACCTGCTAAGACGATAGTTTTAAAAGCAATCAGCATGCGTGCATATTTAGTATTTAGTATATGGGGGTGACCCAGCGAAGGAGTGAGTGTTAGCAGCTGGACCAGGAACCTTCCAAGCCTTCTCTCATCTAATGGACACAAGAGATCTGCAGCGTACTGTGTTTTATACCGGGGTGCTATCATTTTATAAAGAGCAAAACCAATGTTCTAGAGCGTCAGCCACCTTCCAGACTCCCCTGGAGTTGGATATTACACAGGGTGGCTGACGCAGTCACTGCCCACAATGTCCCACAGCTATAAAGTGGCAGTCGGGGTTCAGATGGAACTCGGCCGGACGCCAAAGCCTGTCTGCGCCCTTGTCCTTGGGCCATCACAGGGGCATCATCCCAGGTATCCACTGCTGGACAACACGGTGGCCTGGGGCACCCTGTGTCCCGCTCTCTGAAGAGGGACTTAGGTCAACACTTAAAATTCTGGCCACCTGCTAAAATCACTCAGGGATGGTCTAAAACTCCTAATGCCAGCACGCGATTGGAAAACGTCTAACTCAAGGTGAGGCCCAGGGACAGGGACGTCTACAAGGAACTCGAGCGATCCTAGCACGTGGCCAGCTGGAGGGCCTGTCATTCACTTTATGTCAGTGGCTTGTCATCTCCAGGCGCGCTCTGTAAACCGACCATCCAGTGACGGTCACGCACCTCCTACGTTCCAGACTCGTGTCTCTTACGATGGTCATGGGGACCGCCGTGCTTCCTGTTCACAGCTGGCCTACTGTGTGCACCTCATGCACGAACCTCTTTAATCCTATCACAACCTCCCCAAGCAGGTGCTACTACTCTCTTACAAATGGTGAGAACCTGTACCTCAGAGAGCCAAAGGTCTGCCCCAAGGTCACTGGACCCACAGAGAGCTGGGACTCAGACCCAGGTGCATCTGGCTCTCACATCTATGTCCCACACTTCCTCCCAGGCCAGCCTAGGATGGACAGGTGAGGACCTCCTAACAGCCCTGAGCTGTGTGAGCACAGGACTGCAAGACGGCCTCTCTCGCCACCGTGGGGGGGAGGGGGGAAGGGGGCTCCAAGTGAAACCCGAACCCCTGGGGTTCCTGAAGGTGGGGCCTTCGGGAAGGCAGGGCTCCACCCTCATGATGGGTTCAGAGCCCATGTAGGAGACACGCCAGGGTGCTCACCAGCCCTTTACCATCTGAGCACAGCCACCTATGAGCCAGGAGGGGGCTCTCGCCAGGCACTGAACAGGCCCCGATTCGGGCTCCAACCCCCAGAACTATGAGAAACACGTGTCTGTTGTTTGCAGGCAAGCCAGTCTGCGGTATTTTGTAGTAGCAGCCAAACGGGTCAGGACAAAGATTCGACTCTTACCAAAACTAATAAAATATGAGGCAGAGATGGACGGAGAGGTGTTTTGGCAAAAACACTAAAACTAAATAGAAACCCTGGTGGCTGGGTCTGGAAAAAAACCATGCCATTAGTTGGGGAAAAAACGAAAAAGCGACAAAACACGAGAATCGCTTTTTCACAGTAAACGAGGCATTCTGAACCAGCAGCGTGAACCCTTCCAGGCCAAACACGGGCCCACGGGCTAACAAAAGCCGCCCTCGGCTGCACCAGCCTTCCCAGGCCTTCCGCGTTCCCTTCGTTGCCCACTGCCTCCCAGATGCCGCCGTGGACAAACTGTACCACCACAGCCACAGCCTGGAGGCGTCATCCGCCCACTGACGCGGGCTCAGAGCTTGCTGATGGCCCTGTGAGCGAGCGTCACACCAGCGTCCATCCCGGGACTGGTCATGGGACGCACGGCGAAAGGTGCGGTGGCCCCGGCCGGGGGGGCTCACTGGAGGGCCCCCAGGCTACCCTTGTCACCGCAAGGCCACGCACTCCGGGGGCTCAGAGGAGACAAGCAGACACATGGCCTGCCGTCCGCCTGGTCCGCGGGAACTGTGGGGCTGGCTGCCGTGGGCACCTCCGTGGTCTCCGCTGGGCCCTGCCCACGCTTGCTGTGGTGCTCCTGGCGCACAGGCCACAGTGGCGGGCATCCCACGCGGGAACTTTCTTAGTGCCACCCAGGAACTACCCCTTCCCTCCCCCAGCTCAGGAAACACCAGCTGCCATTTAAGGCCGTGTTCAGGTCTTCAACTTCACTATGGGCAACTGTGACTCTTGCCCAGGACGCCATCATCCATGAGCGTCCAGGTCTGCTTTAGCGCAGGGCGAGCGACAGACAGCACGCCGGCCGCTCGGTGAGATGCGCCTTCTCTGAACTTAATGCAGTGGAACCGGGGCCACTTCAGCGGCACAGACTCCAACTCGGGAACAGGTACCAACCACACTAGTGCTCTGATGATACCCACGGTGCAAACGCTCTTTTCACTCCTCCACTTCAAACGTTTAATAAGCAATTCATTATAAACAACAAACATCTAACAAATACTTTTAAAAGGAGAAGTAGAAGCGAGTTTTGCTGGATGATGACGACTTTTCCATGGGTCTAGCACCAAACTCGAGACAGATCATTGTAACTGGGTCACTGCTCTCAACCAGTCGAGGTGACCTTGTTCACCTGGGTCTGTCCAAGACCTGGATTCCATCCTGCCCTCTGCCCTCACACCCTCCCCCCTCCCTCCTCCCCCCACACACCCACGCCCTCCATCCAGCCCATTCCAGTCGTCCTTCCTTTGCATGGACCCCGGGGCTTTGACCTTTCTTCCATCTCCAATGTCTGGGTCCCAGCCCCTCACTGCCTCTGACTTGCCATCCTGGGGGACTTCCAACTGGGAGCCGACTTTGTCTCCTACCTCAGATGACACCTTCAGCCTCTCCCAGCACAACTGAGGGCAGGTGGTAGGAGGGAGAATCTCTCTCTCACGGCGTCCCCAGGGGTAGTGCAACACCCCTCAGTGTCCACAATCCTGGACACGGCACCAGGGGGGCCTCACTCGTCCCTTGTGGCTCCAGTGTCTGGGCCGGGGTGGCACACGCTGGGAGTTCATCACGTACGTGTAATTGTACAGGAAGGACCGGCGGAGCCCGCATGAAGAGACACCCCTCACTGGGCGTGTGGATGGAGCCGCTAAGTGAATAAAGGTGGTGGGGGTGACGGGAAAGGAGGGCGTTGGAAAGGAAGGAGAGGATGTGCAGAAACCACTGACCCGAGAGCCACGTGCGCTAAGACTGAGGCCCTAGACCCACAGCCACGGAGTGGCACAGTCACAGCCTCGCTCTCCTCATCCGCGGGCCAAGAGACTCCACCTGTTAGCACACGCTCACTGAGACGGAAGCTGAGCAGAGCCTGGTAAACAGTAAGCGTTCAATGAGCAACGACAGAAGGGATCTAGACTAGCTGGTTACTGAAGTCTCATCCCTGTCGGACAGTCCCGTCGTGCGGTGAGCCACCGGACGACCTCCCGGCCCAGCCTCACGAGGAGGCACCAGACCTTCTCCCGTTTCCTAATCCAGGGAAAACAAACTTCCCGTGAAGGGCCAGACAGTCAATATTTTTAGCTTTGGGGGCCATACAGTCCCTGCTGCGATGACTCCGTGACATTTCATCACGAGGACCGCCGTGATGCCACGTGAGTGCAGCTGTGTGGCAAGAGAACTTGATTGATGAGACCAGGCAGTGGGCCCGATTTAACCCATTAGCTCTCTGGTTTGCTGCTGTCCTAGACTATGAAAAGGTTCTGCTTCGTTTTAAGTAGACCCAAGACAGACCCTTCGTGCGTTTGCTGATTCACTACACCCAACAAATGCTTTCGGTGCTTACTATGTGCCAGGCCCTTTTGAACGTGGGGAGCAGAGCGGTGAGCAATGCTGAGTCGTCGCCCGCTCCAGACGGCGGTGACCCATGGAAAACTTTCCAGTGTCTCGCTCCATTCGCTGTCCGATCCCCTCACCCCTAACAGACGCTGTCGGCAGAGATCGGCAGCTCCGGTCTCAGCCGTGTTATGGGCCGGGGTTTCCTGCAACAGGAAAAAATGGGTTCTGTGGCTTTAAAAAAGAAAGTTTTCAAGTCACTGGTCCGCACCCGGTGTCGCGGTTTAACGGGTGGCTGGCGTGTGGCACCAGTCCTGCTGACATCTATCTACTGCTTGCCCTGCCGTGTCCCAGGAGACAACACTGACGTATGTGGACCAACGCATGGCTCCCAAAATCACCCCGGTCCCACCCTGGGTCCCACGGTCCTCGCGGTGTTTGCAGACTGCTTCCCGCTGACACTCAGGGCCACCACAGCCACAGTCCGGGTCGCCACATACCTTCACGGGCTCCTGGATCTGCTCTCCTGGGAGCGCACTCACGTGTCTCTGCGTGACACTGTGACTGAATGATGGCAGGCAGGGGCCAACCCCTCCAACGCTCTCTCTCCTGCAGGGAAAGGGGACCCCCAGCCGGCACACTCCATCCAGCCCCGGCAAGGTGGGCAGCCCCGCCCTCTCCCATGAGGGCACCCTGAGGTCCGCATGGATGCATCCCACGTGGGGCAGCGCACTGCCCTGGGGCAGCTTCATGGAGAGCTGGGCGCGTCCTCACAGAGGATGTCACCGAAGCCAGGGCACATGGCTCCCTCCGCCACCGCGCCCCGGGTCTGGGAAGAAACGCCAGGCCTCTCTGAACAGCCCTTCCCCGCAGTGACAGCCCCCCTTTTCATTGTTCATTCACCAAGAGCAGGCGGCCGGCAGGCAGCCGGGTGCCGCGAGGCCGCATCGGCATCCGCCCCAGGCTACCCTCACGGGGTTTTCCGGAATCTTCTCTCTGCCAGCCTCCCAGGCTTGCCTGCCTTCCCGTGTGGCGCTTCCGGGCGGACAGCGCTCCTCTGACACGCACAGCTACAGGCAGCTGTGACCCGACCAAGTATTTCCTATTACGTGCAGGGCCTCGTAGAGTAGAGCCCAAAGATCCTATGAGCTTTCTGTTTCACAGGCAGATGACACTGCTGACTCTTACGGAGTCGCTAAAGCCACCATCTGCGGTTACGTTCGCGCGTCAGGACGAGACCCGCCCCCTGCGCACGCGGGGCGCGGTCACATGCCCGCTACCGCTCCCCGCTGGGTCTGCCAGGTCACAGCAGACGGACATCCTGACGGTCTGCCCTCGAGATGTCGCCCGGCCAGCAGTGCTCCTCCTGGGGACGAGCCGTCCAGCTCCCCCTGAGCGCCAGCTTCTAGAGCAGGGACGGAAAGGACCCGGGCCCCCACTCTGCCACGGCACTTGCTGGTGGCGATGCCGGCCACCCGCAAACACGCCGTGGACGATCGGATGCCACGGCCTCCGCGGCGCCTTTCCCCGGAAGCCCTCCGGATCTCCAGCGCCGGGAAGGAGGAGGCGGCGCGGCAAAGCGTGGCGACGCCGCCGGACGGGCGTGGCCGGATCGCGGCCTCAACAGCCGGAGCCACGCGGAACTGCCGTTTTTATAGGTCGGAACCATCGAATTCGTACCGCTGCGCCTAACCTCCCCATTGCACGCTGCAAAGCGAACGTCCTGGATGGCGCTAAGGTGGTTTACAAATGCCAGGCCAGCGTCCTATCCGGTCTGTTCGAGGGACCGTGATGTGATCCCTGCAGCACCTGCATTTTCTATCTGAACCGGGGCAGTGGGTGACGCACGTGAATGCCTGGCGGCCCCAAGGCACATTGGCCAGAGATGCCTCTGGTTCCTGCCTCCTCTCCTCTCCCCTCCCCTCCCCTCCCCTCCTCTCCAGAGATGCCTCTCCTTCCTGCCTCCTCTCCTCTCCTCTCCCCTCCTCTCCTCTCCAGAGATGCCTCTCCTTCCTGCCTCCTCTCCTCTCCCTTCCCCTCCTCTCCAGAGATGCCTCTCCTTCCTGCCTTCTCTCCTCTCCTGTCCCTCCTCTCCTCTCCTCTCCCTCCTCTCCTCTCCTCTCCTCTCCTCTCCTCTCCTCTCCTCTCCTCTCCTCTCCTCTCCTCGAGCTACCGGCCCGGTTTCAGCAGGGGGCACTCAGGCACCCACCCCCTCATACACCCCTAATGTTTCATAATCTGTTGCTGAAAACATGTGCCTGGGTGTCACTGATGTCTAGGACTGTGTCCCTCCCCTCAGACTCTCAGACCTGTGTGTCTGTTTCAACTACTTCCCACAGATGGAGTCAAAAGCGCTTTGAATATCTGCCTAAATGCCCTATCATAGCCCTGCTTGCCAGGACCAGTTTCCATGGGGAAAAAAAATCAACTAGAAACAAACAAACAAACAAACAAACAAACAAAAAAGAAGCTGTATACAATCCGTCTCCTGCAGAACTAAGGTAGAAAGTCCCAATCTCAGAAACATCTGACCGGCCAACAGTGTGTTTGTAACCAGCTGCCATCCAGAGCACATATATGCTCTACACAGAGATGTATGTTGTGGGTCACAAACCACAAAGGAGCAGAGTCTATCAACCCAAAGTGCAGTGGAAGTTCCTCCAGACTCATCCCAGAACGTTCTCCGTGCGCCCTGCATGGTAAGACCTTGTTCTCCGGGGTATATTTGAGTTTCCAAAATAGTCAAAAATCTCAGAATCCAGCATGACTAATGAGATCGGTAAGCAAACAGGACAGGGTCATCAGGGGCCAAAAAGTACTGTCTAAAGTCAGGAGAAAGATTTTCTTAGACAGCAATGAAGCAGGTTCTTAAAGCAAATCCCAAACGGGTCCCAAAGGTCTTGAGCGTGGCGGTGACGGGGACCGGCAGAGGTCGCACTCAGCGGGAGGGGCAGGACCTACTCTACAGTCTCCGTTTAAAATGATACAGTTGGCCTTGCTCTGCAAGCACCCCCGGGAGTTAGCAAGTCCATTGTCAGTGAGATCAGTGGGTGGCCGTGGAGACCACACCTTCTTCCGCACAAGCACTGGCGGGCATTCGAACTCTGAGGAGAACCGGACAGGAGTCGGCCACTTGAATGCCTGATGTCGGGGGCTCTCCCAGGGCCGGCTGCCGGGTCAGGGCCGAGCCAGGCCCAGCACTGGTAATTTGGGGGCCCAGCACTGGTGATTCAGGGACCAACCGTGGCAGGTGCTGCCGCTCCGGTGAGCACACCTGCACTGCGTTCGCTTACAAACAGAACAACTAGGGGGCAAGTATTTCTGGTCTAATAACCCCGTGTGGTCAGTTCAAGCTTCTCACCTTTGACACGAAGACTGAGCTCGGGGTGGCGAAACGAAGTGATAAGATAAAAATAAAGTCACAAGTGGCAAAGCATGATTAATAATCTTGAAATCTTGGGGCGCCTGGGTGGCACAGTCGGTTAAGCGTCCAACTTCAGCCAGGTCACGATCTCGCAGTCTGTGAGTTCGAGCCCCGCGTCAGGCTCTGGGCTGATGGCTCAGAGCCTGGAGCCTGTTTCCGATTCTGTGTCTCCCTCTCTCTCTGCCCCTCGCCCGTTCATGCTCTGTCTCTCTCTGTCCCAAAAATAAATAAACGTTGAAAAAAAAAAATTAAAAAAAAAAATCTTGAAATCTTTGGCTACTCAAACTCACTCGGTGTGGGATGTGACAGGTGTTTCCACGGGGAACACGAGGGAAGGAAAAACGCCCCTCTCTGAGCCGGGGTGAAGAGGCCAGGAGCGAGAGGCGCGCTAATTAGCCCTGACCAGGGCCACCTCACAGGCTCGGGGCAGGAGACACAGCCCCACGCAGTAGGGCAGAACCCGAGAGGACTTCTTCACGGGCCTCCTGAGTCTACACAGACTGCGGCAAAACCTCCAGAGTCGGAAGGAACTTACAAAAGTCCCCGTGCGGAATACCCCACGGTGACTTGAGGAGGACTCTCGACTCGGCCATCTGAAAACTTCTGGACACGGTACAGTGAACCTCCCTGAACCCCACCAGCTCTGAGTGTGACGAGGGTGCCGGTGCCCCAACATCTGGGGAAACTCTGGCTGACGGAAAGCTCACCTTTAAAGCCGAGAAGAGAGTGAAAACTGAGGTTTGGGAATGTTTTCATTGGTGATTTCTAGAAGGATCTCCTTTCACGTTACTCAGAAGAAACTCCAGGCGCGCCTCGCTCTGCCGCAGACGCTGTTTGGTGCGGCCAGCAGGTCCGTGGCCACCCTGGCCCGCGTCCAGCACGTCTCTCGGCCACCATGCCCCGTGGTCACGTGCTCACTTCCTGTCTCCGAGTCGCGTTTCGGTCATTCTCGCAGTAAGTATTTCAAACTCTCCTGTCACTGTATTCGTCACGGCGATCCGTGGTCAGTGACAGCTCAGGTGATGGTCAGCATTTTCTAGCACAAAAGTATTATTAAATCAAGGCGAGTACTTTTCTTCAGAGGTGACGCTCTTGCACACCTACCAGACCGCGGCACGGCGTGAACACAATGTGCACACGCACTGGGAACCACACGGGTCACCCGCCCCGCTCTACCAAGACACCCGCCTTCCTGGACGGCCAGAGCGGAGGCCGCCGCGTCTTCAGCTCATGTGGCACACGCCAGGTCCCAAAGCGCTCACGGGGCCTCCGTCCTCCACATCGGGGACGGTGCCTTCGCCGTCTCCTTCCTCCACCCCACTGGCTTTCCTGTTTTGTCCCTCCATCCGTTCCTGTGTGACTTCTCACTGCGCTGACTCGCTTTAGCAGGCTGCTCCTAAACGAGGTCGGCGAAAACACGCTACGCGAAAGGACGGTGACAACAATGAGACACTTCAGTGAGCAGGAGGGCTGTGCCTTGTCAAAGAGGCCGCTGACAGCAGAGCTCAGTGGGGTCCCGTGGCCCCTTGAGGACTCATTAAACCTCTGACCCCCCGCCCCTCAGAACACCTGCCACGGGGCGATGTCACTTTGGGTGGATATCAGCTCAGTGTCTATCCTCCCCACACAGCTGGGAGCTTCCGGAAGGTCAGGATGGAGCCCCAGACGCTAGGGGCTCTGGCACGTAGTGTACAAGTAATCGGTACTGCGGGAGCAGTGAGAGGGAAGACCAGGCCTGCCGGCACTGAGGTCGACGGGAAGGGAGTGCCGGGTGACCGCAGGCAAGGACGGGAGCTGGGACCCTAACCGGAGGCTGGCCGCCCGCCACCGTTCATGGGCAGAAGTGCAGCACCAGCGCCGGTCACACTCCACCCATGCTATGTGGCCATGGTCACTGCCAATTTATGTAAAGATCCCCAGTTTCAGGGTCTCAAACAGCCCCCTCTAGTGCGTACCTATCAGACCTCAGGTGCAATCCACAAAAGCAGCCTCTGCAGATGAAGAGATCATTTCTGGATTCAGGGGAAAGAGCCGGAATGGCGGTCACGCCGGAGGACCAGCCTAAGCCTAAGCCTTGGGGAGCAGGGCTGGAAACCACACGGAGGCACTGGCCTGACCGGAAGGCTGTGCAGTCCCCACCCAGCAATCACGAAGCCCGCCCCACAGCTGCCGCTGTCACACTCAGGCCACTGGCGTGTTCCCGGTGTGCCAGGAACTCACTACCACCTGGAAGTCACCTGCGATGCTGCCACCATGACCCCCACACCCCAAAGCTATCTGCAGCCACTCATACTGCCAACCACTGTCCCGTGTGGCCCCCTGTGACTGGCAGCATCTCAGTCATACGCACGGTCCTAGTCACAGGGAAACTGCAAACTTGATTTCTTATTCCCATAATGGGAAATGGGGCTAATAACCTAGGAATTTCCCCCAATATAGGAGGGCTATTCAAAAGACCAGGAGCAGCCACAAGAGTCAGATGTCCACCATGTAACTTCTGAGTGTTTCTCCCCCAGGCACAATGACAACAATGGGAGACGTGATTAATATCATGGCCTCCGAATCCCAGAAAAGCTTCGCCCTCTGCTGGCTAAGTACACCATTCCATCATATTATCTGACAATAGCTTTTATTCTATTTCAAAATAGTATGACTTTAGCCAACACAGAAACACAGCTACAATAATTAAAAACAAGTATAAGACCCAAGTAAATAGTTCTTGCCAACTTTTAAAAAGAAGATTTTTTAAATCTTATATAATCACATGGAATTAAATAATAGAGATGAGTTATCCTAAAACCCCATCAACCGAAACTGTGATTCACAGCAAAGCAAAAGACAACTATTAGCACTACACCAAAATAAAAAGCTTTTACACAGCAAAGGAAATCGACACAACAAAATGGCAACCTCCTGAATGGGAGAAGATACTTGCAAACAAGATACCCAATAAGGGATTAATACCCTAAATATATAAAGAACTTATACAATTCAACACCAAAAAACAAACTATTAAACAAATAATTTTTTAAAAAAATTAAAAATGGGCAGAGGACCTGAATGGACCACTTTCCAATGGCGACATCCAGGCACCAACAGACACGAGAAGATGCTCAACGTTGCTCGTCATCAGGGAAATGCAGATCAAGACCAGGAAGCGGTATCACCTCACACCTGTCAGAACGGCTAAATCCAAAAGACAAGAAACAACAGGTATTGGTGAGGATGTAGAGAAAGGGGAACCCTCTTGGACTGCTGGTAGGAATGCAAATTGGTGCAGCCACTGTGGAAAATAGTATAGAGGTTCCTCCAAAAGTTAAAGATAGGACTACCCTGGGGCACCTGGGTGGCTCAGTGGGTTAAGCGTCTGACTTCGGCTCAGGTCATGATCTCCTGGTTCATAAGTTCGAGCCCCGCGTCAGGCTCTGTGCTGACGGCTCGGAGCCTGGAGCCTGCTTCGGATTCTGTGTCTCCCTCTCTCTGCCCCTCCCCCACTTGTGCTCTGCTTCTCTCTCGCTCTCAAAAGTAAATAAACATTAAAAAAATTGTTTTAAATTAGAACTACCCTATGATCCATTAATTCCACTACTGGGTATTTACCCAAGGAAAATGAAAACCATTAATTTGAAACGATACCTGCAGCCCCATGTTTACTGCAGCATTATTTACAGTGGCCAAGATACGGAAGCAGCCCAAGTGCCCATCGACTGACGAATGAAAAAGAGATCAATAAATAAATACACATGCTCACACACACACACACACACACACACACACACACACACACACAACCGTGGACTATTACTTGGCCATAAAAAAGAATGAAATCTTGCCATTCGCCACAACATGGAGGGACCTATCATGCTAAGTGGAATACGTCAGAGAAAGACAACCGTATGATCTCACTCATACGTGCATCTAGAAAACAAAGCAAATGAATGGGCAAACAAAAAGCAGAATCGGACCTCTACGTACAGAGGACGAACTGGTGGCTGCCAGAGGGATGGGGGTGGGGAAGGAGGAAGACGGGTGAAGGGAAGGAGGAGACACAGCTTCTGGTCGCGGAATGAGTGAGTCACGGGGATGAGAGGCAGAGCACAGGGGACACGGTCGGCGATACTGTAACGGTGTCGTACGGGGACAGATGATGACTACGCTTGTGATGGTCACAGCCCAACGTATGGAGCTGTCAGATTATTGTGCTGCACGCCTGATGCTAATGTAACAACATTGTGTGTCTACTCAAATTTTTAAAAATGGTTAGAAGTATGAGTCACAAAAACACTTTTGCTGTTTAAAATGAAGACTTCTGGACGGCCACACCTTCCCTATCCTGTAACTCTGTAACTCTGACGTAAGAAAACGTATACTGTCCCCAAGCACGAAGGTAAAGACAGACCCAAACGGCTGAAGAGCCCCAGGGCATGAGGACAGGTGACCCTGCAGGTCCAGCAGGGCTGCGAGGCCCCAAGAAGAGCCCGTGGTGCAGCAGGGCACCATCAGGACAAGTACAGTTGACGTGAACCCCGGGGCTCCTCAGGCTCGCCTGCCCCACCAGCCCGAGCTAAGTGATTCTGGTGACTGAGATTCCACTTTCTGTCCCCATCCTGTCCCCCACGCACTTAATAACTGGGGCCCCAGTCTCGGGCCTAGCACCTCCCAGGGAGGGGAATGGACAAGGGGAAGGAGAAGGCACCAGATGGACAGTTAACCTGGCGATCTTTCCTCCCTGCCCTCTGTCACCACCGATAACACCAAGGCGGTCTTTCCTACAATCAGGCTGAAAACCATCCGATAGTTCTGACCCACGTCCCTCCTTTATTTCAGTATCCAGATAGTCTTGTCAGTGTCTTCTCCGTGGCTTGTAAATTCCCGTTCCCTCTGAGGGATCAGTGGGAGCCCCAGAGGCACCAAGAACACACTGTGAGCGCTCCAAAAACCGTCACTGGAACCCCAGCACGCGGAAGTGAGACAAGACCCACTCCCTAGACCTGGACAGGTGGTGTGCCCGCTCGAACAAGATCCACAAGTTCCCAAGCACCAGGAAAATCAGACCGTCAACACACACCAATGCCAAGAGGAAGCAACGCTGGAATTACCTGACAGGGTTTTACAGCAGCCATTATAAAAATGTTACAATGAGCAACCAATACTCCAAACCAATATAAAAAAAAAACAAAAACAGAAAACCTCACCAGTGGGAGAGAAGATATAAAAAAGAACCAAATGCAAGTCATACAACTGAAAAATACAGTAACCAAAATAAAAAAAAAATAAAAAAAAACAAAAAACCCTCAGTGGATGGGTTCAACAGCAGAATGAACATGACAGAGGAAAGAATCAATGAATTTGAAGACGGAACAATAGAAAATACTCAACTTGAACGCTGGGTAGAAAATGAAGTAAAAAACAAAATAAACAGAGTCTCAGAAACCTGTGGGATGATAACAGCTGAGCCAACATTCATATCTGTGACATCTCAGGACAGGTGGGGAGAACAGGGCTGGAAAATATTCAATGTGCATACATGTGTATATGTGCACAAACATGTATATGTGCGCATACATGTGTGTAAGTGCGCACATATGTATATATTCACGCTCATATATGTGTATGCATTTATACAAACACGTATATACACACATATAGTAAAACCTTGGTTTGCAAGGATAATTCGTTCCAGAAACATGCTTGTAATCCAAAACACTTCTATATCAAAGTGAATTTCCCCATAAGAAATACTGGAAACTCAGATGATCCGTTCCACAACCCTAAAATATTTATATAAAAATGATGGTGACAATATGGTAAAATAATATAAAACTTTTAAAAATACAAAATATAAAGAAAAATAATTAAAACAAATAACCTGCACTTACCTTTCAAAACCTCCGTGGCTGGTGGGAGGGAGACAAGAGAGGGGGAGGGTTAGTGTGTAGGATGACTTTCTCTGTCACTAACGGAATCACTGCTCTCTATCAGCTCAATGGAATCTTCTTCTCTTTGTGCAACTTTAACAAGGGACCTATCCAGTGACACTTGCTTTTGCCTCCTTTGAGGATTTTGCAGGAAAGTGACACTGCACTGTGTGTGTGATCACGCACAATCCCTCGGCAAGGGGGGGGTGGGTGGGTGGGAGAAAGACCACTGGCTCACTTGTGATCATGTGCCGTTCAGTGTCACGTACTACTCCTATCGCAAAATGTCGCTCGTTTATCAAGTTAAAATCTATTAGAAACGTTCACTCGTCTTGCAGAACACTCACAGAACAAGTTACTCTCAATCTAAGGTTTTACCGTATATGTATATACGCACACAGACACGTATAAGCACACATGTGTATATAGGCACACCTGTGTGTGCAATATATGTATATACACATGCACATACGTGTGTGGGCACGTGCATACATACGTACACACATATAAGTGTAACTACATATAAAACACCACATCTGATGATCGATGAATAAAGAGAAAACACTTCAGATGATTATATTTGAAAAGTCGAAAGGGCAAAGGGGCCTAATAGTAAAAGGTTCCAGACGTCTTCCAAAGCAGAGTTGGTAAGTCGTGTACGTAGACTGTAATATCTAGAGCAAACACTACTGAAAATCACAGTACCTTCACAAACACCGTACATAAATCAAAATGAAATTCTGCAAAACGTTCGAGTAGCCCGCAGAAGGCGAGGAGAGAGAAACAGGACCAGCGATAAGTGAGGAGAACAAACAAGATGCTGGGCTTGAGCCCTGAGCCACCAGAGATTTCAATGCACGTGATCTAAGTAGGTCGGTGGAAAGGACAAAGATGGGCCAAGTGACAAAACAAAAACTACACACAAAAATACAACCCAACTACACTGTTGGCAAAACAACCCAACCTCCAAAGCATCGTCCAGAGCACCGTCCCTTACAAGAGGCAGGGAGGGGCCCGTGTACGGCCGCTGCCCGCCCAGGACCAGGACTGACCCCCAAGAGGCACATCCCTCCCCCCGGGATGAGGATTTCACTCACTGACTCACAACTCCCTGCTCATCTAATAACGCCTGTGCGACTTACCACCAAGAGGGGAAATCCAGACGGAGACGCGCACGCAGGGTCTCCTGGCAGTTTGCACGGAGGTCAGGGAAGCTCCCTGGGACTCTCTGAACCGGAACATTCTGTCTTTAACACAGTCCCTCTGGGGACAGAAGCAGCCGGCTACCACCCTGTCTGAGTGACAGGTGTCAACCCACACATCACCACACTGTGTCAGAGAGCAGAGGTGAGGAGTGATTGAGACATTAGGAGTAGGTGCTCAGTGCAGAACTAGGGGCAGAAAACAGGGTTTCAGGGGGCAGTGAGGACCGACCACAGCAAACAGGTGTTTGCTGTCTCTTCTCCCCTAGAATCTAAAAAAAACACAGATGGCTTCCAAAGAATAGGATATTTAAGATATCGTAAAAACCATTCCTTTTTAACTTGTTAGTACAGAAGTATCAGTAAGTCCTCAAAGCCTTTTTTTAAATATATTTTTTAATGTTTTTATTTATTTTTGAGACAGATAGACAGAGCATGAGCAGAGAAGGGGCAGAGAGAGAGCGAGACACAGAATCTGAAGCAGGCTCCGGGCTCTGAACCGTCAGCACAGAGCCCAACGCGGGGCTCAAACTTATAGGGTGTGAGATCGTGACGTGAGCTGAAGTCGGACGCTTAACTGACTGAGCCACCCAGGTGCCCCTGCCCTCAAAGCCTTTTAAAAGTCTTGATAACTCAAAAATAAAAGTGAATCTGAACTTTACAGAAGGTTTGTATGATCTTTAGGGCACACTTATACTTGGGTACAACATCTCTCGTATCTCACACATATTTAAAGATTATTTTGGGGGCACCTGGGTGGCTCAGTCGGTTGAGCGTCCGACTTTGGCTCAGGTCATGATCTCACAGTCCATGAGTTCGAGCCCCGCGTCGGGCTCTGTGCTGACAGCTCAGAGCCTGGAGCCTGTTTCAGATTCTGTGTCTCCCTCTCTCTGACTCTCCCCCGTTCATGCTCTGTCTCTCTCTGTCTCAAAAATAAATAAACGTTAAAAAAAATTTTTTTTTAAGATTATTTTTATGTATTAAACTTTGTTACACTACTAAATTTTCTATTCTTTCCTCCCAAAATATATATTTTTTTTCAAATTAACAAATCAGTCTAAGTTTTCCACACCTTAGGAGAAATCATTGTTGGGGACGGCGGGGGGGAATGGTAGTTTTCTCTGGAAACTTTGATTCTGGTATATTATCTATGAGATTCCAGGCAAATGAATTCCTCTGAACCTCTATTTCCTCATCTATAAAATGGGTATATGAAGATGTCTACACTCAGAAGATTACCAGAAATATCACACTGAAATAGCGTGGCAAGTGCTGTGAAAAGTGCAACGTAGCATGTGACTGTAACCAGGCTACCACCCGTGTGCAGGCAGAAGGGTTTCCAGCACCTCCCATGCTGACGGCCAGGAACAAGCCAGGATTTCACTCCCCTTGGTCTTACGTTTTACACTCGCAAATTCATCTGATTTTCAAACGGCATATAGAGGATTAAAAAAAAAAAAAGCACTATTAATTCCTTATCTTTTAGCAACTCTTCCCTACACACAGTGTGTTTTTAGATGCATTATCTGGGCTTTGTAACTTGTGTAGATTTTTACAGAAAGTGGATATGGGTTTGGAAATCTCTATAGATCTTATCCTGCTATACCGTTCCATCCAAGACCAGCCCCCGTAAACAGTCAAGGGGTCTGATGTAAGTAAGATACTAAAAGCAAGAGTCTTTATAGATTCTCCCTTCAAAATCAAATAGAAAATTCACTCAGAGACTGACTGCAAATTCCCAAATTTTTCATGACGTCATCAACTTCATACGAAAGCAACTTCATAGTCCTGACGTAGGCCAGGGAGCAGAGGAACGAGGTACTGAATGTACAAACAACACACTTTCAAGCATCTGGGGATTCTGGAAAGGATTCGTTTTCACATTTAAAAAACATTTCAGGGGTGCCTGGGTGGCTCAGTCGGTTAAGTGTGTGACTTCGGCTCAGGTCATGATCTCACGGTCTGTGGGTTCAAGCCCCGCGTCGGGCTCTGTGCTGACAGCTCGGAGCCTGGCGCCTGCTTCGGATTCTCTGTCTCCCTCTCTCTCTGCCCGTCCCTGGCTTGCACTCTGTCTCTCTCTCAAAAATAAATGAATACTATAAAAAACTCCATCGGGCCCTGGGCGGTCACTTCCTTCCTGCTGTGCCAGTTACTGGGTCATGCATGGGCCCCCTCTCCCACTGATGGGGGTCCCCCTGAAGGCCTCGTTCCTCTTCAGGTCCTCAATGACCACAACCTGGCCTACAACAGGAGGCCCTCAAAAGCTGCCGGTGAGACAACAGCGCGACTGGGGCTTGGGCAGGCTGAGGGGACACCCTGTCTCTCCCTTCTCCCCGCCCGAGGGATTCGGTGACAGCCGGCCCTGCCAGGGCGCTGAGGGAGGTAGCCCCAGCATGTCGAGTCCCACAGGCCGGACGGGGGACTGAGGTCTCTTTCCTTCTGAGTTTTCCAGCGCAGCTGCCTGCACAGCCACTCGCCTCAACGCTCCAAGGACAGGCTCTCCAGTGGTAACACGTCAAGTGTCCAGGACAGATGGTGGAGAAGCCCCGGGGCAGTGGGGCCTCCCAACCGCCTGCGGTCTCACGCCCTCCTTCCCCAGCCGCCCGGCCCCCCAGTCTCACCAGAGCCTCGGGGCCTCTGAGGGCCTCGTTTCTGACCGCGTACTAGACCCAACAAGGGCTGTACGGAACGTGCCGGTGGAGTGAGGAGGGCTCGTTCACACACATCTTCCTTTTCAGGTTTTCCAAGTAACTTGCGTGCTCTTCCCCACAATACGGCCACTCGAGATGACACCGCTTCCTTCTGGATGAGCCCCCCCCCAACCTCTAACTCTGAGTTACTCGACTCCCCGGGGGTAACAGTGGTGCCACCGGCAGGAAAACGTGGGGCTTGGTGGTTAGGGGTGGAGGGGAGATTGACGTTTTGCTGCACAGCCTTCTCTGCAGTCAGAATCGTTAAGCAGGCACGTGACCACCTTCACAAAACCGTTTCCATGCAAAGCAAAACTGAACCAAAATCTAGACATCAGGCCTCTGCAGAGCCCCTCCGGGTGGGAGCAGGGCAGCCCCCCACGGCGGGCGCCGAGCCCACACGCCGGCTGCGGCTCCACAGGCCCCGCGCGTGCCACCCACGGCGTCCGGAGTCAGGCGCGCAGACCTGAGCACCGGCGGGCTGTCCCGGGAGAGCAGGAAACAGGCACCGTGACCGCCACGGCCACGTCCGAGGGACAGGTGGCAAGAGGTGCAAATTAAATGGTGCGGCTGTGAGAAGCACCAGCCCGGCCGGGAGACGCGGTCCCCAGCAGGGCCGCCACCGGCGGAGACGGGGGATGGCTGGGGACACCCAACACCTGCACTCTGGGAGCCCCGGGAGTTCTTTCTGGTGGCCCGGGCTGAAGAAAGCCCTCGAAGGGTACAGCTGCCGGCCCACCTGCCACTCTGACAGCCACAGACCACTGCCTGACCAGCCTCCCCACCGGGCGCACGGCGCCTGAGCTTCTGTCCGGAGCGTGTCCTCCGACCAGGGCTACCACACTGAAAAGTACAGAAACGGTTTGCACGGGACATAATCACACTAAAAATCACCCCTACGTGTCTGGAATTCAAGTTTAACGGGGTGTCACGTGTTTTCTGTCGGCCCTCCTGGTGCCGTACGCGCCCCTCTCAGCTTCACCACGGATCGCCGCCCCATGGACGCAGGACCAGGAGTTGGCTGAGCCACGAGTGACCGAGCTGGGTGAGGCTCCACCCACAGGGGCAGTGCCGTGCAGGTGCGGGGAGGGGCTGGGCACGGGGGACGAGGTGGGCCCCCTGCGGGAGGACACCCCCGTGACAGGAGGACCCTTGCAGGAACTCGGGAGGTTGAAGGTGGAGAGGCCGGCCTGAAAAGCGGCCCGAGACTATAGAAGTCGGGGGGCTGGGGGGCCGGAACCCGGTGTGGAGGGATCCCCAGGACAGGGAGCCCACACCCGGGGAGCCCAGCACAGAAAGGCCGTCCGGGGAAGCTAGCAGAAGACACGACACACGGGGGCCTGCTCATCACGAGAGTCACGAGATCCCGTCCTCGTCGTCCCAGCCTGACAGGTACAGAAGGACGTCAGTGCTCGAGGCCGCGGAGCTGATGACCTCCAGGGCCAGGACCAGAGCCGGTGCCTAGACTGGACTTCGTCACACAGCTCACAGCTTGGGATGCGTTTAGGACTCGACTCACAAGCGCTGGGATGAGAAAGGAAGGCCCAGCCAGGCCTAGGGGAAGGGAAAAGAGGGGAGCAGGGAGGGTGGAGGAGGGGGCGAGGCCAGGACACGCTGTGCCAGCACGTGCGTCTGACCCGCACCCCGACTCTGGGGTCGCCCTCGGCAGGGGCCACAGAGCCTCCCAGCCGCCCCCGACTCCCAGGCCCATGGAGTCCCAGCGACGGCTCGAGCCACCCCCATACTGAGCCGCTGGGGCCCAGGAGGGCCGCACCGGCCACGGAGCGGAGCCGGGCCCCCAGTGAGCAGGGGCAGGGCCAACGTGCCGGCCCGCTGCTGTCAGCTCCTCGTTGTTCTGGTTTCCCGAGGACCCCGTGCTGCCGTGATCGACGGACGGTCTTCCTGACAGTCCACCTTCCTCTGCGGAAAACCGCCTCCCGGCCCTGGTGGCATGCTCGGCCCCAAACACGGGGTGCGACACTGACTCCCGCTGCGGTAACACCAGCTGCCACTCACCCGCCCGCCACGGGGTCCCAAGGCAAGCAAGTCGCCAGCTACACGGAAGATGTAAAGAATCATGATTTACCAACCCCAGGCCACATCTTCTCCCCTTTATTCTCCATCCCGGGCTTACGCTTCTGGTTTCTTTTATTTTAAAGACCCTCCTCTGGCCCGTCTCCCCTGAAATGGTACAAGCTGCTGGCAAGGGTTTTCTCCTTGCATAGTACTTGCAGCTTTTTGTAGGACTGTCTTGGCGTGATCTTATGTCTGGTGAGTCACAGGACCACAGGATGACAAGAACGACACGCACAGGCACGGCAGCAGGGCTCTCCCTCGGGCCCGGGCATCCCCTCCGGATCCAGGGTCATCTTCTGAAAACACAGCCTGGTCTGAGACCCGCCCTGACTCTGGGGCCTGCACGTCTCACTCCACCCTGCCCTTTGAGTGGCTGCTCCCCCCCCCCCCCCAGCCCCCCTCCGGCTGAGGGAGGAGGACACCAGCCTTGGCCTGGGAAGTCCCGCTCTCTCCAGGTACAGAGCACAGGTGTGGTCACCGCCCCGGCCCAGCTGTCCAACTGCTGCTGGCACAGGGCCTGCACCTGGGCTGCCCTGGCTGCATGCCACCCACCGCCACCTCGCGCCTGCGCAGCCTGTTTTTGTCCCAGAGCCCCGGGCACGCGCCCGGGGACCTCCAACAAAGCAGGCTGCATGGGACAGAGGAGCTAACCCTCCTGGGCACAGATTTCAGCCAGGCCTCCGCGTGCTACACCCATGGCCACACCTCCTACCGAACTGTCCCCAGGCCGAATCCCCTGCCGGGTCCCTCCTGACCCCACCTGTCCAATCCCACTCCAGTCTCAGTAGTGAGCAAGTGAAATGCCTCAGCCCAACAGGCGGCGGGCCTCCAAGGTCTGGCCTTTACTCAAACACACAAAAGCGAAGCTTGTGCCCCTTTCAAGGAACCGCGTCGTGAAATGACAGGAACGCAGTAAGGGCCGGACAGGTTACCCAACATGGGGTCTGAGAACCGAATCCGGATGAAACCCTCTCCCGAAACCTCCTGTGTAAGTAAATGGATCAATCAAATAATCCACAACTGTTACAGGCTGAGTTGGGTCCCGCAAAATTCACATGGTGCAGCCCTAACCCCGGTGTCTGAGAACGTGACGTATTTGGAGACACGGCCTTGAAGTTAAGTGAGGTCATGTGGGTGGGCTCTAATCCAGCGGGAGAGAAGACAAAGACACAGACACACAGGGGACGACCACGTGAGGACACAGGGAGCAGGAGGCCGGTCTGTCCCCGTGACCCAAGGAGACTGAGATACGGCCAGACGCCTTCAGACAGGAATGATCTAGAGGTCGGTCTGGCCTCGCCACCCGTGGCCGCTAACCGCTCCCTCTCTGCCACAGGGAGAAGGTGAGAAGGAGGGCGGAGAGCAGACCACCAGCCTGTGGAAGAACAAAGCAGATCGCATATCTGGGGTGGCGGCAGGAATGTGGCGCAGTATTTTTTACAGTCTTACTGGAAAAATGAGTTCAAACTGAGCTTTGTCTAAGCACCCCCTCGCGGTTTGGAACCCGGAGGAAGGACATAAACGAAGCGTGCTGATAAAGGACGGGGCATTAAGCTGCGAGGAGGTGTCCAGCGGGCTGCTCTGGGGATCGAGTCTTATTTAACATCTTCATTAGCGATCTGGAAGGAGCAGTAAACAGCACATTAATTAGATTTCCAGATGATGCTAAATTTGGAGGTGCTACAGAAAGTCAATGAGGACAGAGATACGATGCAGATGGGACCCAAAGAGGTTAGTCAGGAGTGTAAGACAAAGTTCAGCACAGGATCTCAAAAAAAAAGAAGCTAACTAAAACACGCCCTGTATTCTGGAATCCTGCCTCATTTCTAGAAGATGACTGCGTGAGAACAATGAAGGCATCCCGTGCTGTCCGGACCCCCAGCATTCAAGCCCTCACCGTCCAGGACCAGACATCTAAGGGACTCAACCATGCTCAGAGGACCCTGACAGTCCGAATGTCCTGACCTGCTGTTCAAAACTCATAAGCCAAAATAGATTCTGGTAACAGAGTCAGTCACCTGAATCCCCAAGAGTGCGTCCGAAGTCAGACTGCACCGATAAACCTGTCCGAGTGCATGGCAGCCCCAACCTGGAAGGACAGGACGTCCTGCTTACAGTCAGGGACCCTGTGCCGACAGGGATAATGCCAAAGAAGTGAGGACGCTGGGACCTACCCTAGCTACAAGATATCTGGGGCTATAAAACAGAACTATATTTCTGAAGAGACAAAGGGACCTGTGCTTGAGATCTTCGATCTCACTGGCCTCTAAGCTCTAATATTTGTACGTCGTTACAAACATCACTCAAAAGTGGTGACCACGATATCTCTATCCTTCATGACAAAACCAAGAAGTAAACACTTTTATAACAGGGCATGTTTACACAACTCTTCCCCCAGAAACAACAACCTTAAAGCCTAATAACCTACAAGGCAGGTACTCTGGAACCAAGCTGCACAGATCCAAATCCTGGTTCCACTACTAACAGGTGCTGCTAGCCTGGCAAAGCACATTAACAAATTCCTCACTGGAAATATGCGAACAACAACAGAAGAATAAACTGGATACTCTGCTGTCCACATGTTCACTGCAGCTTGACTTCCAACAGCCCAGACGTGGAAACAATCTGTGTCACGGAAGGATGAACGATGGATGAACGAATAGAGACTGTGACGTGAGTGTGTGTGTGTGTGTGTGTACCACAATGTGTATATGTACATTTATGTATATGTGTGTGTACCACAATGTGTTTATGTATATCTACGTATATGTGTGTGTTTATACCACAATGTGTACATGTACACCTACGTATGTGTGTATACCACAATATGTATATGTACATCTATGTATACGTGTGTGTACCACAATGTGTATATGTGTATCTGCGTATGTGTGTATACCACAATATGTATATGTATATCTACATATGGGTATATGCCATAATGTGAATGTGTACATCTACGTATATGTGTGTATGTGTGTACTTCAATGTGTATATGTACATCTACGTATGTGTGTGTATACCACAATGTGCATACGTATATCTACATGTATGTGTGTGTATACCACAATGTGTACATGTACATCTACGTATATGTGTGTATACCACAATGTGTATATGTACATCTATGTATATGTGTGTTTACCACATGTGTTTATGTAAATCTACGTATACGTGTGTTTATACCACAATGTGTACATGTACACCTACGTATGTGTGTATACCACAATATGTATACGTACATCTATGTATATGTGTGTGTACCACAATGTGTATATGTGTATCTACATGTGTGTATATGCCATAATGTGAATATGTACATCTACGTATATGTGTGTGTATACCACAATGTGCATATGTACATCTACGTATGTGTGTGTATACCACAATGTGCATACGTACATCGATATGTGTGTGTGTACACCACAATGTGTATATGTACATCTATGTATATATGTGTATATACAATATGTATATGTACATCTACGTATATGTATGTATACAATACAAGTACGTATATGTGTATGTATATATGTATCTACATACGTGTGTGTATACACAATATGTATATAGACCTCTATGTATGTGTGCATATACCAATGTGTACATGCACATCTATGTATATTTGTACGTACACCACAATGTGTATATGTACATCTACGTATGTGTGTGTATACCACAATGTGTATACCTACGTGTGTGTGTGTGTATACACATATAGTAAAGCCTTGGTTTGCGAGCATAATTCATTCTGGAAACATGTTTGTAATCCAAAGCACTTGTATATCAAAGTGAATTTCCCAATAAAAAATAGTGGAAACTCAGATGATTCGTTCTACAACCCTAAAATATTCATATAAAAATTATTACAATAGCGTAAGATTCCTCAAAATAATACAAAATACAAAGAAAAACAACCTGCACTTACCTGGAAAACCTGTGTGGCTGGTGTGAGGGAGACAAGAGAAGGGAGGGTTACTGTGAAGGACGACTTTCACCATCACTAACAGAATCACTGCTCTCTATTGGTTCAATGGAATCTTTTTCTGTGCAACTTTAACAAGGAACCTATCCAATGACACTTGCCTTTGTCTCCTTCTGAGGATTTTGCAGAAAAGTGACATTGCATTGACGATCACCCCCAATCCCGCAGAGGGAGACAGAGACAGAGACAGACAGAGAGAGAGAGAGAGAGAGAGAGAGAGAGAGAGAGAGAGAACCATTGGCTCAGTTGTGATCATGTGACATTCCACGTTACGTACCACTCGTATTGCAAGACACCTTTCGTTTATCAAGTTAAAATGTATTAGAAATGTTTGCTTGTCTTGCAGAACGCTCACAGAACAAGTTACTCGCGATCCAAAGTGTCACTGAACATGTACACACACACCACATACAAGGAAATATGATTCCGCCATGTGTGACAACGTGGATGGACCCTGAGAGCATTACACACCAAGTGAAATGAGGCAGACGGAGAAGAGCAAACACCGTACGATCTCACTTATCGTGGAATCTTAAAAATAAAGAAACTAGCTCATGGGTACGGAGAACACACTGGCTGCTGCAGGCAGGGAGGGGTGGGGCGCGGCGTCCGGTGAAAGCGGTCAAAAGGACCAACTCCAGTAATGAGTAAGTCCCCGGGGTGCGCGCACAGTTAGGGACTAGTTGACGACACTCTAGTGCGCACTCCCCAGCTGCTAAGAGAGTAGATCCTGGACGACCTCATCACAAGACACAAAACAAAGCGCGTGTGTCACTGCGCCTAGTGACGGTGCCGAGCAGACTTACCGTGGGGACCGTGGGGATCCCTGCACAATAAATACATGCACCCAAGCGCACTTTAATACAGCGTTACACGTCCATCATATCCAAAAAGAAAAGCCGGGAAAACGTTTTAGAGTAACCTTAAAAACTAGATAATCTACATAATGCACTCAGCCCCGGCCTGGTACCTAAACACTAAATGGTCAACGTCCTCATCACCATCGTCCTCACCGTCCTGTGCCCACATGTTTACACGGGGACAGTGAGGGTAAAAGCCAAGTAATGACCCCGCGGCCCACGTACCCCACCCGCAAGGGGGGTCTGGCCTGACACAGGTCTCTGGGCGGGGCCTCCCGCTCCCTGTCCGTCTCCGCCCACGCTCCAGGCGCTCCACGCGCACTCTCCGCGCTCTGTACACACAGCACTCTGCACACACACACTCTGCACACATACAGCACACTCTCCGCACACTCTGCACACACACACGGCGCTCACAGCACACACTCTCCACAAGCTACATGCACAGCACGTACTGCCCACAGTTAGCACACACCCTCCAGGCACACAGCATGAACACTCTTCCCACACTCCACATACTCTCAACACATTCAGCACACGCACACCATATACCCTCAAAACGCACCGGGCACGCACAGCTCGCAGCACACATACCATACACATACCACACACGCTCCACCTGCACAGCACGCACAGCCGATACCCCCAGTACACGCGGCGCACAGGGAACGCACACGCACGCGCACACACCCGGCGCACGCACTCAACTGCGAGCCCATCTGGGCTTCCGCCTCCAGCATGAAATCAGCAGCTGACACCTCGGTTAGCGCACAGCTATTCCAGCAAAGAGAGGTCCAGCGACTCTATTCTCGTCAGTCACAGAAGAACGGGAGCCCACAGAATGTTCAAGCGCTAAAATGGAACACAGAACGTCTTC
This sequence comes from Herpailurus yagouaroundi, assembly GCF_014898765.1. Lineage (NCBI taxonomy): Eukaryota > Metazoa > Chordata > Mammalia > Carnivora > Felidae > Herpailurus > Herpailurus yagouaroundi. The sequence continues at coordinate 2,195,593 of NW_024412419.1, forward strand.
ATTTCAAAACACGCTTTACTTGGTGCGGCGTGAAGACGAAAGACGGGTGCTCGGCCGTATGACACCTGCGCGGACGCGGGCTCTCAATGAGCCCGCTGCGGGAGGAAGCCGGCCGGTCCCCAGCCCCGAGGGGCTCCCTGGAGGGGCTCCCCAGGGGCGGTCTCCTGTGACCATCCCCAACTTCTTTCCTTTCTGCTTCTCCGCACCGGGACCACGAGAACACCTCTCACCTGTCCTCACCGCGCGCTTGGGAAGTAGCACTCCACCCCGTCCGCGCACAAGACAGAGTAAGGTCTCACCGGAGACCGACAGCCCGTGTGCAGCCCGTGTTGCGCGGAAATGACAGGATCTGGGGTGCAGGGCGCCTCCCCGGCTCCTCTCCTCAGCTGGCGCACCGCCTGACGGCGATCTCGGTGATTCCACCCCGGCCTCTCGTGTGCCCCGCTCCTCCAGGGTCTCAGCCGTCATCTCAAAATTATGGTCTCCCACGGAGAGGCCTTAAAAGAATTCTTCTCCAAGGAAAACCTACTTCCTCCCTGAGTTTATTTTCATAAAATAGCCACTTAAACTCAAAAATGCAATTTTCTAATTCGACGCAGAGATAAGATAACTGGTAAACGGCAGCTTTCAACAGAAGCCATGGCATCCTGGTCCACGGCTTCCAGAAAGCCCTCGGCTGGAGGCTCAGGAGAGCCCCAGGAATCAACCAGTGCAGCGTCCTCGTTCCAGACAACGAGGAAGGTGACACACCTGGAACCAGGCAGGCTGAGGACACCGCCCACCAGGCTCCCCCGCGAGGAACAGAAGGAACAGAGGCCAGTCTCAGTTTACTTCTCAGGGGTGAAAATCTCAACCAAGCCCCGCAGACGTATCGGCCCTGTCTCGTAGAGTCCCCATCCGCGCCCAAAGGACACCGGTTCCTCTTAAAAACAAAATGTCCTCACAGGCAATTATTATCCAGAGTGCCCAAACCGCGAGGGGTGTCCCAACACCCAACCCCAGAGTGGCCCACGTGAGGGTGAGGCCCGGCCCTCTCCTCATTCCCCTCCTGCTCTCCGCGGTGCCACGGCCTCAGGGCCTGCACAGAGCTCGGACTGTGCACACGTGGAAAGGATCCTGACTCGGTTTCGGAAGCACGCTAACCGAACAGGCCACGTCAGCACTGCCTCCGCGTCTGCCCCGTGGGCCACGGCTCTAGAGCCTGGTACCCGGACTCTCGTCTTTCCGTCCTCAACTTTCAGCGCTCCATCTCAAGCGCAACAGAAAATCAATCAATCATTCACGATAATTTTAAAATCTGGAGTGAGAACACATGTCCACAACTGGAAACCCCTCCTAAGTTGATTTGTGACCTCGGGACAAACTAGGAGCATCTAAGCCCTTCTGTGCATCGAACTCCAACTTAACAGACAGGCTGTCTGCAACAGTGGGAGGTGCCACCCGGAGCCAGAATCCAGGGCCCAAAACAAGTGACACCCAGGAAGTGATCCGTGCCACAGCCTGTTACCATAGGGGCTGCTGACGATGCAGGGACAGTGTGGCTACAATGATTTTCATTAGTTTAAACGCAGGTGCTCACAGTCCCCATACCCAGTCTGTAAGTAGCAGACGTCACCAACATGCAGGAACAATGAATCCTACATAACCTCTGACTCTGGGAATTCAGACACTAGCAGAGAAGCTAAATCACACCGTGGCTCCTTTCTACTAAAACTCCCTAGCCACCGAAGACCCCAGATAATCTCTCAGAATGATACACTCTCATCCCGTCGCGGCGAGGATTCCACACGGGCATGCCGGGAAGCCTGGAATGGAAATTGTGGGGCCGGAGAAACGCCCCCCCCCCCGGGTCAGTGGGGCCCAGGGCCCGATCCCCGAGCAGTCTCTGATGTGCCACCATCGGTGATGCGGGAAGCATGTAGCCTCAAGGGGGAGACAGGACCCCAGCAGCCCCTGCGTCTCAGGAGGCCCATCGCAGAGCCAACGCCCACGGGGTGCCTGGGCTCTTCCTGGGCCGTGTCACCTGAAGGGCCATGCCCAACACCGTCCTCATGCCAAATTCAAGCCTTCGTGCCTCGGCGCACTGGCCCTCTGAACGTGACACTGAGCCAAGTCTCCCCGTGCTCAGGCTTCCCGAAATAGAAGGGGACCGGCCTTTGCCAGAAACACTTTTCTCCCTGCGAAGAGTGCACTGACGTTCGCCCTTAGAGGCAGGACAGGTGTGGCGGGAAGGTCTGGGATCTGCAGGGGCAAGGCCCAGGCACGGGGCACGGCGCCCACCCCCCCCCCCCCGGTCCACCAGGGCTGGTCAGGTGACCTCTGTAAGTCTGTTTTCTCATCTGTGACATGGGGACAGGGACAGAAGGCGCCTCTCGTCTTGCGGGGGGGTTGGAAACGATCCAGGAGAGAGCTCAGCGTGGTGCTCGGCACAGAGAACGTGCCAGGCATTAGCACACAGCGGGGATCAGTCCGCACGCTCTCCCCAGATCCCGAGTCAAGGCCTGAGCATGAAAGAAAACTAGACAAACAGCACCAGGGCCAGAGCAAGGCAGAACAACGTTAACGAGTTCCATGATGACACCATCGCAGACACTGCAATTGCCAGGGCGGTCCAGGTACATCCTGTGAGTGCCAACAGCTCCGTGGAGTCGAGGAAGGAGCGACTCTCCCCGTTCTACAGATGGGGAACCAGAGGCTCAGAGACCGTAAACAGCCCCGCTGACGTGCTGACGGGGGGACCACACGCACGTGAGCTCCTGAGTCACTGCTCTTGCAACCATTTCCAGCTTCCCCGCCTCCCGAAGGTGCAGCCAAGCCAAAGTGGAGACAGCATCTATTTCCAAGGGTTTACACTGACTCTTCGAGGAGGTTTCAGAGATTCTTCCAGAGGACACTGTCCTCAGCCGGACTGCTCCAGCCTCACAGCCATCCGCACCCTGTCGTGCTGGCCCCGCTGAGCCGTGAGCCCGGCTGGAGGGTGGGGTGGTGGGAGGAGGGAGCTTTCGTGAGGGGGCGTTTCCAAGGGTAAGCGGGAGCTCAGGACGTGTGGGAGGGAGGGAGAGCACAGGCAGGTGAAGCATGGGAAGGCAGAGGCTCGGGGGGGGACACTTGGGGGGACATGCCGAGATGCCCCCTCTAAAGGGCACTTGCACCTGGGTCCCCGCTGCCCACTGACACAGGTCCCCCGGCACCTGGGGTCTGGCCCTGCTCCCTGCTGCATCCGGGGCCTTGAGGGCTGAGAGAGTCCCTCTGGGAGCCTGGGGTCGGGGGGTCAGGGGTCAGGGATCAGGGAACTGAGCTCTGTACCGGCCCGGGTAAGAACACCCGACCACCTGGGGCACCTCAGTGAGATGCTGGCAGGGAGCCCGATTCTGCCACGCGCTTTTCGAGCAAGGTCTTCTTCGTATCTGTGACGGTATCTAGAACACCGTCTGCAAAGTGCAGGGAAGCTTGTAAATCAGCTGAGGACGCAGCCAACCGGGACCCGGGGTGGGGGGGGAACCAGAGTGACAGGAGGACGCTGGTGCCCCCTGCTGCCCAAGGAGGGGCCCTGGCGCACGCACACGCACGCGCGCACACAAACACACACACCCCCCGGTGTAAGGGGACACACAAAAAGTACACACACACACTGAGAAAACAAGGAAAGGAATGCAGCAAAGTCACAGTGTCTTTTTTTTTTTTTTTTTTTTTTAGTTCTTTGTGTTTCTTTATTTTAGAGAGAGAGAGAAAGACAGACAGACAGACAGAGCCTGAGTGGCAGAGGATCAGGGAGAGAGGAATCCAAAGCAGGCTCCAGGCTCCGAGCTGTCAGCACAGAGCCCAGCTCAGTGCTCGGACCCACGAACCGTGAGATCGTGACCTGAGCCCCCCAGGTGCCCCTGAAGTCACAGTGTCTTAAACGAGCTGCGTGCTCAGCTTCTAGGCAGCGCGGGCGCTCCTTCTCAAGGAACCTTCGAGCACGTGGGTGAGAGCGGGACTCTGAGGCAGGAGTCAGGACGCGCACGGGGCTCGTGCTCTCACGGAAGCATGCTGTCCAGTGCAGCCAGGAGGGGAAAGAGGTCAAGGGAGTACCCACAGCGCCAAAGGCAGGCGCCATGAGGAAGAAACATCCCGAGTGTTGTCCCCGTGTGACCAGGATGCCTCCAGGCCACGGCAATACCGCCCCTCCGGGGTGAGCGTCGGGGGGAGGACTGAAGGCGGCCCTCGTCTGCAGTGTGGCCCGCTGTCCCCCGAGGGGGCCCCACGCCTACCGCCCAGGCTCTGCAGTACAACCTCCCTCCTCCCACGTGCCCTGGCTGTGCACACGTGGAAAGCTGTCCCCCATGCTGACACATCCTCCGTGTGAAACTATCAGCAACGGAAGCTGGCGTTTTGCTCCCAGAAAAACAGAGAAAGACCCAGAAGAGCTCACTGTCATGCAAGTCTGCCCCCACCACCCACACTCCGAGGACACGGCTCCCTAACTGTCCCGGGTGAGGGCCACCATCACGTCGGCGGCAACCACAGATCCCTAGGGACAGTCCGTGACAGTCCACGCCCCTCGCTTGCTCCTACACGACACGGACGGAAGCCAGCACAGGCGGGTGTGGCGTCCGGAAGCAGAGAAGCAGGAGTATTTACATCACGTTAGCCCACAGCCAGTCCACGGTCATTTGCTTGGACGGCGTGAAGAGAATGTAACTCTAGAGGCTTCTGCCTGCGGGTGGTGGCCACTCGGGCTGTACGAGGAGAGCTGCTGTCTGGCACCGCTCCTGGGAAGGACGAGACAAGGTACGCAGAGAAGGTCCTCGTCTGCATGTTTTAAAATGAGCTGCGAGTCAACCCAATTCCGCACTTTCACTGACAAGGCCATTGTGATGCCCCAATGTGTGTGAGTGTGTGTGTGTGTGCGCACACACAGGAGTTCTACCACAGTGCAGACTTCCACCAATTCGAGAGGCAGTTCGCACGCCGCACCACATGCATGTAATTTAGACACAGTTGTTCACGACAAACACGATGCCCAGATGCTCCAGGAGAGGACACCGTGCCACGTGGGTTCCATTTCCTGATACCGCACACGAGCCCACTTTTGCCTGGTCCATTCCTCCTCCACCCAGTAAGATCCACAGGGAAGAGTTTCAGGACACGAGTGAAGGGGACGCAGACAACAGCCTTAAACCGGGACAATTCTCTGCTAGAAACAGGTCCCCCCAGCCCTGGGACCCGCGCCACCTCTGCCCGTCGGCCCTCCCTCCCGCTCTCTGCCCTCAGCGGCCCCTCCACTGGCGGGAAGACTCAGGGCCTGGGGACATGGCTCGGAGGCCCGCGGTCTCTCAATTGAAAGATGCTCCCGCTGCCCGGAATGTTGCAGAGACCGACGGGAACAGAAAGAGGAACCAAGCAGGGCGCGGACATGCGCGTGAGGGGCAGCGAAGGGCAGGTGGGTCTCTGCGGTGTTGACACCCACGAGCCGGAAGATGACCACGACCAGGACACGTGGTGACACCTGCACAGAGCCCCCGACCAGCCCAGACGCTAAGGCGGGGGCAGCACAATACGAGACCGGCATCGCTGGGGGTCAAAGGGCACGGTGTGGTTGCAGCCTTTAACCCAAGTCTGGGTCACCCTGGGCCTGAGCCACGCGTGACGCGCTGCGGTGCGGAAGCCTCACGACCGGTGGGGAGCTCAGAGCGGAGAGCCCGGCCCACGCGTGTCCACGTGCAAGCACGCACACGCGCACTCGCTCTGCAGCCTGCGCCGGGCACGAAGCCCGCAGGGCGAGCATACACCCTGACTGAGCTGTTCCGGAGGCATCTGACGGGAGCCGTCTGGGCCTCATGCCAGGAGCGGGACGTGCGCGGACCAGCGGTGCGGATCAGGTGGGAGCCACGAAGGGCTTCGGAGCTCGAGGGGCTGGGGCCGCGCGGGGAGGAGGGGAGCGAGAGCCGGAGAGCGTTCGCGGCATTTCTCGATGGCAGTGAGCGTGCCCCGCAGGACCGAAACCTCGGAGACCTGCCTGTGGCAGGAGAGAGCTGAGCTCCCAGGACTGGGCCGCGAACGCCGCGAGACACGGGTCTTTCTTCCCAGAGAGGCTGCCGGATGAGGCAAGCACGGCACAGAAGGGCTGGCCGCCAGCACGGAGCCGCGGCAGAGCAGGCCGGGCTTCCCGAGGCCCCGACCGCAAAGCGCCCCGCCCCCGCCCGCGGACAGCCGGGGCGAGGCCACCACCAACCTGGGGCTTAACCCGACAGCTGCCCACAGCCCGGCTGACGGCCAGCTCCCGTCTACACCCGGGACCTGGGACCCAGTTCTGCCAGGAAGTGGACCCGACACCCGGGGCGCAGGCCTGAGGCCCCGACAGAGAACCAGCGAGGCCGAGCCGCCTCGCGACCATGGGGACGGTGCAGGGGACGACATGCCGTGTCCGTGGCACCTTCCTGTGCCGCGCGCAAAACCACAGGGGCCCGGGACGTAAGTGCAGGCTGCCAGAATCCGGGGGAGGAGGACAGACTGCCCTGCACAGCCTGCTAGAGGACACAGGCACACACGAGACGCTGCCAGCGGAGGCCCAGACGGGGAACGTTCTGGAAAGAGGACGGAGGGGCCTCGTCACGAGGCAGCAGAAACCCAGTGCCGCCGCGGCAGACACGGAAGCGGCATGGCGGGCTGTGCGCGCGGGAGCCCCGGGAGCGCACGGCAGCCGGGCCTGTGTCTTGCTGCCGACTCTGGAAGGGGAGAGAAGGAACCGAGGGAGGGCGGCCACAGTAGCACAAAGGAAGCCAGATCGGTGGCCATGAGCACTCGACCCCTCCAGGAGGAGCGGTGGCTAACCTCACGAGTCTCGCCGTCAGGAAAGCGCGGCAAAGGGCCCGGGTGGGCCGCCCCACGCTCGCCACGTCCAGAGGACAACAGGCCAGAGCACGGGGACAGGAGGGGTCCGTTCAGGAGGCCGGAGGGCGCAAGGACAGGGTGCGGGCTCCTGCCACCCCTGCGGGTCCCTGGCAGAGAAGGGACTGTCTCAGGGCGGCCTGTGCACACGGCTTGGTCTGACAGCCTGCATAACCCAGCTCACCTGCCAGCTTGCACCAGACGCAGGGATGGGCTGGCGCTGGTCCCCGGCCCACGTGCCCGCGGCTCCACCAAGCTGCGAGGACAGCCGGGGCGCAGGCCCAAGAGCCTGCAGGGCAGAGACGGACGGGGCACCGGGCCGAACCCACCCCGGACCCTCCAGTGGCATCTGCCTTTAGGAACAGTGGTGGCCAGCGGCTGCTTTGAGCCCCCACCCTCCCGTGTGGACAAAACATCAACAGCTGTTACCCCACACCTGTCCCAGCGCCCTGTGACGGGCAGATGACGTCACAGCTCCACGGGCCACAGATGGAGGGGAACGTGGCTCAGGCGCTGACCCGACAGCAGATTACACCCAGAAGCCACACGCACACCCAGAACTGACCCTGCACTGGTGCCCGTGCCCCGGGCAGGGGCCGTCGTGGCCGAGGGTCTGAGGTGACAACCGTGCTCTGCCCAGGAGAGGGTCGTGGCCCCTGGGGCGGCAGGCACTGCTCACATACGCCAGGGGCGCGTGACAGCCACCACCGTGGGACACGTTTTTGCAGCCGGCTGCCCACGAGCGCAGGCAAGATCAACGCCCTGCTTTGAAGGGACAGCGGAAGGTGCAGGTGCCAGGACAGGACTCCCGCGACCCTGCTGCGTCTGACGGCAGGGGCAACGGGGCTCAGGAGGTAAAATCAAGGTCAGCTGAGCTTAAGTTAATCAGAAGGGGAACTGGTCCCCTCTTGAAAGTTGGGTTGAAGGTCGCTTTTCTTGAAGAGGACCACCTCTGTTTTCACTCGCAGAAACTTCTAGCGATCTCCAACCAAGGCAGGGGGCTCCGTAAGGGCGGGTGGAGGCAGAGGCACACTACCGGGTGGCAGGGGGACAACGGACCTGCAGCCATGTGCAGGGACAGCGGGCCTTACATGGAACAGCACCGGGCCGTCACAGGGAACGCACTCTGACCGTGAACACCAAGTGCGCTGGGGCGTGGGGGCGTGGACGTAAGTACATCCCAAATGCGCTCCGGGAGGACTCCGGCTGTGACAGCCAGCTGACACGATGACTTTGGCCTGAGATACGGGAACAAGAAGGGGGCCCCAGCCCAACACTGAGGACGGGGGAGGAGGCAAGGTCGGAGTGGGCTCTGGGCGGCTGCTCTCGGCGGAATGAGGCAAGTCCAAGCTAAGAGTAAGAGATAAAGAACGCAAGAGGCTCAGGGGGAAAAGACCTTTCAGAAAGCAACTTTTTTGCCGCGAAGAAAAGAAGTGTTAAACACAGGTGCAAGTGACGTCACACAGAAAGACCCCTACGGAGAACCCGTGGGAACAGACGATCTAAGCAGAGGTTTCTGGAAGCGGGGCGTCCCGGGAGCCTGGCTGGTGACGGAAGAAGTCAGCCCCACACACTAACATCCGCGGCTGGGCAAGGAAGGAGGGAGGAGACAGAGTGTGGGGCACGAGACCGTGGGGCGCTCACAAGTACCCAGCACACCGCGTGAGCGAGGGAAGCGGTCTAGAGCATACACAGCATGGAGCACCCTCTATTCTGGCTTATGGAGAAACACGGAACGTGAGCTTCTTCCCCAAAGCCGGAATCTGAACACCACTTACTGACAGTGACAGAACGGACAATGGAGACGACGCGTGGCCGGCTGGGCGTCACAGACGTCTGGATGGACACAGACGTCGAAGGTCCCAGAGACGGGAGCGGCAAACAGCAGACCGGGCGGAAGCTGGTCGAGGAGCACGGACACCCAACACGCGTGTGTGCTGTGCGTGGGGAAGGCGTCACTGAAGACGACGTCCTGCCCTCTCCTCACCCTTTAACGGGCGTCGCACACGGGCAACGAGGCACAAACCGGCTGCCCTTTGTGAGCAGCACAGTTAACTAACTTAGGAGCACACCGACCTCTGCCCCTCGAGGACCCCCCGCACGTCCCTGCCCAGCCCCGAGGGGTCACAGTACCGGGACGAGCCGGGATTCTGGGTCCTATTAACCGCGACAAGCATCCACCTGCAGAAACACAACTTCTCTGTGAGCGCAGCACCCTGACCGATCATCACGTCTTGTAAACCGTGCACTGACCCCCGAGTGACGTGAGGCCCAGGTCGCGGATGCGCGGAGCTACCTGAGAATACTCACGTTTATTGTAGCAGGTGGCCAGCACACCTTTGTCCGCAGGACTGGCACTAATGTGCCAGATCTCACCCACTTGATGGAGGAGGACATTCTTATTGATAATGTTATTTTCGTCATCAAAATCGATGATGTGGATCTGCAAGTACAGTAAAGGGGCACATCAGCACCTCCCCTGTCCCTTAACTGAACACAGCAATCCCAACTAATCAAATGCAGCTTTACCCCTGCGATTCACTGCTGCTCTTACCACACTGGGAGCACACACTTCTGGGAGTCCACCTGACTGTGCTTGCTCGAAAGACAAGTCTGAAACGCCTGCAGAGGATCTTTAAGACTGCAAGCTACGTAACACTGCCCCATCATTTCCAGTCCTAAAGACACAAGACACCTAAAGCTCTGTCCCCAAGTGGCTCAGTTGGCCAGCATCAGGCCCAGAGCTGTCAGGGGTTCCGCCAATGAGCCCCAAACCCTGCACGCGGCTTAGTGGAGGGGACGGAGCTCAGGGAGCCACTGCCTGGGCAGAGCTGAGATGCCCACACCGTGCTCACGCCCGAGGGGGCAGCCACGGGGGGGGGGGAAGGGGCGAGATGGCGTGACACGTTCGCACACCTTACACGTCCCACAAAGGAGTCCAACAGCTGTAACAATCACACGATATATACACGAGAGTATGACACTTTAGCCACGAAAAGTTAAATCCGCTACCTCCGTGCTTTTCTGGATAAATTTTAGAGGAATAAAAGGATTTTCACGTTCACACTTTTATCAGTACCCATGTCAATGAGAAAAATAAAACATTTGTTTGAAAAATAAATTTACATGAAGAAGATATTCCTGGGTGTTCGGGAAGATTTGCGTCCAGGCGCGCTCACTGTGGCATCATCACGATGAAAAATTGTAAGTCACCTGATGTCTGGCGAAAGGGAATTGTTCACATAAATTGCAGTATCTGACTGTTAACGTAATACCGTGGAGCCATTCAGCACGCTGCAAAGGACTATTTAGTGCCACGGAAAAGGGTCCGTAACATACAGTTAAGGGGAAAGAACTAACCAAGAACTGTGTGCGTGCTACGTGCAGCTTTCGTTTAAAGAGCAAGCACGCCCAAACCAGCAAAGAACCAGGAGGTGAGCAGCTTCCCCTGGGTGGGGGATAATGGCAGGTGTTCCTGTCCTTCGCTGGGGTTTGTTTGTGTGTTTAACTTCTTTTGTGTGTGATTAATATGTGTTACTTTGCAATCAGAACAAACAACGCTGTTTTAAGAAATGTTTCCATGACATCCAAAAGCCTCCACACTCTGTCCTTGTTCCAGAGAGCCTCGCTCTGTCCCTCGTGGCTTCCAGTCGCCCTGAGGGACAGCTCCGGACTCAGAATTCAAATCCCACCACCGACACCACAAGCCAGTGGGACACCGTGCCTCAGTTTCTCACATGCACACAGAGGACAGAGGATCGTGGGAAACCAAAGCCATGCCCAGCCTGGCACAGTGAAGCCAGTGCCTGCTCGACCTGCCCCTCTCTTCTGGGGGAAGAGCTTAAAAATCAGTCCTGCTTTTTTTTATGTTTAAAACTACTTTCAGTAAGTTTCTCTTGCACTCAGCACAGTGCAGTTTTCATGGTGGGCTCAAAATTTACAGAATATATGTGTGTTAGATGTGGGGCCACTATGATGTGTCACTTTTTAAAAAAAATTTTTTTTTCAGGGGCGCCTGGGTGGCGCAGTCAGTTAAGCGTCCGACTTCAGCCAGGTCACGATCTCGCGGTCCGTGGGTTCGAGCCCCGCGTCGGGCTCTGGGCTGATGGCTCAGAGCCTGGAGCCTGTTTCCGATTCTGTGTCTCCCTCTCTCTCTGCCCCTCCCCCGTTCATGCTCTGTCTCTCTCTGTCCCAAAAATAAATAAAAACATTGAAAAAAAATTAAAAAAGAAAAAAAAATTTTTTTTAATGTCTATTTTTGAAAGAGAGGGAGACAGACAGAGCATAAGCAGGGGAGGGGCAGAGAGAGAGGGAGACACAGAGTCTGAAGCAGGCTCCAGGCTCCCAGCCGTCAGCACAGAGTCGAATGCGGGGCTCGAATCCACAAACCGCGAGATCAGGACCTGAACCAAAGTCAGACGCTTAACTGACTGAGCCACCCGGGCGCCCCAATGTGCCACTTTTTTTTTAAAACGAAGGTTTAGGGGCGCCTGGGTGGCGCAGTTGGTTAAGCGTCCAACTTCAGCCAGGTCACGATCTCGCGGTCCGTGAGTTCGAGCCCCGCGTCGGGCTCTGGGCTGATGGCTCAGAGCCTGGAGCCTGTTTCCGATTCTGTGTCTCCCTCTCTCTCTGCCCCTCCCCCGTTCATTCTCTGTCTCTCTCTGTCCCAAAAATAAATAAACGTTGAAAAAAAAAATTTTTAAAGCGAAGGTTTATTGTACTTTCTCCTTTCCACATGTGAGGGAATTTTACCTATAAACATCTTCTCCCTCCGTGGATATGTTACACATTTAAAAAGCTATTGATACTTATTAAATAATTAAGTCATTACTGAGAAAAATCTTGGGCAGCACTTAGTAAAGTTGAACACGTATGTGGCCTACGACCCGGTAGCCTACGGCTCGGTCTGCGCCCCACAGACACCCAGACAAAAGACACCCACCAGAGTGCCCACCGCGGCCTCACTCATGAGAGCCAACAACGGGACACAGCCCAGATGTCCGTGCCCAGAAGGGGGCACGGAAGTGGTGGCGTATTCACAAAACGGGCTGTGGGCACTGGAGAAGATGGCGGTGGCGGTCCCGTGGGTACGGGGTGGGGGTGGGGGTGTGCCCGAGTGGCAAGAGGCATCCGGCTGTAAGGCTACACCTTACAGACGAGTCCTCTAAAGTGAGTAGAGGCACAAAATTCTAAAGGGAGAAAAGTTCCTTAGTATATCCAATGACTTACTTTTTTCAAGTTTATGTATTGGTTTGAGGGAGAGAAAGCTCCAGTGGGGGAGGGGCAGAGAGAGAGGGAGGGAGACACAGAATCCAAGGCAGGCTCCAGGCTCTGAACTGTAAGCACGGAGCCCGACTCGGGGCTCGAACTCACAAACTCATAGATCATGACCTCAGCTGAAGTCGAGTGCTTAACTGACTGAGCCACCCAGTCGCCCCTATATCTGATGACTTAAAAATTTTGAAGTAAGAATTCCGTGATGCCAACTGAGTGGTGACGACCCATACCGGCAAGGCTGTGGGAAAATCAATACATGTCGTACATCTGAAGAATTCTTTCAAAAGATGTATTAAAAAATGTTAATAGCAACTATACAAATGTTGAAATTGAAATAATTTGATTTCTTGAACTCTATCTCAAAGAATAAATGAACAAAAATTATGGAGCATCGTGTAGCTTTAAGATGATAAATGGGGTGCCTGGGGGGCCCAGTCCGTTGAGCGTCCAACTTCGGCTCCGGTCATGATCTCACAGCTCATGAGTTCGAGCCCTGCACTGGGCTCGGTGCTCACAGCTTGGAGCCTGGAGCCTGCTTCGGATTCTGTGTCTCCCTCTCTCTCTGCCCCCCTCCCCCACCTCGAGTTCTGTCTCTCTCTCTCTCTCAAAAATAAACATTTAAAAAAAAATTTTTTTTAGTCATGATAAAGAGCAATTATAAATACCAAAAATGTTATGAAAGCATTAAATGTTACAAGCAGAAGAGAAAATGGCATGCAATTATATAAAAGTCACATGTGAACACAGACTAAAATGCAATATACAAAATCAGGAATAATTTTTGTGTTGTTAGGGTGAACGGGAACTTTTTTCTCCATGAACACTGAAACATGAATGAAAGCATGCACCTGCACTATTTCCTGTTCTGTAATCAATCCCTCTGCCGTGCACTAAAGCGCCAGGAGCCCCTTGCAGTGACACCACCAGAGCTCTGGCTTCAGAATTCCCATTTGCTGGCTCAGCTGACCCCTCCCCCCCCAAGAAAGCCCACGCATCCGCCCCACGCCGGCTCCCGGCGCCCCGTGTGCTGGCCTTCTCCCCTTCTGCCCAGCACTTGTGGCTGCCCGGCTCTCCTGCCCAGGCCACCTCACCCGCTGCTACAGGTCCTTCTCATCTGGGGAAGGGTCTTCCCTCCCGACAGCTCTCCGGAATGCTCTTTTCTCCCGGTGCGGACACGAGGCACATGCTGTCCACGGGCTCCAACGCTTGAGCAAAGTTGGCTCCAGGCTCCTTTCTGCACTTCCGGGCACACGGACGCAGCAGGGAGGAGGCACGAGCCCATCTCTCCCAATCTGACATGCCGTAATACTACAGCCCTTAATCTTCATCTTCAAGCTCGATGGTCCTAAGACCCTTCCACGTATCCTCATTTATAGTGGGTTCACAGGCAGTCCCAAAGGATACATCTTCACGGAATGTTTTAATCTGGGTATGTTCAGAAAGAACACTTGAGACATCACCCCCGTAAACAAAGTAGTAATGGCTAATACGTACAATGCACCCGGCACTGTGCTCTTTCTACAGGATCCTTAAAAGAGCTGTATATGATTATTAGCCACAATCCACAGGCGAAGAAACCCAGGTCTTGAATTAGTGTGTCACATCCAGTTAGAAACAGGATTCCAGACCGTGGCTCTGAACCCCCATTTTATCCAGGGTGCTTGGAGCGCCACGCCCTCCCCAGGGCTCTGCATCGCAGCAGGTGAGCAAGGACGAGCCCCTGATGTCAGAGAAGGAGACTGACTATACCTTAAACGGTTTATTCTCAGGGCACCACCCTCTAGCCAGCTTACACTACTGGACTTAGAAAGAAACATTCTGTCGAATAGACATATGCAGTTACGGGCCAGTTACGAAAAATTACGGTGAAGAAAACACTATAATTAGTGAGTGCAAAAGATTATTGGAGCACAAAAGAAAGACCGATTAATAATTGGATACGAAGGTCAGGCAGACACGTGGCTGTCTGGGGAGTAAAATGCTACTTTAAAATCTTCATGAGTTTTCAAAATGTTTTAATGGCTAATAATGAAGATCACACTCATATATTTTGAATTACCATTGTTAAATTTTTTAAAGTTGGATTTACTAGTAGGGCTAAGGGCACAGATGACTCTCTACAAAAAGTTAGGCATGAGAGTTATAAAATTTATTAGAAAGCCCATAAAGATGATGCTAATCCTCCATCACTTTCCTAGAAGATCACGGTGTCCGTCTGAGCATGTGACTCCAAGCCAGGGCACTGTCTCTCCATTTCACCTCTCTGATTGAACTGAAGGTAAACAAACTCTTACAAATTAAAAAAAAAAAAAGAAGAAGAAGAAGAATTAAAAATATGGATAAATCAGAACTAGAAAATGGAAAGCTCCCCTTAGGGAAAGTTGAGGATCCAACGGCTTCCCCGGGGCACGTCTCCCTGCCCCTGGCCGCGGCCCTCCCCAGGGGTGAGCTGAACCACTGTGATAAAAGACGCAGCTCGCCCGCCCACGGGGGACTTCACGCCACGGCCTCACGGGGACGGATCCCGGCCACGCTGTCCTCAACAGGCTGCTTGGAACGCCGCAGGGGCCAGGACCTGGATTCGGGTCTCACGCCACCGGTTTTCCTCGCTCAGGGCTCGAGTGAGCCCTGCAAACTCCGCTTCCTCTGCCGCAGTCCGTCTGTCTTCGGGGTGAAATACTGAATGCAAAGGGGTCCGACCAGGAGGCCCGTGTTCCAGTTGTGACTCGGCCACTTCTGGCCGTTTTACTCTGGGGCAAGTCACTGACTTGTTCTGGGTTCTTGCTGCAGCGTAAGTGTATTTAGGAAGCTGGATCGCTAAGAATTCTTTGTTCGAACTGAAACATCTGTGGATCCCTTAGCTAAGACTTTAAATGATTAAGTGGAAGTTGTTATCACACGTGCTCCTGGGCCCATATGGCTGCCAGTTACCTGTCTGTGCTGACTCCCCTTCCTGCAGCAAAGAAGCCTCAGCACGTGAAGATCCTCTGTCCGTGAAGCCCAAAGTATGCCTGGCAGCCAGGAGGGAAAAAAAAAAGACCCCACCTTCCACACCTCTTGGTGCACAGGGAGGGTGTTTCTCGTACAAGCCGTGTCTTCGTCCATTCGGGCCGCTACAACACAGAGCACAGACTGGGTGGCTTACAAACGAGGAATGTACTTTTCACGGCTCTGGGGGCTGAAAGCCTGAGACCAGGGCACCAGCAAGGTCAGGTCCGCTGAGACCCTCTTCCTGAATCATTGAGGGCATCCTCTTGCCGTGTCCTCACGTGGCGGGCAGGGTAAGGAAGCGCTGGGGGTCAATCCCGTTCGTGATGACCCCACTGTGATAACCTGAGCACCTTCCAGAGGCCCCACCTCCTCACGCCTGGACCATGCAGGTTAGGGTACAACCTACAAACCTGGGGGGAGACACACAGCCCACAGCAACTGGACAAGGTGGACGTCCTTCGCAGCATCTGCTGTAGGGGTGGGGAAACAGCTAGAACCTAACAGCTCACAGGAATACTACCAGCTAACTGTCTCTTTATTAGCACACTTTTACATATAAATTCAAAACTAAAAAGCCATAAAGTAGGGGCACCTGGGTGGCTCAGTCAGTTGAGCGTCCAACTTCAGCTCAGGTCATGCTCTCACAGTTCGTGAGTTCAAGCCCCGCGTCGGGCTCTGTGCTGACGGCTCGGAGCCTGGAGCCTGCTTCAGATTCTGTGCCTCCCTCTCTCTCCGCCCACCCCTGCTTGTATTCTGTCTCTCTCTGTCTTTCAAAAATGAATAAACATTAAAAAAAATTTTTTTTGATAAAAAATAAAAATACATAAAGTAGAACTCTATCTTTTAAAAAGAAATTCCGGGGGCGCCTGGGTGGCTCAGTCAATTGAGTGTCTGACTCTTGGTTTCAATCCAGGTCACGATCTCACAGTTTGTGGGATCGAGCCCCATGTTGGGCTGTGTGCTCACAGTGCAGAACCTGCTTGGGATTCCCTCTCTCTCTCTCTCTCTCTCTCTCTGCCCCTCCTCTGCTCATGTGCACTCGCCTGCCCTCTCTCTCTCTGAAAAAAAAATGAATAAACCTTGAAATAAAAAATAAATAAATAAATAAATAAATAAATAAATAAATAAATAAAACAGAAAATCTGAGGTGTAATCAGTACTGGGAAGAGGGGGTGGGGAGAGGTGGGTGGAAGAAGAGGGGAGGGGGAGGTATTCAGGTTTCAGTTAGTCTGGGGTGGGGCTGAGAGTCTCAATTTCTAACCAATGCCCAGGCCATTCTGAGGGTAGCCAAAGACAGAGCCTGCAGCCAGATGGGGCTCACAAACAAAGCTATCCTTAATCAAAACACAAATACAGAGCAATGGGGTTTACAAATTCAAAACGAAAGTTAAAACGGAAAAGGTCTATCCAGGGAAAGCAGCCACTGAGTGGTCCACCACCACCTCCCCCCCCCACCCCCGCCCTCCCCTTCAGGGATCAGCCTTTCCACTGACCATGCTGAGAGAGGACAGGTCTGGGTCCTCTGTCACCCTGGCGCTCGTCCCCCAGCCACGTAAGAAATGGGAAGCTAGCAACATGCAAAGAAAGTCTTTGGGCAAAGCACAGCACAAAGCAAACCCCTTGGGTCTGAAATCCCTTGTTGGGAGTCTGCCTAGACTTCCCCACTGGACAGCACAGGGCACACGGCCTCCAAGAGAAGGAACACCCCCCTGCCCCCTGAAGGAGAGCCCCAGACCTGCCCATCCTGTTCCCAGCACCCAGCCCCCTGCAAAGCTAAGGGCAGAAAGCAAAGCAGCTCACCTGACAAAGAAGGCCAGCAACTGTGACAGCTCTCAAGGTTTTCAGAAAATGGCACAGCTGAATTAAGTAGGACTGACTCGAGACTGGCACTTTCTAGGGAACTAATGACCCCCTCCCCCAGGAGCTGATGGCCCGAGGCGAAGCCAGGGGCCATTAACCCTCACCAGCCAGTAAGCAGGAGTGGGGAGCAGCGCCACAGGCCAGGGGCCCCCAGCCCGGGCGTGGGCGGAGCGGCCTGACCTGAGGACACTGACAGCCCCGGCCTGCAGCCTGCGCTGCAGTGTGGGTGTCTGCAGGGAGGCTACAGGGAGCCCCAAGGGCGAGCACCCCTACTGGCCCCAGGGGACAACGGAGGCTCCTGCGGAAGTGCGGAGGAGGGAGGACCGACCGCAGCTCTGCCTAGGCCACAGTCCAGCTCGGCCCCCGGGAAAGACCACACAACTGCCAAGGGCCAGCGCCAGGTCTGTTCAGGCACGGGGTCAACGACACCTGTCCCCTGCGGCAGCAGGTGTGGGAGTCGCCCTGACCCAGCCTGCCCGGCTCTCCCACGTCCCCACGCTGGAAGCGTGTACCCTTCAGACGCTCGGTCCACGGGGAGCTCCTGGGGGAGGGGAAAGAACCCACCTGAGCGCCCCCCGTGCCAGCGCTTGGCCGGTGCCACGCAACACCCCACAGAAGGCGGCCGCGAACTGCACTGATCGTGCGGTTCAATGCGGAGCCACTAGGTGGGGAATGTCCATCCTCACTCTCCGGGAAGCACGCAGAGCTCGGGTCACCCTCCGTCAGGAAATAAGCCTGGGGACCGGCTGCCGGAGGCTGGGGTGTATAGGGGCAACTGCTCATCCCTTCCGACGGGCTGGAAAACCGTGCCCGCCGGGGACGTGGGGGACGCCGGAGCCACCGAGCTCCCAGACGGCTGTGCGCGTCCCCGGATCCACCTCCCACCCCCCCCACCGCAGCTGGCCGCGGCCCCAGGGAACACATCCCACGTGGAGGAAGCATGTGGCGTGTGCAAGGAACCGTGCACGTCACACACAAGAGAAACACACACGGCGCAGAAGAGGAACAGGCGTGCCACGCGTGGGAGGAAGCCCGGCGTGCGTGCGGGGGCGGGTCCAGGCCGGGGAAGGAGCCTGCGGCCAGGGCCAGTGACACAGCACAGCACACCCTCCGGCCGCCAGCCTTGGCTCAGGCGCCTTCCCGCGGGGGAGGCTGCAGTGCCACGGGGAAGGGACCCCGCGTCCTGCTCTCTCCCAGGACCACGTGCCGCGGGCCCGGTTCCCCATCCCAGTGGAAGCTCAGCTGCAAGCACAGGTCAGTTAGCTCACTTGTGCATCGGACACACAACATGGTGGGGAGGGAGGGGCTCATTAACATACAAAGTCAGCATTTGTTGAACGAAGGAGTGCAGACGGACGCCTTCCCCAGAAACAGAAAGGGAAGCACGAGCCTGTCACCCCAATCTTTTGGAGTCACACACCAAATGCCACTGCATGTGAAGCCTGGGAACAGGGCGTCATCGGACTCCTCATTCAGCCTTCCGTTCAGCCGTGGCTACCAGACGAACTGAAGCCAGAGGCTGCAGCCTTCCCTAGCAGCTTGGCTAGGAAGTCCTGAAAGGAGGGGGGCAGCAGGTGACACATGGCTCTGCAAGGCAGCACCCAAGGAGCCGTCGTAAACCAGCGATTCGGAAAAGGGTTCCAAAGAACTACATCCTCGATGCCATAAAATATAAGTTAAATATACAACTTTTCTGCGCCTACCACTGGAGAGCTAGGTCTCTCTAGGACTGATTATTAAGAACCAAAGTCATTCAGTACAAAAAGGTTTCTTTCCCTAGGTCCAAGGACTGATGCCTGTATTCCGGAAAACAGGGCTGTGTGCACAAGAAACTACCCTGGTACCACAGGACACGCAAAGCTACAAACGACGTTTGTCCCAGGATGCCAGTCTCACCCGCCAACCCCGGGGACTCACAACTCACCGGACAGTGCTCCCCAAGAGGTGGTCCCAGAGCCTGCCAGCGATGCACGTGCTGGGACCCAACCCCAATGTGATTTGGCTCCAAAAAAGGATTTCAGATTAAAGCACTTCATGTCACTTGGGGCTGATCCCTTCTTGGTGTCATAACCAAATGGCATATAATTTTGGCTGAGAAAACCAGGTATAATGTAACCTATTCCCGTAACTTATGAATGCCTTCATTGCCTCATTGGTTTTTAATTCATTTAGCTTTTAATGGAAGCATCCCTCATTAGATAATAATAAAGTGTCCCCTATTCTCATAAAGTTAAAAAGCTGATAACTCCACCAAAAAGGTTAATGGGACAGCCTCGGAATAGAGCGGAACTAAAAAGCAAGTAGGTGAGAAAAGATGCTTGGTGGCCTGGAGACAGAGCCAGCTGGAATTCTCTAACACCTGTCCTGTGACAAATTCCACACAGTCGACCAGCAGACAGAAGCCACGAGTCTGCCTTCAGACTCCAGACTCCCACCTGGCTCTGTCCCTCCATCACCGCAGCCCCAAACGGCAGTGTCATTACGCAGTTCCTCTTTCCCTGCAACATGGCCACTGGAAACTATTTTTGTAAATAAATCACTCGCATCTGACACTTTCCAAAAGTAACACACACACACACACATTCAGAAAAATGACAATTTACCTCACAAATGCTCAGATCACCCAAAGGTAACCGTGGCTCCAATGTTGAGGCCTTTTGACTAGTTCCCCCCCGGTCTTTTTCTATGTAGAGATTCAGTTTTGTATTTTATCCACTACTTGTCTAATTGAGGTGTAACTGACATAACATTACATTAGGTTCAGGTATTCATAGAAGGATTCGGTATTTGTATCTATTGAAAAATCATCTACTTTCTTACCACCACAGTGATCACACAATATGTATGATTTTGACATTTCACTGAACCGTCTAACGAGTCTTAAATTATGACGCTCATGAGGCGTTTATGACTTCATGAGCGCAGCGCGTGACCTCTGCTCCGCTGCGAGGAACCAGGCTCAGCGGGGTGGAATCATGTGACTCTGCCCCCATCCACCCTCACACGGCACATTTTGATCGCTCCTAACTGTTTCACAATTATGTGCACCGCTGCAGTGACAGTCCTTGTATATAAAGGACTTTTTCCATGTCTTGGAAAATAAAAAAACATATTATAAAATATAAAAATACGTAAATAACATAAACACTAATTTGTCAAGCTCTAGATACATGTCACCCAATCAGCTGCCTGATTTCAATGACTGAAAATGATTTTAAACGACTATGCCAATTCAAAATCCCTCGTCGAGGCGCTTGGGTGGCGCAGTGTGTTAAGCGTCCGACTTCGGCTCAGGTCACGATCTCACAGTTTGTGGGTTCGAGCCCCACGGCGGGTTCTGTGCTGACAGCTCGGAGCCTGGAGTCTGCTTCCAGATCCTGCGTCTCCCCCTCTCTCTGCCTCTCCCCTGCTCGCACTGTGTTTCTCCCTCTCTTTCTCTCTCAAAAGTAAGTAAAAATTTAAAAATAAATAAATAATAAAATCCCTCATCGATAATATGACAGCGGCTATGTCACTACCCCCTGCCCAGCACCAAATACCCTCCCGCAGCTATGTTACAGCCACCTCCCCTGTGTGACAGTGGTAACTGGGCGGAGACCCGGCACCATGCGACACGGCCTTTTGCGCATTTCCCAAGGATCCAGGACGGTGCACATCTTCACAACGTCCTCAGCACCTGTGAGGTACAGAAAGTAGACGGCTTGATCCCCATTTTGGTGATGAGGATAATGAAGCCCGGCAAGGTTAATCCGTTCGGTCAGGGTCGCAGGTGGACCGAACGCTGATCTGTGAGGATCCAACACTCCTTCTACAACAGTGGCCACAACAATGGGGGCCACATCTTGCATCTCGTGTCCGCCTGCAGTACGTGGCAGTGAGAGCCCGGAGCTCGAGGTTGAAATGGGACCGTGGCCTCATCCAGGCTCAGCCAGAACGAATGCTGTGAGCACGCGGCGGGGCCGTCCAGGGGCCCGTGTGGAAGCAGGGATGCCAACCACGTGCCCTGGTCTGCTTCTCGACCCCTCACCCGGTGAACCCCGCATCACCACAGCCTAAACCACAGCGGTACCGCCACAGGAGTCTAAGTCATTGAGCTCAATTATTACATTCGGTTGGGTATTTAAATCCCAATGCAAGTTTTATTTTGTTTGTGTGGCATTAATTTTCTCAAATGGTGCTTGAAAAATCAAGAGCAAAATGGTTATAAAACTAAGAATAGGCTTAGTAATTAACATGTATACATTTGTCAAAAATAGTTACCTGATTATCATATTTAAGAGACTGCGTCCCAACCAAAAACCGAATGGCATCTGTTTCTGCAGTCTGAGGTGTCAGAGCACGTGCCTGCAGGGGGGAAGGAAAATGCACACACATTTATGAAGTTAGATGTAACGGTTAGAGATTAGAAAGCCAGTTACCTCCTGTACCGCCGCTGGAGTATCCATTCATGCGAAGTGTCTGCAAGGCAACTTAGAAATATGTACGGACAGCCTTCAGCTTGTGCCTGCTTTGTGACACAACAATTCCACCTCAGATGTGTATATGGAAACAACTGTAGACGGGCACAAAAAAATAAGCAGTAAAGATGTAAACGGTGTTTTTAATAAAAGCGCAATCTTCAACAGAAATAGATTGGTCGAACAAATCATCCTCTGACAACACAGCAGAAAACGGCTCCCGGCAATGGCAGAGCAGGTGGTTCAAACCACGTCTCCTGCAGAGGAAAACTGTACAAACTAAACGAAATACTCCGAATTTGTTTCAAGGCCCCCGGAAGCCAGCACAGCGATGAGTGAGTGCCAAGGTCTTGGAAATGAGGGAAGGTCAGAGAGGAAAGCCTGACCTCCAGCCCCCTTTCAGCTAGAGGCACCTGTCACTTTGGAAAGTGTGGTGAGCGGCCGATGTGGAGGAGAGTTTGTGACAGGCTCGTGGGGCCGAGGGTACACACACTGAGTACACAGGGAAGAGGTCGGCGAAACACTAAAGTTCTGGGTTGGGATCCCTTGGGGATCAGGCCAGGCGTGAAGGTGGACTAGAATGAGGTCAACCCGGACACACTACGATCTGGGTCATCTTAGTCCTCGATTGGATTTTAAGTGATCTGAGCAGGCTGGTGCTCCTGGGCTGGCCAGATACCTGCCAGAAGTAACAGTAAATCCTCTGGAGGAAGACAGACGTCCCAAGTTTCTACAGTTTTCTCACAATGTCAAACACTGAATCAAAAATAACTAGTCATACAATGAGTCAAAATCATATGATCAAAAGCCAAACAACAAACAACAGAAAGGGGCCTGTCGAGCCTTCAGATGATCCGGTTCTCTGGGAAACAAGCTCTAAAGCGTCAAGTTTTAGGCACAGATTTTGTGGGAGCATTCTTGGGAATGACGCCATGGAAGGGTGAAGGAAGCAGGACTGTGCAGAGGCAAAGAGGAACCTCAGTGCCACAGGGAGACCGGAGCTGGGACAGTCCCTCAGAGTGGAGCCAACATGGCCAGGCCCTTGTGCCGCCCAGCCCCCACCCCCATCCAGTAGGCTGTCCCTGGAGAAGGGTGGGACTTCGGTGGGACTTAGGGCAAAGTGACTCTGTTCCACTGAGGGCGAACTCGAAAAGCAGGACCCACTGATTGCTCTCAGCCACCAACAATCCCAGAATCTGCTGGATTTTCTGACAAAGAAATCTGGGCAGTGCACCACAGCAGGAATCACAACACCTGTGATTAATATGCTCAATAATTAAAATTAAGAACTCCAGGTGAAGAATCTGAGGCCTAGAGAGGAAAAGACTGTGTACAACTGGTAAATATTAGTGTTGTGACAAGTACTGCAGGCTTACGAATTCAAACCCAGATCTCTTTCAGCACAACCACTAACTGTGCCTACGTCAAGTCCCTGTTTCCCTGTAGCTCATGCTCGGATGCCGGTGGGAGGCAGAATAGTGGCCCCCAAAAAGGTCCGCATCCCAATCCCCAGAACCTGTGCAGAGAGACTTTGCGGGTGCGATTAGGTTAAGGATCTTGAGACGGAGATTATCCTGAATCACCTAGTCACACGGGTCCTTACGAGCAGAAAGCCCTCCCTGGATGTCGTCAGACGGATGCGTCACAGAAGAGAGAACCGGAGAGGTGGCGGCACGAGGGGCGCAGGAAGCCTGCAAGGGCTGCAGACGGCTGGGAGCACGTGGGCCGCAGCCGCTGCAGGCTCTGGGGATGGAAGGAGCCCACGGAGCAGGGAGCACAGGGGCCTCCAGAAGCTGGAAGAAGCAAGGTCACAGACTCTCCCGAGCCTCCAGGGAGCAGTGCAGCCATACCAAGGCCTTGATTTTAGCCCAGTGAGGCCCTTGTTGGGCCCCTGAGCCATAAGGCAGAAAGAGCTGTTCCTCTGAACCATTGAGCTGGTGCTGACTCGTTACGTCAGCAACAGGAAACTGATTCACTACGTGGGCCACACGCGGTTCACTACATGGGCCACCGTCCACACGCGGCTAGAAACAGACGTGACGCCCCACTCCCTCCTCTGTCACATCTAATCCCTGAATTTCTTGATTCATTCTTTTTAAAACGAGGGAAGAGAAACACGGAAACCATTGTCCTGACCACCCAGTCTGTCTGGTTTTGATTTGGTCTCTGAGTATCAGTCACCCAAAGGCTTGGTGACAATTTCACGTCATGCTCCGTAGCACCTCTGTCCCCACCCCTCCTCACAAAGGCTTCCTGGCACAAAAATATCAACTACCCAAACACATTCCAGTAACACCAAGAAAATACACGTGCAAAGCAGCATTCACATTATTAGACATCCGGAGGGAGAAGTCTATTCTGGCCAATATGCCTACGACTTCTTCAGCAAAACCGGACTGGACAATTTTTGGAGTCTTACACAGATCTCTGTGCAAAACTGATGAACTCTTTGTGAATCTATATACCTTCTGCCAAAAATGTACATACAAGTAAATTCTGCACATAACATCAGCAAATTCAGACCCTCCAAATCCTAGCTAATTTAAACACCACGCAGAGGAAAAGGATTCTCGTGAGGAAGCGTCCACGCCATCACAGAGAGACAAAACCTCACCTTCTCCGAAGGCAGAACCCTGACTCAACAGAGGGGACGCAGACCTGGGTCCAGCTTCAGACAAGAACGCTACATCTCAAACAGAGGTACATGTCATCACCCCAGAGAGAAAAAGCCTGAAGATCCCCCAAAACAGGACCCAGAAGCGGACCCAGCTGAAAGGAAATGATTATTTTCCATTAAGACACTCGTCTATGCTTCGAGTTGGTAATCACCAGTTGACTACATGACATTTGTGAGTGGCAGCTGCCGTGGAAGGTCCCACAGAGGGCAGGACATCGGCCCTGCCCTCAGGGCACAGACTTGCAGGGAGAGACGAGCTCGGACAGAGCAGGTGCCACAGCCACAGGCACACACGGCACGGGAGCAAAGTAACACTCGCCAGAGCGCACCCACGCGCTCACCTTCAGGTGGAAGGCAGGATCAAATGCCACCACCTTAGAGGAGAAGAAAGCCAGAAGGAAGGAAGCTGTCTCAGGCTGCTGGCCTGGAAAACAGGGCAGTCCGCGGCCACGGAGGCTGCTGGGTGCCCGTGGTGAGCCAGCACGCGGTCGGCCTCGTGCCCCAGCAGCTCGGGCCCCAGACCTGCACACCTGCGCAGGGACCATGGGAAACACGCAAAAAAGTAAAGTCCACGAGATCATCTGCTTTGCCACAGTTTTGGAAAAGCACTACAAATCTGACACTACGCATTCTGTCACCCACAATAAGACGCTGCTTTTTTAAAAAACTGAAGGGCCGAATTATTCTTGTTAAAATAAAAAAAAAAGTCTGAACCGAATCTTTAAAAATTACGGCGAAATCTCAAAAACAGTTCATCTAAGATCCTTCCATTACATTACTGGGTAAAATTATGATCATAACTTAGGTCCGGCCATTCGGGTGACAGATGTGTATGTGTCCATAATTCTGGTCCTTTGATGAAGTGAGTGATGAAATGACCTTCCGAGGCTAGTCGTTAATGATGGTTCTGAGGTGCTCCAATGACCTTGTTATGAGAAGATCAGATTTTAGGGTATAAAAGGTCACAACACATCTGCACATATCGTAGCCTGATTCACCTTCATAATTCAATGAAGTAGACCCAAAGTCAAGATAGATAATGTAACTCCTACTCGGGAGATAAAGACACCGAGGACCGGAGAGGTTACGGGACTTAGTCACGGTCACAAAGCTCCTAGAGGAAGCACGACACGCACTCCCACGCTTGACTCTGCTTCTCTCTGTTACGGGGACGCAGGGACCCGGCCACACAGGTAAGAGATTTATCTATGGGACTGAAGTTGGAGCCTGGGTCACCCTGTTCTCAAAAGCAAGGCCACAGCCCTTTCCTCACGCGGCCTTCTCTCCGTCTGCCTGACCGCTGAGGGAGCCAACCCCGGACGAGGCAACCGGAGACGCCGAGAAGGGCTGGGGAAGGGGCGTCGGAAGCGTCAGGAAAGCCCCTCTGCGTTACGGGAACCACAGACCTCACGACCTTCCAGGACTCCCTGAGTCCATAAACCCCCCCCTGGGAAATTCAGAACTGTTTCCCTCTTCTCACTAGTCTGAGCAAGCAAACGCTCACTCTGGGTGAACCCCCCGCCAAGAAGAGCCACCCCCAGGTAAGCGCAGGGCCACCCCTGCAGGCCAGCGGGCGGAGCAGGACTTTGCTCTAAGAGGGGGGACCCAGGGCGGGTTGACCCCTCTACCCTGAGCAGTCTCCCCGCCCCAGAAAAGGCCTCTTTCCCAAGAGTGGCCCCCAGGTCAGGGGGGTGACAGACCAGCAAGCTAGAGGTGACCGGACACGTGTCTCCACGGCAGACCGCCTTCCACACAGAAAAGAAAGCAAGGCCCCAACGTCTCGCTCAGTGCTGAACACCCACTTCTCGTCTCCTGTGCCCGGATCGCCCGGGCGGGCCCCCGGGCCACGAGAGCACCGCGCCTCACGAGCTACCAGATAACTGTGGCAATGACACCGCCCCCGGGGACCACGGGGCCGCAGCGCACAGGCAGGCGCACGCTCACTCACACGCTCGCCCCCGTACGTGCGAAGGCCGGCGTCTCGGCTCTGCTCCGCCAGGGGCTGCCGCCCGCCCCGCGCCCACCCTGCTTTGCCCTGCCGGCTCCGCTCCAGGCCCCGGTGCAGCCCGGCCCCCTCCTTCAGCAAACTCGACTCACGCTTGAGGCAACACGGAAACCATCGGCCGGCCTCCGGCCTCCCGGAGACGCCGCCCCTGCCCGCCTGCCCGCCTGCCCGGGAGAAGGGGCGCCCCCTGCCTGCCTCACCACAGGAGGGGCGCCCCGCCCTCCCGCAGCACACGACACTGGTCAGCCCTCTTTCTTCCCGCCCTCCCGCAGCACACGACACTGGTCAGCCCTCTTTCTTCTCTTCCCTCTCCTCTTCTCTGGCTTCTTCCCCTTAGCTGGGAAAATCAAGTCACACGTCCCCTTGTCCTTTGAAAATACCTTGCCTTGACCCATCTACCTTCGTTCTTGCATTCACGGCAAGTTTAATGGTGGTGTAGACAGGATAGGCCTTCCTCGGCTCTGACCCTTCCTCCCTCCCGATAACCCGGCCTCACCAAGCCACTCCGCAGCACTGCCCTCCTAGGGCCCCCCGCGTCACGGCCACCAGACGCTCCGATGCAGGACCCCTCGGTCCCCTGGCCCCCCAGGACCCAGGAGGTCACCACCCGCCCTGTCTTCTCCCCATCCTCCCTTCTCACGCTGGGGCTCTGTGCCCACGGTTCCGTGCACACTCTTCCCGGCCCCGCGGCCTTCCCTTTCCCACGACCATCGTCGCTGTAACCGGGCCGGGGATCTCGCCTCACTGAGCAGGTGCACAGGGGCACATCTGGCCCGAGGCCAGTCCCCAGCAGCGCCTGACGCCCTCTGCCTGGCAGGCCTACCAGCCCGGAACCTCCCGAGTCCGCACCCGCCCTCCCTGCTCAACATTCACACCCCACCCCTCCCCGCTCCTTGCTTAATCTACCTTTTCACAACCTCTGAAGCCGCTTTTCCGCCAGGAGCCTTTTTACTGCAGCTCACCCTCCACGTGCCTCCTCGTCAAGTCGACCCGGGACGGCGGGTCCTCCAGCAAGAGGCTTCGGGCTTCAGTCCCCCTTCCGGACCCCAGGGAATCACACGAAAGCCAGAAAGAAACGGGAACAGCAAGTGACCACAGAGCCACAGCCGCTGTGCAGAGAGGACCGGGCAAGGTGGACACGCTCAAGCCACCTCGGGCCTGAGGACCGAAGGGAAGCTCCCGGGGCGCCTGCGTGCAGTGGGGTAACAGAGCAAACCCCTAGAAGCAAATACACAGAACATTGCACTAAAAACGTCCCTGAGAAAGCTCTACATAAAATATCAAACGGAACCCAGCAGAGGACTATCTCGCGACCAAGTGGAATTTGGTCCCAGAATGCCAGGGTGGCCCTACGATTTGAAAGTCAGTGATTTAAGAGACCAAAGAGACCAAAAGGGAAAACTCATATGTCACATGGTCCGTTCCACAGACATGACAAGCGTTTGAAAACCTCAAATAGCCACCTTCGACTCTAAAGCTCCTAAAGGGTAAGACCGAGAGCCCTGCGGCCACGAGCCTGACGCCCAGGGACTTCCTGACCCGACGGAAGCAGCCCCGAGTGCTGACCGGCCCGGCCCTGCAAAGGCAGCAGCCCCAGCCCGCCGTCCCGGCCGTGCCCACCACGGGGCTCCCGGAGAACCTGCCGGCACAGGTGCCGCGAAGCCAGCCTCACTCACCCCTGCTTGTGTGGCTCCAGGCTCTGCAGGGCGGCTGACTAGTACGGTGGCAAAGCCAGGGAAAGTGACCGAAAGGACCCCGCGCCACCTTCGCACAAGTTCTCATCCCCACACGGCCCCTCCTGGCCAAGCTCAGCTGGTGAACGCATAAGGAGGGCAGCACCCAGCTTAAACGGGAGCCACGGGACATGCCCCCCCCCCCCCCCGTCCACATCTCCTCCATGGCGCCCACGGTGCCCCTCATTCATGCCTTGCCTACCTCTGCTACCCAAGTGTGTGCCATGCCACCGCTGGCTGGAGTCGCCCCTCCAGCGGGGCACAGTGGTCACTGGCCCCCACAACTAGAGAAGGTCTGGGGCGCCTGGTGGCTCAGTCAGTTAAGCATCCACCTCCTGGTTTCAGCTCAGGTCATGATCTCACAGTTCATGGGATCGAGCCCCACGTCCGGCTCTGCGCTGACAGCACAGCCTGTTTGGGATTCTCTCTCTCCCTCTCTGTGCCCCTACCCTGCTGGAGCACACACTGCCTCTCTCAAAATAAATAAATAAGCTTAAAAAAAAAAAGAAAAGAAAAACCAGAGAAGGTCTTCTTAACGTCAAAAGTTTCAAAGAAGTAAGCATGCAGGAGAGAAACAATCTTGTTTGTAGAGACGTTTGAAATAGTCGTGAAGAACCACCGTTCTGTTAGCTGTGAACTGCGGGTTAAACTCAAGCTCAAAAAGTTGATTTCTCCTGCCCAGTGCACTAAGAGTGTGTGTGAGGGCATCTCGAGTCCCGTTTACACTCTTAAAAGTTCAAACAGTGCTGGAGAGACATCAACAACAAAAATCACAATCACTGGTAAAGATTAACATATACGATATTCTAATATGCAGTAAATGTGCAAAATGGAACTGTGAGATGGCCCTGTGCTAAGATGTGTCACTGTGAAAATGCAGTGTCTTTGTGCTGAGTTTGGGAGCGGCCAATCCACTTACCATGTGACCACAGTTATTTTATGTCCTGTAAAATAACTCTCCTCCCTTTCAGGAAAGAGCTCGAAAGCCCACCCGAGAAACGGTAGTTTATTACTTGTCTCATTAACGTCAACAGACTCCAATCATCACCTTGCAGAGCAAATTTGACAGGAATAGCATGCCTGGACCATCTAGGCTACAGTAACAGAAACACGAGCACAAGGGGTCCCTGGGGGGCTCAGTCGGTTGAACGTCCGACTTCCGCTCAGGTCATGATCTCACAGTTTGTGGGTTCCGGCCCCGTGTTGGGCTCTGTGCTGACGGCTCAGAGCCTGGAACCTGCTTCAGATTCTGCCTCTCTGTCCCTGCCCCGCTCATGCTCTGTCTCTCTCTCTCTCTCTCTCTCTCAAAAATTAAAAAAAAAAAAAAAACATTAAAAAAATGTTTTAAATTTTTTTTTTCAACGTTTATTTATTTTTGGGACAGAGAGACAGAGCATGAACGGGGGAGGGGCAGAGAGAGAGGGAGACACAGAATCAGAAACAGGCTCCAGGCTCTGAGCCATCAGCCAGAGCCCGACACGGGGCTCGAACTCCCGGACCGCGAGATCGTGACCTGGCTGAAGTCGGACGCTTAACCGACTGCGCCACCCAGGCGCCCCTAAAAAAATGTTTTAAAGAAAAGAAAAAAACCAGGAGGACAAAACGATGCAAGACCGGGAAGTGGAGCGCCCGGATAGGAAACCAGCGTTTCTCAGGTACGTAGCTAGCGAGTGCAACACTAAGCGGGCGATTTGGGATTTACACATACAAAAATCAGGTGTTAAACCTAAAACTCACATTGTTCCTGCAAACATTCTGAAAAGCTGAGTAAACAAGTCTTTATATAATAAACACAAGTCTTCATATCTTTATTTCAATGTTCTATGTATCTTAAGTTCAATGGCTTAAGTTCTTTCTACATTCGCTAATGACCTGTCGATGTGAACTCACAGGGTGACGAGTCCCTAGACTGTCCAGTCCAATCTTCTGCCTGATGCAAGAATGCTCTCGAGGCACTGTTCATAAACCCCAAATAGACACACTCCTCAAAAACCAGGTTCTGACCACCAAGTACCACAAATAAATTCCACACTTTTAGCAGGGAAGTCAAGGACGCCTCCTGCCCGATCCCATCAAAATCTCATGTACTCTATACCTTTTAGCTCCACTGTCACATCACCCAGAAGGACACATCAACTTCGGTACACAAACCAATCGCCCAGGCAGCCCAAGGAAATGCAGATTCTGATTCTCCAGGTCTGCCTCTGGTGACAGGACAGCTGCCGGTCAGGCAAGGACACTCTGAGTTGCAAGGGTCTACACAGCCTTCCTGACTCTGCCCGTCAGAACTACCCGGTCTCGGTGGTATCAGAATCTGTTTCACTTTACAGAATAGATTTCAAAAGCCAGACCGTCCCACCTCTTATGCCAGACCTTGTACCAACAGCTCAGGAGGGAATGGAGCTAAATTAGTATTAATCCAAACAGTTACAAAGCAGGATGTTAACTGCAACCCTCAGGACCGCCACGCTGCAGAATTCTCGGGGGCAGGGAGCGGGGAGCCGGCTCCTACCCCCCACCAAGGCAGCTCTTCCTTGCCCAGAAAAATGGGGGCAGGTACAACTTTTCTGGCAGGTTCTCCGGCCAGAGTCTAGGACTCGAGAGCACGCCAGGAGATGAAGATGCCCTTCTCCTTCCCTGCGCCATCCCACACCCCCTCCCCAAATCTGTGGGCTTGGTCACATACAACCTCACCAGAGCCAAGGAGGAAAAAGAACTGAGGGGGCAAAGTAAGGAAGTGAGAAGGAGCCATAATTAGGACACGAGGCGAGGACAAGGATGCCTGAGGTTCGGGAGGGTCCTACGGCCACGAGCCCAGAGCGATGTGCACCCAAGTACTCAAAACACGGCAAACACGGGTCCTGCTTGAGGAAAATTTAGCTGTAGAAATACATGCATGTATCTGTACAAGGTACCTGTACACACAGAAGGTATATATGTACACAAATTGTACACGTACACGTGTACATACGTATAGATCCCATCCGAGCCACAGCAGTTGAGAAAGAAAAAAAATCAAGAAGACAAAAGCAAGCGCATGAGTGAGCTGGAACAACAACAACAACAACAAAAAAAAAACCGGGTGCGGGGTTCCTAACTCCACAACACAAGCAATAACAAAAACCAATCATCAAAATCGGCTCCAAATTGAGGCTAAATCGGCGGTCCGCTTGGCTGCGCCCTCTAGGCTTCTCCCGAGCCTTGCTGTTTCCCAGGAAAATATTCTCCCGTATCCCCCTTAACTACAGAAGCCAAAGTATGACCTTTGGTTGAAGACCAACCCTAAGTCAGGCCCCTGATTCCCATCACCAGACCTACACGTGGCTCTACACGGTGTGGCCTGGACACAGGCAGCGGCCTTGGGTCACAAGCAGTTCGCAGGCACTGTGGACACGGCCTCGCTCCCACCTGCCCATCACCTTGATTGACTCAGTGGCTTAGCAAATAGGTACCACGCACCTGCTAGGGGGCGAAAGAGAAGTAAGAAATAGCCCTGCTGTCCATTGGGAGGAAGGGGAAGTCTGCGCTTGACCGTTGGCCTCTGACAGCAGTGGTGTCCGAACCGAGGGCCTGACACGGGGGAACCGAGGTGTCTTGTTCTGAATAAAAGGCCTCGGGGCGCCTGGGGGGGGCTCTGCCGGTTAAGCACCTGACTCTTGATTTCTGCTCAGGTCGTGATCTTGCGGTTTGTGAGTTTGAGCCCCAAGTCGGGCTCTGTGCTGACAGCATGGAGCCTGCCTGGGATTCTCTGTGTCTCTCTCTCTCTCTCTCTCCCTCCCTCCCTCTCTCTCTGCCCCTCCTCCACCTGCACGCTCTCTCTCCCTCTCGGGAAAAAAAAAAAATATATATATATATATGTATATATACATATACATATATATATATACACATACACATATTAAACAAACAAACAAAAAAATATATATATATATATTAAACAAACAAAAAAGGCCTCCAAGAGCAAAGAGGGCGCTGAACAGGAGGAACCCAGGCTGAAACCAACTTCTCTAACAATTACAAGAGGTTTCACTGCTCAAAACCAGAGTGTCCTCAATTTTAAAACGGGAAGAACAATCCCCACGCCCAGGGCTGGTGTGACAATTAAGCGGCCCGTCAGACGTCTGGCACCTACCACCCGCTCAACAAAAGTCCGCCAAAAATGAAACCGAACACAAACCCCAACATAGGATGAAAGCCATGCTGGAGGTTTTGTGAGAAAGCGGACGGGCCTGGGGCAGAGAGGGACGGGCCCCGGGACCCAGGTGTCCCGGGAAACAGACAACAGAGCAGACAGCAACCTGGCCGGTCAACCTGCCGGAAGTCACCCGCAGGCTGCGGCCGGAGAGTCAACACCCACCAGCAAGATGCAAGGGGAATGAGACAAATGGGGAAAAGGAAGCGTTTCCTCAGCAACAGAAAAATGGAAAGCTATACAAGAAAAAAAATGAAATCCTAGATCCCTACTTGAATCAGCAGCCAGAAATATTTCTAGACCTAGAAAAACGAAGACCCTAAATAAGGATTTGGCAAGAAGTTATGATACCACTGTAGCAGGAGTCTAAAGAAACACAGGGGAGAGCACAGAAAAAACTCAAAGCCCTTAGTGGCGACCTCCAGTCACTACATGGTGTCCAAGAGGTAAAAGCAGATAGGTAAAGATGAGAAGAAAGTTTTCAGTTGGATGTGGTTGTTCTCAGGGAATCAGATCAGATGGGATGGGTGTGTTTAGGGCCCGCAGATCTTAATCAGCTTTTCAGCAATTTGACTTCTTGAAAGACTTGTGAACGCTACTTGGAATTTTTTTAACTTTAAATACACAAAAATAAACACAAGTCGGGGCGCCTGGGTGGCTCAGTCGGTTGAGCGGCCGACTTCGGCTCAGGTCACGATCTCACGGTCCGTGAGTTCGGGCCCCGCGGCGGGCTCTGTGATGACAGCTCGGAGCCTGGAGCCTGTTTCGGATTCTGTGTCTCCCTCTCTCTGACCCTCCCCCGTTCATGCTCTGTCTCAAAAATAAATAAACGTTAAAAAAATTTTTTAAAAATAAAAAATAAAAAAATAAACACAAGTCAAAAGTCCCTTCCTATAAGCTAAAAGATGCTGATCACAGGATACGAAAATGTTCTGTAAACACTGATGTGCTCAGCATTTTTATTTTAACAACCCCTGTATGGCCCTCAAGCCTCGTTACTTTCAGTCAATGGTCAGTGACCAAATCCCCATCTTCTAGGGTAAACTGCTCTCCACAGTGATGCGAATGTCACTGACAACCAACCCTCCACTGTCACTTTCGGTACTTACCCTTTAACTATAATAATGGTTCTTCGAATTCCAGAATGTCACGACCCACAAGCTATCCAGAGTCAAGCAGCACAAAAATGTGCTACTTCTTTTAAGATGAAGGAGAAAATCAGACAAAATATTCGATACCCAGGGCAAGGATCCACTCCTTGATATTAATCCCAGGAAAACACAGGTCAAACCCCAGGAAATAACGTTTGTTATCTCAAAGATCCAACACGGAAGATCAAAACCTCTGGGTTACTTAGGAGATTTCTTAAGGAGATCAAAAGTTACGAGGTACACCGGCAGAAGACGCGCACTTGAGGTAGCACACGGTCAGAGAAACTTAGATCTCCCTGTACGTACCCTTTGCATGTGCCCACACATGAACTGGTTCCAGGAGAAAGCCGTGTAACTTTGTAGTTAGGGGCTTTAAAGTTGGCTTGGGTTTAAAGCCTACCTAGGTTAGAGTCCTAAATCTATCAGTTACTGGCTAGGTTGCCTTGGCCCACAGGAAGAAAAACACCTACAAGGACGACTGAGGGATTAGAAATACATACACAGTCTTCAGCAGGGTGCCCAGCACACGGTGACCACATTCAAAAGCTGGTAGTTAAGGCACAGTCTTGGGTGACGGAGCCCGCTGCCAAGCCCTGTAAAC
Source organism: Herpailurus yagouaroundi (assembly GCF_014898765.1). NCBI lineage: Eukaryota > Metazoa > Chordata > Mammalia > Carnivora > Felidae > Herpailurus > Herpailurus yagouaroundi. The sequence goes on from NW_024412419.1 coordinate 2,229,410, forward strand.
TGCCCATTCCTCACAGGACACTTTGAAACTGCCTTGTATGGGTTTATCTGTAAGAATTTTGTCTCACTACAATAATTACACACTTATTGAATGCTTACCAAATGCCAGGCACCGTTCTAAGGTTTTGAATTAAATGTATCAACTCATTTAATGTCATAACAGCCACAGGGGATCGAGGCTCATTTTCCCATTTTCTTGGCAAGGAAACTGAGGCCCAAGGCTGCACAGCTAGTAAGTGCTGGAGCCAGGATCTACACTTCAGGAGTTTAGGGGGTGGGCAGGCTTTTCGCAACTAACAGTGCCACTTCTCTCACTGTAAGCTTCTTGAAAGCAAAGATCATTTCTATTTTAACACACATTTGGGGCGCACAATTATGTATCAGATACTCCCTAGGGCAATGAACAAAGGTTGTTTTTGTTTGTTTTCTTGGTATGTGTCCCTAAGTGCCTTAAGCAGGTTCTCAAAAGCCATCAAAAGAGATGAAAACCAACACAAGGCTCTACCAGGTCCTACACAATGCGACCTACCTGTCCTTCCAGCTCCCCCAATACCCCCTCACTCCTCCACTCCATCCCTACAGACTTCCTAGCGGTCCTGCCAAACCGCACATGCATTCCTGCTTCACCGCTTACACTGTGGGGGCTCACGCACTTCAGACATTTACTGAGCACCTACTACGTGATGATCACGGTGAACAGGCACTGGAGTACAGGATGAGGCAAAATAGGACATTAGTGGGAAAGAGGTGAGATCCGAAGAGTCTGTGGTTCAGTTCATAGGATTATACCAGTGCTGATTTCTACGCTTTGATCAATGTGCCATGGTCTTGCAGTTCCTCAACATTAGGAGAAGCTGGGCGAAGAGTGCAACAGAACTTTCCGTTTATCTTTGCAACTCTTAGGTAAATTTAACACTGTGTCCAAATTAAACGACCCCCTCACCGCCACCACCCCCAAATCACAGATACGGCGCCAGCCTCTGGGAGCTCCAAGGCGGGAGGAAATTGCACACAAGGAGCCAGCCTGCAGAGAGCGGTGGCAATCAGGCCCCAAACAACGTCCAAGGGCTGCCGGGAGAGGGGCGGCGGGGTGTTCCCCGGGGGTCGTGGGCTGCGTCCACCCTGCGTCACGCAGGCCCCAGGGCCTTCCTGGATAAACAAGTCCTGTAAAGGAGCCCCCCGAAGCCTCCGGGTCCTCAGCGGGACAGGGGGAGCTGGGAGTGCAGGAGGGCCTCGCTCTACAAACGCGCGGCGCCGGGGGCCTCGCTGGGACTCACCTGGAACTCCAGCCCGTAGATCACCGGCGCGTCGTCCTCCATGCTGCGGCCGCTCACACGCTTAACGCCTGTCCCCAGAGCGGACGCGCCCCCAACTCAGCGCCCATTCATTCCCTCCCGCCCAGGCGGCACCGAACCGGGAGCTTTTAGGGCCTAACTCGGCTCCCGTAGGCCACACTTCCTGTGTTTTCCTGATGCGTCATTAGTACGCTCCTCGCCGGCGGCCAATGGCAGCGGCACCGGGATTGTGCGCATGCTCATTTGATTCCATCCGGGTTCTCAACCCTCCTGCCCTCGGGAGGCGGACGCGGCGGGGAGGAGCGGGGACTAGAGCCAGTGGGGTCGAGAGCCGCGCGGGTAGAGCGGTGGGGGAGGGTCCCGGCGGAGGGGAACCGGAGGTGGCGGAGGGGCGTGGTCGGGCTCCAGGGCCTCGCGGGGGTCGTCACTCCGCCCCCAGCCCGTAGTTTTGGGGCATTGAGACGTCCCATGCTGGGAGCCCTCCGCGCTCCGTAGCCCACAGAGAACCGCTCACGTGGAGCTGTGGCACTGCCCTTTATCACCGTTAGTACTTTGCCCGGCGCGGGGACTGATGCTTTACAGAAGCCGGCTTAAGATTCTTCTCTCTAACCCTGCGGCTAGGGTGTCATACTTGCATTTTAGAGATGAGAGGCTGCAAAATTGACCAACGGTTGAGGACATGGAGGTCGTAAGGTGGGAAGCTAGGATGTGTGTCCGGTCTGACTCACCTAGGCTCTGCCCAGGGTGCTTAAGGTCAGGAGCCACGCTCCTCCAGGCGGCAGGCATGCCGCAGTGTCCGCACTTGGGGGAGGGGCGGGGGGAGCATGTACTACCAGTGCCGCTGAGTGATGCCTGGCGCCACACCTCTGGCAGGATCTGACCTGCCTTTGAGTCTAAATGGGAGCCTGCTGGGAGACCTTGGGTTCCCTAGGCATCTCCAAGCACTTCCAAGGCACCTCCCTTGACCGACCGTGTCCTTGGCAGTCACAAGTGAAGCTGCATGGAGTCCCAAAGTGCCATAGCAGAACCCCTTTCACTAAGCTGAATGCCACTGGTTTAGAAGACCACGCGCTTCTACAACTGTGTGATTATTTTTTTTCTCTACTCTTAATCTTTTTGACAAATGAGATGTCACTTCACACCTGTAAGGATTCCTGGTAGCAGAAAGTCAAAAAATAGCACGTGTTGGCAGGCAGTGGAGAAAGGGGAAGGCTTATACCTGTTGGTGGGCATGTAAATGGATACAGCCACTGTGGAAAACAGGATGGAGTTTTCTCAAAAACTTAAAAATGGAAGTACATATGTTCCAGCAATCCCCCTTCCGGGAGTCTAAGGAAATAAAACCACTATGTCAAAGAAATATCTGCACCTTGTGTCCAGAACAGCCTTAATCACAGTAGTCAACACGTGGAAAAACCTAAGTGTCAATAGACAGATGAATGGATAAACCAAGTGTGGCATTCACACGTGCCCCCCCCCCCCCCGCACACACACACAGTGGAATATTACTTAGCCTTAAGAAAAGGAAATCCTGTCATTTGCAACAACATGGATGAGTCCGGAGGACATTCTGTTATGTGAAAAAAGCCAAACATAGACAAATACTGCACGATTACATATACATGTGAAATGTGAACAAATATGTGTGTGTGTGTGTGTGTGTGTGTGTGTGTGTGTGTGTGTATGACTTTGGAGAGGAGCACCTGAGTGTCTCAGTGGGTCAAGCATCCAACTTCATCTCAGGCGACTATCTCGCGGCTGAGTTGGAGCCCTGCGTTGGGCATTGGGTGCTGTGCTGACAGGTCAGAGCCTAGAGCCTGCTTCAGATTCTGGGTCTCTCTCTTTCTCTCTCTCTCTCTCTCTGCCCCTCCCCCCTCAAAAAGAAATAAACATTAAAAAAATAATCATTGTAGCAGAAGAATGGAGCTTACCAGAGGCTAAGGGGGTGAGAGGAATGGGGAGATACTGATCAAGGGATACAAGTTTTCAATTATGGTGAATAAGTTGTGGAGACCTACTGTACAGGTGTCTATAGTTAATAATAATGTGCCCTATACTTGAAACTTTCGAAGAGTAGATCTCAAGTGTTTTCATCACATATGTATAAAAAAGGTAAGTATGGTGGATACGCTAATTTGCTTAATTGTGGTACTCATTTCACAATGTATACATGTGTCATGACATTACATTGCACACCTTAAATATATACTGTTTTTATTTATCAAAACTAAAAAAATTAATCAGTTATGAAAGGAAGACAAAAATGGCTTTGCTCAGTTGTATGCCAGCGCCTCACGCCCTGGCAGGCATGGTTAAATTTTGATGGATAGCTGTTGGATGGATGAGGAGTCCTCAGTGATTACAGTAAAATTCAAGGAAGCAGACCCACAGGTCTGAGCATCGTATTCATCGTCTCCGATTGCCTGAGATTAAGTTGTGGAGCTAAGAGAATGCAGAGTCTTTATATTGCTGGATTAAATCTACCTACCTACTACTGATATTATTCCTACCAGCTTTACGGTTAACGTTATTATTACACAAGTACAAATGCACAGCTGAAAAAGTAGAAAATACCGATAAGCACAAAGAAAAGTCTCTAAAAATAAGTATTTCTTGGGTGCTCTGGCCAGAAATAAAAAAAAAAAAGGGGGCCTAATCCTCTCTTCCACCTACCCTCTGGCCCAGGTTTCCCTGTAACCTGACGATCAGGCTTAGTTCCCTCCCTATCCCGAGGGTTGTGGTCAAGCATCCCCGCCCATTCCCCCGCCCTTCGCATCACCTTGGTGCGCACGCTCCGCCCACCGCAGCACGAACCGGAAGCGCGCGAAGCAGCCGGCTCCTGCACTGGGCATGCGCGGAATCAGACCGACCGTCCAGCGCGCGCAGGCGCAGAAGCCGGAGAAGGTGCCGGGTCGAGTCCCTCCTTCCGGTATTCATCCACCTTCTCTCCGGACTCTGGTCGCGGCCGCCCGTGACCGCCTCTCCAACCCCAGTGGGCGGGTGGCAGGTGAGACTCAGGGCCCGGGCTGTGGGGAGGGAGTCGGGTCGTCCCTAACCGCAGCCCCGCCGGTCCTGACCTCAGCCCCTCGCTGGCTTGTCCCTTGGCCGGTCCTCCCGCGGGGGGGGGGGGGGGGGGCCCCCCCGGGGCCCCCCCGTCGGGGGCCCCCCCCCCGGGGGCTCCTCCTAAGGGACTCTTGGGAGGGGGGGTGTGCTCCCCGAGGTCTCCTCCTTGGAGGTCTCCTGCAGGTCCCAGCTGTGGCACTCAGCAGCTCGGCCCTGAGCAAGCCCCTTAATCTGTCTTCTTGTGGGTCGGCTCTTCTGTGCACGGACATGACCTGCCCACCCAAACTCGGTATCGTGCGGGTAAAATGCGGCGGTTTGTGCGAAAGCACAGACGCCAGGGTGAATGTTGCCTATTATTACACATCCTGATCCCTCCCAAAGCAGCCTTCGGGACGGGACCGACCGATAGTGTTGTACACCGTGAAGATTGACAGCCTTTGTTGTAAAAGAAACACAAGGCTCAAAGATAGCTTCTAAAACGTGTCGGTTTTTCTCAAGCTTGGACACAAAAGTTTAACCCCAGTGACACTTGGACCTACGGTTTCTACCTTTTTATGGTGGTTGGAAGATAAGGTGTCCTTCTATCCAGATGCTTTACTCCTGGCTTCTTTTCGTGAATTCAGGACATGGTACCCCGTGACAGACCAGGCGCCCGGCCCACTGTGGTGGGGTGGGAGAGGCAGAGGAGAGTGCAAATAGGATACTTTAGCGGTGACGTGTCTCACCCCGTCCTCACGTTCTGTGGTTGCTAACAGGATCTTCACCAGTCCAAGAGCCCGTGTTACCGCTGTGCTTCATCATTAAAATCACACTTACCGTGCTTGTGTATACGTAGCTCCTTATGGTGTAAAAGTGCCTGTGCACCAGTCACTGGTTATTCCTCGTTACCCCAGTGTGCAGTCTAAGAAACCAGGACTAAGACGAAGTTACTCCTCAAAGGTCACTTAGCAGGGAAGCTGGGACTCCAGCGGTTCTTAACAGCTTGCGTCCAGTGCTCTTCCTGACTCCCCCTGCTGCTCTGGATCATGATCTGTCCCAGCAACCTCGCAGGGAGAGCAAAGGCGGAAAACCTGTGTTGAAATCCTGCAGCACCAAATATTGTCAGTGTGACTTTGGCCAGATCACTTGGTTTTCTCTGCTGCGTAATGGACATAATAGTCCTTTATAAGTTGGTCCTGAGGATTAAATAGGACAAGACATGTCAGGGCATGTCATGTGGGTGGCTCAGTCAGATAAGCGTCCGACTCTTGATTTCCACTCAGGTCATGATCCCGGGGTTGTGGGGTCGAGCCCTGAGTTGGGCTCTGAGCCGAATGTGGAACCTGCTTGGGATTCTCTGTCTCTCCCTCTTTCTGCCCCTCCCCTGCTTGCTCTCTTTCTCAAAATAAATAAACATTTCAAAAAATAAGATAATAAATGTAAGATGTTTCATCTATTGTGGGTGTTCTTTACATGGGGGTTCTTGTAAGTCTATGCTAATTAGATTTCCACTATATGACATATATTTTCACGGAAATAGGGTTTACACTATTGCAATCTGGTAAAAGACTTATAATTCCAACATCATGTCCACAAAGGGGACCTGCCCTATTGTAGTTTTAGTTGTTCTTAATGAAACTTTTCAGTTCTCAAATAATCACTTGGAGTTAGTACTTAAAAAAAAAAAAAAGTCTTAAGGCATTAATTAAGGGCCTGGTGCAAAGCACTCACCTGAACAAAAAGTCTACTTCAGTTGCTACCATGTTGATGCTCACATAAGCTGAAATGTCTATGGTTTAATAAAAATTATTGAGTCAATAATAGGAGTAATTATAGTACACACAAATCAAAAACATACCTGTGCTTTCCCGTTTTTTAACTATGCAATATGAAGACCCCACGTAACATTCATGAAGATACACAGAGATCGAGTGCACACCTGGCCCAGTCTTCTGCCCACAAGCATAAGAAATGGACAGTCGTCAATGGCTTTCTCACATGTCCCTCCCTGATATAACCTTCCCTTGGCACCACCCCCAGCTCCCTCTCCAGATGAATTGAGTATTAGCATCACCTTGCTTTTGCACTTGTATTCCTAAAACAATGTATTGTTTAATTTACATGTTTTTGAATTTTATATAGAAAATCATACTGCTTATTTTCTAGCATGGCCCATTCATTTTACATTTAATGTTCCATTTTCAGTATGCTGTTTATTGTGCCTATGAGCAGTGCTTGTGTCCAGTGTTTTTTGTTTTTTGTTTTTTGTGTTTTTTTTTTTAATCTTTGGAAAGCAGCGGGTATTTTGTTTGGATTTGCCGTTTATAAGCATTCACAGTCCTAGCTTATGGTACCACGTGCAGGAGTCCCTCTGTGATGCATAGGTCGTGGGACCTCTTACTGTCCTCACCGGGACTCTTCAGAGTGAAAAGAGGTACTTAATGGAATGTAAGAAACAAAGCAGGTGAACATACGGGGGGGGGGGGGGGGGGGGAGACAGAAAGAGGGAAAGGAACGGTAAGAGACGCTTAGCGATAGAGAACAAACTGAGGGTTCGGAGAGGGAGGTGTGGGGGGGGGGATGGGCTAGATGGGTGATGGGGATTAAGGAGGGCACTTGTCCTGTTGAACGCTGGGTGTTCTATGTGAATGATGAATCACTAAATTCTGTTCCTGAAAACAAAAAACAAGGTAGTTAACTTTGCAGTAACCATATGCACAAAGTGGAAGCATCCTGGAAAAGTCAAGATGCGTGGCTGTGGAGTCACAGGATATGTGCTTGTGAAATGTGTATCCTTTTCAGCCTGTTCAAATCTTTGGCCTGTTTTTCTGTTGGGTTGTATATTGTCTGATTGAGTTCCGGGAATTTTTATCTATTCTTCGTATTAATTAAGAAACCTGACAGTACCCAGTGTAGGGGAATGTGTTGAGCAAGAATATTTTCACACTGCTAACTACCCATGTAAACTGGTACAAACACTCGGGAAGGCAGTTTGGCATTTTCTAGTAAGGAAGAAGACGTGTATTCTCTATGAACCAACGTACACATAACGTGTATTTATTTTATTTTAGAGAGAGAGTGTGTAAGCAGGGGAGAGGGACAAAGAATCTTAAGCAGACTCCACAGAGCTCAGCACAGAGCCCCACGCGGGGCTCCACCCCACGACCCTGGGATCGTGACCCGAGCTGATACCAGGAGTCAGACGCTCAAACAACTAATCCGCCCAGGCGCCCCACACGTAACGTTTAACAACGTGAGGAAGTTTGCTTGTGTGCACCAGGTGACGTGTATAAGAACGTTCACAACGGCACTGTCTATAGTATCAGAAACCCGTCAGCACTGGAACAGATCGTGTGTGGTGCCGTCACACAGCAGCATCGTCAACAGCACAGACGAATTAATTCCAGCTTCGCACTACTTTTGAGGTTGAATCTCAGGTTAGAAGTAGAGAAGGGAAATTAAGTCAAAAACGAAAAAAAAAAAACTAAGCAAAATGTTGTTTGAGGAAGTAAACGTGTAGGAAATGAAAAACAAGAGTGTGACAAATTTCAGAATATTACCCCTAAACGGGAGAGGGGTAAATGTTAGAGTGTATTGTCTCAGCCACATGTTATAAATGATTTATATCCACTCAAAGTTTGTTGGAAGTTATTTACAGGAAACGTACCTTTAGAAGGGAAGGGGGGAAATAACAAGGAAAGAACCTTGTAAGGTCTCCAGCTGAGAGACATAAGAAAACTCGGGAGGCTCACAGGCTATCCTTTTCTGTCTGGAATCCCCCCTCCACCCCATGCCATAGTGCTGCTTGCTCAAGTGCGTGTGTGAGTTACTTCGTTTTCTCTCTGTGGTTGCCTGGGGCCGGGTTCCCGAGAGCCTAGTGGTCTGAGTTACCCTGCTGTCTGACGCGGGAGCACACCGTGAGTACTGGTTCCTGGTCTGCAGGGCATGGCAGGCAGCCCATTGGCAGTGGTTTTTTATAAATGCGTAGTTTCTATTCAGAAATGAGGATTAACGATACAGTTTTTGCTCTGGACTGGGCAGCGTCTTTGTAAACCTTTTCACTAGGAAACATTGATTTTCTAAATTAGATTGGATAAGAAGCGAGGTTTCTGAAGACAATCAAAACATAGTTACAAACAAGCACTGATTTGAATGTTGCTTTTTAACTTAGCTTTCTTCTTTTGAGAATATTATTTCTTTTTTTTTT
>NW_024412419.1:2238352-2248671 GCF_014898765.1 Herpailurus yagouaroundi
ACAGAATCGGAAACAGGCTCCAGGCTCTGAGCCGTCAGCCCAGAGCCTGACGCGGGGCTCGAACTCACGGACCGCGAGATCGTGACCTGGCTGAAGTCGGACGCTTAACCGACTGCGCCACCCAGGCGCCCCAAATCTTTATAATTTTTGACAGACAGAGTGTGAGCAGGGGAGGAGCAGAGAGAGAGGGAGACACAGAATCCGAAGCAGGCTCCAGGCCCCGAGCTGTCAGCACAGAGCCCAACATGGGGCTTGAACTCACGAACGCAAGATGATGACCTGAGCCGAAAAGTCGGATGCTCAACCAACTGAGACACCCAGGTGCTCCGCTGAGAATATTGTTTCTTTAAAAACATTTTCGATATGGGGCGCCTGGGTGGCTCAGTCCGTTAAGTGTCCAGCTTTGACTCAGGTCGTGGTCTCGTGGTTCATAAGTTCGAGTCCCACATCGGGCAGTGTGCTGACAGCTTTGGGTTCTATGTCTCCCTCTGTCTCTACCCCTACCCCACTGGTGCTCTGTCTGTCTCAGTCTCTCAAAAATAAATAAACATTAAAAGATAAAAAAATAAAAAATTCTTTGGAAGTATAAGTAAACGTAAATAAAAACATCTCAGGTAAATTGGCAAACCCAGTTGCTGTGTCAGAGCGTTGTATCCTTTGTCTAGCTGTTCTGCGGAAAAGTTACATTCCCACTATCAAAAACAAGTTCCCCCCCAAATTCCCTAAGAACCGGCATTTCTAAAAATCCACCTCTTTATAACCTTTTTTTAGATCATAGTTTCAGTCTGTGTTTCTTTACTGCTGAAGTGCTATTCCTTGCTGTAAGTATCCAGTCCACGTAACGAATGGGTCTCGCCTAGTAATTAGCCTTCTCTTATCTTGTGCCTTGTGGGAAGTAACTCTGTTACCTGTGGACAGTCTTTCCTTCGGGACCCTAGTTAGTCCGTCTTGATCTAATACATACAGACTAACCTTGACTGGCAGTTATTTCTATGTATTTTAAGAGTAGAACGTTCTCCACTCTTCCTGCGTGTGAAGAAACCGCTGCGATTTTGCCAGTTCTGATATTCTTTACCTTTCCCTGTAATTATACGCATCAGACCTTTTCTCATACCCTACGTTATTCTACAGTTAACCATTAGTGTCGTGTTGTGATTTCCGGAATTCCCGTCTGAGCCATTTTGTTCTGAGACAGGCTCGGTGCTGGCACCAGCTGCGGTCACAGCATCTCCGTACCAGGCTCGGCACTAGGGGCCGGGGTCCTAGGTCCTCACGAAGTTAGGCAGGAAGGGCCAAACTCTCCTGGCAGGGTCACCTGCAACCAGTGATTGCATTTTTAAGTACCCTCTACACCCACGGTGGGACTCGAACTCACAACCCCGAGATCAGGAGTCGTGTGCTGTATCACTTGAGCCAGCCGGACGCCCACTACCAGTGGTTTTAGATGAGTCCTGCCACTGCTCTGATGCTTGGTGTCCCCTTCTGCATGTGAGGGCACGACGGCATCTCGTTCTGCTTCTGCAGAGGCGAGAGGACGTCGTGTTTGTTCCCGTCCTGCACGTGACGGCACGTCCGCTCTTCATGTTCCCCAGGCAGCCTCCAGTCCGCCTTGCTGTGAAACATTACCAGAGCAAGGCTTTTGTTCCTTGTCCATTGTGTTTTTGACTCATTTTTAGCGAATGATCGGAGAGATGTGTAATAAATAGGGCATCGGTAACTGACAATGCTGGGCAAGACACTTCTCCAAAGTGCTCAACTTTGATTATCTGCTTTAAAATGCTCTTGTTTGGGGGCACCTGGATCACTTGGTTAACATTCTACTTTGGCTCAGGTCATGATCTCACGGTTCGTGGGTTCAAGCCCCATGTGAGGCTCTGTGCTGACAGCTCAGAGCCTGGAGCCTGCTTCCGATTCTGTGCCTCCCTCTCTCGCTGACCCTGCCCAGCTCATGCTCTGTCTCTCTCTCTCAAAAATGAATAAATGTTAAGAAAGTTTTAAAAAGTAAAATGCCCTTGTGTGTAGATCTCAGGGTGGCCAGGCTTTAACAAAGAAGGGCTGCTGATTTGGGGCAGTGTCAAAGTGTTGGCAAAAAGTCATCTCATCTTGGGGCGCCTGGGTGGCTCAGTTGGTTGAGCGTCCGACTTCGGCTCAGGTCACGATCTCACGGTTCCTGAGTTCGGGCCCCGCATCGGGCTCTGGGCTGATGGCTCGGAGCCTGGAGCCTGCTTCCAATTCTGTGTCTCCCTCTCTCTCTGCCCCTCCCCCGTTCATGCTCTGTCTCTCTCTGTCCCAAAAATAAATAAACGTTAAAAAAATTTTTTTTTTAAATAATAATTAAAAAAAAAAGTCATCTCATCTAAAGACCATGCTTTGTGAAGACCAAGAAGGCATTTTATTTTGTCCTAGAAAAACCTTAACTGGGATTTGTTCCCTATAAGAATAGAACTATATACGGTAACGTTTGCTCAAAAAGTCCTTTAAGAAAAGGAGGCATTTTCTTTAGACGTTAAACTCTTCGTTTCATTTTGTGGCCTCTGCCGTCCCGTGTCCACACAGCATTTCAGCTGCGACTGGCCCTGGTTTCTCAACTTACTAGCGGCACAGCGTTGAGCAAGCTGCATGAGCTCCACAGGCGCCAGCCTCCTCATCTGCCCGATGGAGTAGGTCTCAGGGTGGTTCTGAATCCAGGAAGAATGTACACGCACAAATCTTAGATCGGCGCCGAGGGCCCGGTGTGTGCTAGCAACTGGTCCAGTTTGCTACCATCAGCTCTAGCAGTCAGCGTGCCTCAGGGAGGATGTGGAGAGATTATTACAGGTTGGAAGAGGACGTCTTCAACTGAATCTTAAAGAACACTTAGGGTTTAAAGAGCTGGAGACCTCACCCCATTAGGATGGCCAGTGTCAGAAAATAGCAGGTGTTGTCAAGGACGCTGAGAAATCGAAATCCTTATGCACGGTCTCACAGAATGCAACCACTATGGAAAACGCTTTGTTGACTGTTCAAACAACAGTTAAAAATAGAATTGTCGTAAGATTCAGCAATCCTGCTCCTGGGTGTATACCCAAAAGAATTGAAAGTGGGGACCCCGAGATGTTTGTACACACATGTTCCTACCAGCAGTCACAGTAGCCAGCGTGTGGAAGTGACCCAAGTGTTCATCAGTGGATGAGTGGATTAAAAAAATGTGTAGACACAGTGGGGTATTGTTCAGCCTTAAATAATCAGGGAATTCTGACATACGACCACCTGGGTGAACCTTGCAGACGTTACACTGTGTGAAATAAGCCAGTCACAAGAGGACAAGTACCATGGCGTCCCACTTAAGTGAAGTACGTAGAGTAATGAAGTCCAGGGAGTCATGAAGTAGAAGGTGGTTATCCGAGCTGGCAGCGGGGGTGGGGAAGGAGGGCCCCGGGAGGTGGTGCCTAATGAGAACATTGTTTCAGTTTGCAAGATGACAAGAGTTCTGGGGATGGACGGTGGTGGTGGTTGCACACTGAATGCACGTGACACCACTTAGTTGTAAACTCAAAAATGGTTAAGACGGTAAGTAATATATAGATGGGGTGTGTCTTTTACCGTGATCAATCAGTCAGTTGATAGATGGCTGGAGAGATGGAGTCTTTCGAATATGTAACTGACAAAGATTTCCTAATAGACTTAATTTTTTGGAGCAGCTGGAGGTTTGCTGCTAAATTGAGCCGGGGGTTCAGAGGTTTCCCGTGTGCCCTGTGTCTCCCCCACAGTTACATGCGGTGCACCTGCACGGACACATCATTATCCTCCAGAGTCCACGGTTTACCTTAGGGTTCACCGTTGGCGGTGTGCCTTCCGTGGGTTTGGGCAAATGTATGATGTCATGTGGCCACCATTTGTCTATAAGTTTAAGTCAGCTCGGTAATGACGGAGGTGGAAAGCTGATGAGGTTGGTTCATTTCTGTCTTGGCTTCAGGACCATGGAGAACGCTAACGGTGCCAGCCAGAGCGCGGCCGAGGAATCTCTCCCGGCCAATGGGCGAGCCGGGAGCACCACTCCGCAGGGAGAACAGGGCCAGCTCCTTTATCACGAGGAGACCATCGACCTCGGTGGAGACGAGTTTGGGTCTGAAGAGAACGAGACTATATCGGAAGATTCTAATCATTTTGTAGATAAGCTTAATGAGCACATGATGGAGAGTGTCCTCATTTCTGACTCTCCTAACAATAGCGAGGACGACACAGGTGAGCTGGGCTGTTTGCAGGATGTCGTGGAGCCTGCAGACGATCACGCTGATCCCAGACCGGAAAGTCTGGTGGGTGAAGGAGCAGTCGACACCCTGAGCAATGACACTGGAAGCGACGGAGACGGGGGAGGCTGTGCATCTAAAGGCGACTCTGACGCGACCCCCGACCCAGAGCTCGAAGAAGTGAAAGGCGCTCCCGCCTTGGGAGAAGAGGGTGCCGAGGACCCGGGCCCGGAGGGGCCGGGCCACAGCCCGCCTTGCAGGCAGTCCCCTCGTGAGGAGGAGCCCGTGCCCGTGTGCACCATTTTCAGCCAGTCGTTCGCCCGCTCCCAGCCGCCCCTGCTGCTGCGGGACGGCTTCCAGTCCCAGATGGTGAAGTCTCCGAGCTGTGGCGGTGCCAGCGACACAGTGGCCAAGACCCCTCCCCAGGCTGTCCAGCCAAGCCCCAGCCTCAGTAAATTCTTTGGTGACCCCAGCAACTCTAGTTCCTTGGCCTCGGACTTCTTTGATTCCTTCACCACGTCCACTTTCATCTCCGTCAGTAACCCCAACGCGGGCTCTTCCGTTCCCGAGAAACGGTCTTCGCTCTCCACTCCGGTGGGACAGAGATCCCCGGGTTCTGCTGCGCCCTGTCTCTCCCCGGGGATTGAAAAGTCAGAGTCCGCCGTTCCCACGGCTTCCCTAGAAATTCCTCAGTCTCCAAAACCGTTTTCCCAGATCCAGGCCGTGTTTGCAGGGAGCGAGGACCCCTTTGCCACCGCCCTGAGCATGAGCGAGATGGACCGCAGGAGCGATGCCTGGCTCCCCGGGGAGGGGACCCGGGACATCTTGATTTCAGTGGCAACCCAGCAGTACAGCACGGTGTTCGTAGACAAGGAGAGCCTCACCATGCCGGGCCTCAAGTTCGACAACATCCAGGTAGGTGCGGGCCGCCTCGCAGGGCACTTCCCAGTGAAATAGGTCGCCCGTGTCCACATCCGGCTCCTTTCCATCTCGTTCTGTTTTCCCCAGCTTCTCACTCACCCCCCATTCACGTGTGTGTGTATGTGTGTATACACACATGTAAAAACGCCTTCAAGGACTGAAAAATCTGCCTTGTCCAGCAATTCCTAAAGTTCTCATTTTGAGAGTCCGCGTTATGTCTCTAGTCAGTTTGGAACTCCGTTGATTTCCCTAATAAAATGTGTTTAAGGCACTCATCAGAGTCTTGGAAGTGAACGCCCGCAAGGTAGATAGTTACATCAGAATTCTCAGAAATAGCTGTGAGCCTTGTGTGAGCACGTTATTTGTGACATTTAAGCCTCAGCAAATAAGCCCCCATTCCTTTTTGTTGTTGTTTACCAAATAATGTGCTTTATGTAGAAAGAGGTTTTACACATTTCATTAAGAAAAATATGAATGGCCCCCCCAAAACAAAAAATCACAAAAATGTCTGAACGTCCTAGAGAATAAACAGTCACATAGAAAAGTTCAATCTGGGGGCGCCTGGGTGGCGCAGTCGGTTAAGCGTCCGACTTCAGCCAGGTCACGATCTCGCGGTCCGGGAGTTCGAGCCCCGCATCGGGCTCTGGGCTGGTGGCTCAGAGCCTGGAACCTGTTTCCGATTCTGTGTCTCCCTCTCTCTCTCTGCCCCTCCCCCGTTCATGCTCTGTCTCTCTCTGTCCCAAAAATAAATAAACGTTGAAAAAAAAAAATTAAAAAAAAAAAAGAAAAGTTCAATCTGGTAATCAAAGACAATGAGATTATTTCCATTTTCCATGATCTTATTTTTTTCGTGTTTGTTTATTTTGAGAGGGAGAGAGCGAGCGTGAGTGAGGAGGGGCAGAGAGAGGGAGGGAAGGAGCGAGGCAGAGACTCCCAAGCACGTGTGCGTGTGCACTCTCCCTAAGTAAATAAGTAAACTTGAAAAATAAACAAATAGAATAAAATAGGAATGATGAGATAACAGAATTTTTAATGAGATTCTTCTTAAATTTGAAAGCCTGAGTACAAGATGGCCTGAAGCGTGCGCAGTGCGGTAAAAACGTTTACACACACGACACGCACACGACACCTACTGGTACGGTCAGGTCGCCGGCTGGCGGTTGCAGCACATCGGGCAGATCGCAGGGGGGTCGTCAGCTGTTGCCCGGCCCGGTGCATGGGGGGCGCCGCCCCGGCCAGGCTGCAGCCGCGTGTCCTGCGCGTGTGTGTCCTCCCAGAACTGGAGGCGGGACCGGCGGTCTCCCGCAGCCCCGCTGCACACACCCGGCTGGGTCGGAAAGCCCGGTGCGTGTTGGTATATGTTGGTAAACCTTGGTGAGCCGCTGAGCCCGGGACGAGTGTCCCACTGGGGACGTGGAGCCCTTAGTTATTTTCTAGGGCCCGAGAAGCGCGAGCCCACAGGCTTTGGACACTTCGCGTGGTGGTCTTGACGGCTCTTCAGGCACCAGACCCACACTTGCCGCGCGCGTGCTGTCGACGGGGCGGTGCTCGAGGCGTCCCCTCCACCCGCTCAGGCTGAGCTACTGAACATGCGCTTGCCTTTGCGGGATCTTTCTAACGCATCCCACTTACGGGCTCTGAGTCCAGGGGACACTGGGACCCGTGGGATTAGGTTGACGTTTCCACACGGTCCTTCGCTGGCCCCGCGTGCATCCGCTGTACCCGCGGTGGGGCCTTCATGTTCTGCCTCTTGTCTCCTCCCTGCCCCCTTCCTGGGGTCTCTGTGCTCTGCTGCTCGATTCCCGGGACCTCAGTGGGACCGGCCTCCCGGCGCTTCCTCTCCAGAGAGTCTGTGGTTTGCAGTTTGCTTCTCCCACTGATTGTAATTCTCTCCCGGTTGGCAAGAGGCCTGGGGTGAGCGTGTGACGTTTCATGGATGGGGCCACGAACGCTGAACACGGGGCAGGCTGGTTAGCGTCAGACCGTGACGGTCGTCCTGCCCAAAATGTCAGTCGTTCTTGACTCAAGAAACACGAGCACCGAAGCTCTCTGATGGTTGCACCTGGACTGAGTCGCGTACGAGACCCTGGCATAGGTCCTCCCCCGCTTTAAAGCTTCTGTGACTTCCCTCCCCAATTCCACGCTGCTAACCGTGAAATACCCAGAACGTGCCACGAGTCAGCAAGGACTCGGGAGCTCCCACTGCTCGGGCAGAACATGGGGGGACAAGCAGGAGGCAGTGTTTCTTCCTTTATTTCCTGCAAGAGTCCCTCCGTAACGTCTTGCAGTTCACAGTGGCTGTTTCGGGAACCTCGTGGTGAGTTGAAATTTGAACGAAGAACAGTTCCCAAAATGCCTTTGACCCTCCCACGTAACAAATGTGCTAGATGTGTGTTCGCTTGTATATCACCCTTCAAAGAACCTTTCATTCCCAAAACAGAGAAGGAAAACCGTACGGTTAACCTTGAATGGACGGGCTGGTGTATTTGCCAGAAGATGAAAGATTGGCTTTTCTGTTAACTTTCTGCGCACACCAAGCTTTTAAAACCATGTCGCGGATTTACCTGTAACTGAGTTTCGCCTTCGTCACTGTTACTATCGCAGACTTGTTCATGCACAATCAGCTTTCTAAAGCACTAATGTTTGACGTTTTTCCAAATTGCTCACCTATTGGTACCTAATTAAAAATTGCCTTCCTGTGGGGTAAAAGTTGAGAAGATTTTGAATTTGTTTCTTTACAAAGTGACATCCATGGCAGTCTGTGCTAAGTTAGCGGCTTAAAGGTGAGCTTACATCACACCATCCCACCAGACTGATGTCAGGAGGAGGACAGGCTCTTTTAGGTCATTGTGGTCGTCTGTGACCTCTGTTCTTTTTTTTTTGTGGTTTTTTTTTTTTAATGTTTATTTTTGAGAGAGAGACACAGAGTGTGAGTGAGGGAGGGGCAGAGAGAGAGGGAGACACAGAATCGAAGCAGGCTCCAGGCTCTACTCGAACACAGGGCTCAAACCCACAAACCGTGAAATCATGACCTGAGCCGAAGTCGGGTGCTTAACCAACTGAGCCCCCCAGGGGCCCCATGGCCTCTGTTCTTCAAGAAGTAAATGGCAAGTTTGTGGGGAAGTAGTTCAGAACGAGTAAGGAACGGAAGTAGAGAATTGTTTGCCTGGCACACCTGACGCACCCTTGGAGACCGGATCCTTCCACCACCCCCTCTCCTGTCCCCGGTTCTCTCCTCCCCCGCCCCTTTCCCGCAGTGGGGTTTGACAGGAGTCCCCTCGGGGAAACCCACCGTCTACGTGAAATCGCCCTTCCGCGCCCTTCCATGTCAGGAACCTCCTGGAAGCCAAAGACGTACCTGTTACTCAGGACTACCAGCTACAGATATTCTCAGCTTTAGTTGTGTGATCTTCATTTTCATTTTTAAAGATTATTTTTTTTTTGGATGTGCAGTATGTTTACAGTATAAAGTTCAAGGTTGACATGTTTTTCCCATTTAGCACTTCAGAGATGCCCTTCCAACGTGCTAGGGACGTGAAGTTTATAATAGTTTTTATCTTTGGGGCATCTGGGTGGCTCAGTCAGTTGAGCATTCCACTTCGGCTCAGGTCATGACCTCAAGATTTTTGGGTTCAAACCCCACACTAGGCTCTGTGCTGACAGCTCAGAGCCTGCTTGAGATCTCTCCCTCTCTTCTCTCTCTCTCTCTCTCTCTCTCAAGAATAAATAATCATTGTTATAATTTTCATCTTTGCTCCTCTGTACCTAAGTACATGTTCTTCTCCAGTTGAGTTTAAGATTTTATCCCTGGTTTCCAGCTGTTTGACCCTGATAGGCCTTCACATGGTTTTCTTTTATGTTTATCTTGCTTGGGACTCGACCTTGTTGGTTTGTCGTTTTCACCAGTTTGGGAATATTTTGGTCCTTACTTGTTCAAATAGTTCTTCAGTTTTCCGCTCTCCCCTCTCCACTTCTGGGACTGCGATTCCACATATTTTTAACATTTTTTTTTTTTCAACGTTTATTTATTTTTGGGACAGAGAGAGACAGAGCATGAACGGGCGAGGGGCAGAGAGAGAGGGAGACACAGAATCGGAAACAGGCTCCAGGCTCCGAGCCATCAGCCCAGAGCCCGACGCAGGGCTCAAACTCACGGACCGCGAGATCGTGACCTGGCTGAAGTCGGACCCTCAACCGACTGCGCCACCCAGGCGCCCCGTGCGATTCCACATATTATTTGCTATCGCCAAAGAGGTCACAAAGGATTTCTTTTTGCTTTTCAGTCTTTTCTCTCTTTTTGCTTAACGTTGAAATTCCTGCTGTTATTTTCTTAAGTCCATATATCTTCTCTTTATACTTTTTAGTTTGCAGTTGATGCTTTCCAGCGGAGTCTTCATAGTTTTTTTTCTCCAGAATTTGCGTTTGGTTCTTTTTTAATGTCGTTTTCTTTATTTGCTATGTTGAAGTTTTACTTTAGATTCTCAAGCACATTTATAATAGCTGTTTTAAGGTTCTCCATCATCTCTGTAATCTCAGGGTCTGTTTGTATTTCTGTTTTCTCTTGGTTCTGGGTCACACGTGCCTGTTTTGTCACATGTTTGGTAATTTTTGATTAGAGGACAGACATTGTGGGTTTAGTGTTTTTGAAAGTCTGTGTTTTGTCATCTGCAAAAAGACGTGTGCTTTGTCCTGGGAGGCAGGGAAGTCAGGTGCAGGTTTAGTTGATCTTTTCCAGGTTTGTTTTTAAGCTTCTTAGGGTGAGTTTAGAGTAGCTTCCACTGTTAGGTGACCTTTCTGACATCTGCTCGAAGCCTCAGTGTTCAGCGAGAGTGCCGCAAACAGCTGGCCTGACCTGGACATCTTTGGCCTGCGTGAGCTCTGAGAATCGTTCGGCTCCCTTGTCATCTTGCCCCATCTTCCAGAGTGTCACCCTGTGCACATACTGCTTAGTGCTCCACAGTGGGCTCAGGCTCCTTCTCAGGGCTCCCTCCTGCACAGGGCCCCCTCCTTCCCAGGACTCCCTCCTGTGTGGGGCTCCCTCCTGCACAGGGCTCCCTCCTTCTCAGGACTCCTTCCTGCACAGGGCTCCCTCCTTCTCAGGACTCCCTCCTGCACAGGGCCCCCTCCTTCCCAGGGCTCCCTCCTGCACAGGGCCCCCTCCTTCCCAGG
>NW_024412419.1:2249071-2266382 GCF_014898765.1 Herpailurus yagouaroundi
TCCGTGCGGAAGATCTGGAGAGGCCGGTGCAAGCCGCTCTGTGACAGTGTCAGACTGCTTTCCCTGGAAAAGCATCTCTCAAATGCCGATTTGTTTAGGGCCTCACAAGAAAAGAAAAGAGGGGTAGATTTGGTTTTGATTCTACAGCTGTGTGGAAATACAGTTCACATGCCACACGGTTCACACTTCTCATGGTTCGCTGGTTTTTAGCCTGCTGAGAGGATCATGCAGCCATCACCACCGGTGTTCGCAACGTTTGTGTCTCCCGAATAGAAGCCCAAATGCTTTCGCCCTCTCTTCCCGTCTCCCCCGCCCCAGCCCAGCTCCGGGCAAGCGCTGATCTCTGTCTCTACAGATTCTCCTGTTCTAGACGTTTCCTGCAAATGGGATCCCACGACACATGGTCCTTCCTGACTGGCTTCTTTCACTCGGATGACGTCTTCAAGAGTCGTCCGTTTTGTGGCACGGACGGGACGCCGTTCCTTTTTATCGTCGGATAGTGTTCCAGGTTATGACTGTTCACGCTTTACCTACCCATTCATCCCCTGATGAACCTTTGACTTCTTTTCACTTTTTGGCTGTTATGAGCACTGCTCCTTCTGAACACCCGAGAGCAGGTTTCTGTGTGGACCCATTTCCTTTTCTCTTGAGTGCGTACCTCGCGCCGAGGAGCGGGAGCGCTCGTCACGTGGCAGCCTGTGTTCCACTCTGTGAGAAGTGTCCAAACCGTCTTGCAGTGGCTGCACTGTTTTCCATTTCCCACCAGTTTGGGGTTTTGTTTACTTTTGTGTGTGTGATGTTGTTCGTTGGGTGGTTTTGCTTACCCCGGGAGGGAACACATACCGGAGCGGGAGGACAGAAGGCTCCAGAGCCGGTCCCCTGGAGCCATGCACAGAGCTCCGTGTGTGCTGGGTCGGGCGCAGGGGCCGCTCCCTTTCCAGCACCGCTGCCCCACGGCCATTGTGTCTTCAGGTGTCCCAGACAGGAAAGCCTGTACTCTTGAGTCGGCTGCCCTGGCTTGCATTTCGTCTTTGTCCACTAGAATCCAGGAGGGACTGCTGAACTGTCCCCTCTCTGCAGGAGGCGTGATGGCCCGCAGCCATCTGTGAGCAGAAATCAGCCGCTGCTCTGCACGACACGTACAACGGTGGGGAACAGGCATCCTCCCCGTCGCCTGCCTGAGTCCTGGCTTGTTCCCCTGCTGTCTCTTCACATTCCCTGCCCTGGCCTTGGGTGCACTAGTCCCTCACCTACAAGTTTGCCGATTTGAAGCGGCCCTGTCTCAGGTGCAGCGGCATGGCTCTGACGAAAGCCCGAAGCGGGGGAAGCTTGCACCCCTCTCTCCAGTGACCGCAGGAGGACGTGCAGTTAGGGGCCGTGGCCCCTGTGCCGTGATCCCCTCCACTTAGTGACAGCACCAGCAGGCACACCCCTGGGCTCTCGTGGGTGCGATATGTTTGTCACACAGATGCTCACGTCCCAGGAACTTCCTGTGCCAGCCGAAATGTCAACCAACAGAGTATTTCACGGGGAGAAGATTTTGCAGCGTGGTCTAGTTAACGGAGGCCATTGCAGGGATGAAGGGGTTAACATGGCCCTCCTCTGCAGCATCAGGATGCAAAGTGGCCCTTTCCTGGCTCACAGCTCCTCTGGCCCAGACAGAGTCACGTTCCTGCAAAGCTTTATGGAGCCATCTGGCTGAGCTCCTTTCATTCTGCCCTGTAATTGTCCCTCTAGACCAGTTAGCCACCTCTGTGGCTGCAGCATGGGAGGCATTCAGCCTCACTGTCTGAAGGCAGAAAACCTTAATACTGCCGCTTCTCCATCTTTGCCCCTGTGTATGCAGGAGGGGTGGCTCGGCGCCCGGGGCCACAACCAGACACGTGACCTGGAACCCCGCCAAAGCCACCCTCCCCCTTAATGGGGGAAGGGCAGCCACAGACCCCTGCACACATCGCCCGCACGGTGGTGCCTTTGAAGTGTCGCCATCTGGAACGATAATGAAAGATTACCCTTGCTGGCGCACACCGAGGGTAGGGAGACAGTAGGAAGGACCTGGGCAGTTGTAGGGTGTGCACACTGACTTCCTCTCCGTCCTCAGTCCCTGTGTGCTCTCGGTGCTCCCCTGCGCCATTAGCATCAGCTCACCGAGACGGAGAGGTTTTAGTCTTGTCCTCCTGCACACCTCCCCCAGGTCGGACGTCTCCATGGTCATTGCAGCCTTGGGAATCCTTCCCCTCCTGGCCTGGCCAAACCACTGTCTCCTCGGCCCCTCCCCCTTCCATCTTCCCTTTATGTTTTTTCCTCTCTTTTGAAAATTTATTTTTCTATCTAGGAATAACTGACACAGTGTCTTAGTTTCAAGTGTGTAACTCGAGTCACTATTTGTCCGTATCGTGAAACGATCACAGTCGGTCTGGTTTACATCCGCCACCTTCCACGGTTACGGCAGTATTTTTTTTGTGATGAGAACTTTGCAAGTACACGCCACTGTCTGGTTCCTTCCGGCTCCGCACCGTCCGTTAATCCCCGCGCCCTGGTTGTGTGGTGATGGAAAGTTTCTAGCACCTGACCACCTGTCCCATTTGGCCCGCCCCCACTCCCCACCCCTGCCTCTGGCGACCACCAGTGTGTTCTGTGTACCTAGAAGCTGCTTTGCTGCTTCGGTTTTTGTGTTTTTGTGATTCCACCTGTAAGTGATCACGATCATACAGGACTTGTCTCTCCGTCTGACTTATCTCATTTAGCATAATGCCCTCAGGGTCCATCCATGTGGAAACATGTCAAGATTTCCTTCTCCTCTCATGGCTGAGAACTGTGGCCGTGTGCAAATACACCCCCTCCTCTTTCCCTCTTCATCCGTCCATGACACATGGGTTGTTTCCACGTCTTCACTGGGGGAAATAACACCACTATGAACATGCAGGTGCAGACATCTCTTTTTTTTTTTAAGCAGGGGTGTATTTTATTTTATTTTATTTTTAGTTTTTTAATGTTTATTTATTTTTGAGACAGAGAGAGACAGAGCATGAACGGGGGAGAGACAGAGAGAGGGAGACACAGAATCTGAAACAGGCTCCAGGCTCTGAGCTGTCAGCACAGAGCCTGACTCGGGGCTTGAACTCACAGCCCAAGATATCAAGACCTAAGGCGAAGTCGGATGCTTAACCGACTGAGCCACCCAGACGCCCCTCCTTTTTTCTTTTTAAATGTTTTATTATTTTGAGAGAGAGAAAGATGGTGAGCGGGGGTGGGGCAGAGAAAGAGGGAGACAGGGAAGCCCCAACAGGCTCCCTGCCGTCAGCACAGAGCCCGACTCGGGACTTGAACTCATGGACTGCGAGATCATGACCTGAGCTGAAGCCAGACGCTTAACCGACTGAGCTACCCAGGCACCCCTTTGTTTTATTTTTTAATGTTTACTTTTGAGAGAGAGCACAAGCAGGGGAGGGGCAAAGACAGAGAGATGGGGAGAGAAAAGGAGAGGGAGAGGATCTCAAGCAGGCTCCACGCTGACAGCGCAGAGCCCAGTGCGAGGCTCAGACTCCCGAGCCCTGGGATCGTGACCTGAGCCGAGGTCGGCCGCTCAGCCGGCCCTGCACCCAGGCGCCCCACAGACATCTTCTCAAGTTGGTGTTTTTGTTTCCTTGGGACCAATGCCCGGAAGTGGAACCGCCAGGCCGTAAGGTGGCTGTATGTGTAACTTCTGGAGGAACCCCACGCTGTTCTCCATGGCGGCTGCGGAGTCCTAGGTCCCAGCAGCTGTGCGCTGGGCTTCCCTTTCCCCCACACCCTCGCCAGCCATCGGGTTCCACCTGCACCCCTCCGCCCTGTCTGTGGGGCGTCTCACTGGGGATCGGGTCGCAGAGGCCCGTGGGGCCCTTTTCTGGCAGACAGCACCCTCCTGTAAGCAGGGGGCCTGGCTGAACGGCTGCTGAAGGACCTGAGGGCGGGGGGACTCTTCTCACTTCCTCGGGCCTGGGGTGCACTTAGCCCTGGAGGGAGGGGCACCCAGGCCACGAATGATGTCTCTAGCCGGGTCCCAGAGGCCTTCCCAGAGACCCAGGCAAACTGGCACGTTGCCGAGGCCAGCCCACCTCCGCGCGGACCCGGCCCTTTGTCCCCTGTGATGTCTCTTCACCCCTCGGGAGCCCACGTGATGCCCTCCTCCTGGCGTGGTATGTCTCCCGTCGGCCTGCCACAGGGGGTGGGGATTTACCGCTTCTCCGCAAGGGCAGATCTAAAATACACATTTGATCAAAGGCTGTGATGCTTCAGCATCTGGGCAGCTGAAATGTTACTACTGTAGGCACGTTTTAACCTCCATACACCGTTGGAGAGAAGAGGAATCTCATTTAGTTATGGGTTCTGGTTAGCTGAGTTTAATTAACATTTTATTGTCTTGACATATCTTTCTTCCATTCCTTCAAGGGGGATGCAGTTAAAGACCTGATGCTTCGCTTCCTGGGTGAGAGAGCCGCGGCGAAGAGGCGGGTCTTAAATGCTGAGTCCGTGGAGCAGACTTTTGTCGGGTTGAAGCAGCTAATCGTAAGTTATGACGTGTTTGGTTTCGAAATTGTTTTTTATAAGTCCTGCCTTCCTTCCTTCCTTCGTCATATTTTCCTTAGAGTCACTTACTCCGGATGTATTACCTAGAGCCCTTGCATGGAAATAAAATTTTGTTGAATTAGATACCAGTTCTGTGCAGCCAAAAGCGTCCCACAAACATACTTTTAATTAGTTAAAAAGCTATTATTTTAGACGATCAAATTACTCGAAGCAACATATACTTTGATTAAATATGCTTCATCAGGGGCGCCTGGGTGGCGCAGTCGGTTAAGCGTCCGACTTCAGCCAGGTCACGATCTCGCGGTCCGTGAGTTCGAGCCCCGCGTCAGGCTCTGGGCTGATGGCTCAGAGCCTGGAGCCTGTTTCTGATTCTGAGTCTCCCTTTCTCTCTGCCCCTCCCCTGTTCATGCTCTGTCTCTCTCTGTCCCAAAAATAAATAAATGTTGAAAAAAAAACTTAAAAAAATAAATAAATAAATATGCTTCATCAAATATAGTAACTAGAGAGAAATAATTTTATGCTGCTTTTTTAAAACACTCCGTCGTCTCCACTTGGCTTAAAAGGTTTATTGTTGAATGGGTGGGTTCACCACAAATGCACACAGAAGTCCTTGTTCCTTAACAGGAGTGAACTCATGCAACTATCCAGGTAGAGATGTAGTCCCAGGTATTAACAGGAAAATAGTAGTAGGAAACTCTCTGAGCTGCAGGCATTTTAACATGGATGGGTAGATGCTTCTGGCGGTCTTTGAACCCCTGGGAATCGCATGCCCCCACAATTGCCTCTTTGTTGCACATCTTCTATCACGTGTACAGAAGTATGTGTCCCCTGAAAGGCAAGTAAGAATCACTTGTTTGGGTGGTCAGCAGATATTTTACATATAAAGCAATTAGAATCTAATTTCTTAGTAAGTGTAAATCAAATGCCTTATTGGGTTTCTTTTACTGATGTGATTCTGGAATTATTCCTATGCTAAGAAGCTTTGGGAAGGAAAGACGTGGAGCCACTCTGTTTTTGAAAGGGAGGGGAAACGACTTTTTAAATATCTGCACACTTTATCGTTTGTTAATGAAGTCACAGGTCTTGACAGGTGAGCATTTCCGGGGCCGAACGAAGAGGTTCTTGCATTGTTGGGTTCTTGTCTTGGCCTTGACCGGCCTGGAAGCAGCCGCTGTAAGACATCGTCATGAGCGACAGGCCGCACTAGGAGTGTCACCTGGTGTTGACCAGTTTGTGTTTTAAGTAAACGCTACTCCACATACAGGGCTTGAACTCATGACTCTGAGACCAAGAATCGCACGCTCTCCCAACAGAGCCAGCCGGGCGCCCCTGTAATGACCAGTTAGAAAAGTATACCTGGAACTGGGCACAGTCATCGTGACCAGTTTGTTCCACTGGCAATCTCGTTACCTGCTGTGATTGTTTCTGCTGTTGATAAATATGTACAGTGGGGGGCGCCTGAGTGGCCCAGTCGGTTGAGCCTCCGACTTCGGCTCAGGTCATGATCTCGCGGTCTGTGAGTTCAAGCCCCGCGTCGGGCTCTGTGCTGACAGCTCAGAGCCTGGAGCCTGCTTCGAATTCTGTGTCTCCCCCCTCTCTGCCCCTAACCCACTCGCATTCTGTCTCTGTTTCTCTCAAAAGTAAACATTAAAAAATTTTTTTCTTAAGAAATAAATAAATAAGTAGGTACAGTGGTTTGGGGTCTTTTCGTACATTGAAAATACTTAAAGCCAGGAGAGATTTTATTATAGTCCTAACAAGGAGAACTATTTAAGGTGGAAAATGTATTTATAAAAACTTATTACCAAAAAATATGTATGTATTTTTAAAAAGGGTGGGGGGGTTGCTGGGGTGGCTCAGTTGGTTGAGTGTCCGACTCTTGACTTCAGCTCAGGTCATGATCCCAGAGTTGTGGGATCGAGCCCTGCATCAGACTCCATGCTGAGTGTGGAGCCTGCTTGGGATTCTTTCTCTCCCTCTCTCTCTAAAAAAAAAAAATTTTTTAATACTTAAAAACAGTCATTACCTTGCCCTGGTATTTTAATTGTGTCCTAAAGTAATTCCTCTCATCATCAAGACTAGGAAAGAGTTTCAAGATGTATTTTCCTAAGTAACGTCCGTGCATTTTAAGACTGTAATTTACAGGGAAATGAATGTCATAGCCTGTGGAGGACATTTTAATCCCTGTAATAGTATCATATACAGAGTTAATGATTCCTTTTGAGTCATAGATGGGAAAGTTATGTACATACTGTTAGTTACTTGAGTGACTTTTATTGGACTATTTTTCTCATCTTTTAGAAGTCATCGAATTCCTGTGTTCAGTTTTTCAAAAAGAGTATATCTTATTTTCTAGCGTTAAAAAAAAAAAAAGGAACATTTATTTAAATTTAGATCTCTTTCTCATATCAAACTGACCTTGTTGTCAGAGTCCTACACATCATTTACAGTAATGATGAGATTTTTGTAAGAACTTAAAGTTTTACAGGGTATGTTTTATTTATTTTTTTTTTATTTTTTTTTTCCAACGTTTATTTATTTTTGGGACAGAGAGAGACAGAGCATGAACGGGGGAGGGGCAGAGAGAGAGGGAGACACAGAATCGGAAACAGGCTCCAGGCTCCGAGCCATCAGCCCAGAGCCCGACGCGGGGCTCGAACTCACGCGAGATCACGGGAGATCACGCGAGATCGCGACCCGGCTGAAGTCGGACGCTCAACCGACGGCGCCACCCAGGCGCCCCATGTTTTAAATTGTAGTTATAAAAACCATTTCTTCACCAAACGCTTTTGACATCTCATAATGAGAATGGAGGAGGATCTCCAGGAAGGGGACTAGAAGGAGGAAAGGAATGAGATCAAAATAGCCAGAAGCACGGTGAGAAAATACAAAATTGTAATCTCAAATCGCAGGCCACGTGTGATCCCCAGTCGTGGCTCACAGGTTGCTGAGGGGAGGTCCCGGCGTTTTGAAGCAAGGGGGCACCTGCCATTAGAACTCGGCACTGCGCTGGGTCGTCCTGGCCCGTCCTTCGAAGAACCCTCTTCTCCCCTTCCTCCAGCCCCCCCCCCCCCCCCCCCCCGGCTCAGTGGTCAGGCTGCCCAGAGCTACGCAGGATGCTGGAAGGAGGGCAGCACGGGCCAGCCCTGCTAGGTCCCCATCACCTGTAAGGCCAGTCCAGCTGAAGGCCATGCTCTCTCGAGGCTGGAAGAAATAAACCGCCCACGCGCGTGTGCACACGCCTGGTGTGCATGAACAGGGATATGTCCCCTAGGCCTTGTACTTGGAACGTGTGCAGGGACAGACGCTGGAGGAGAGTGATCCTGGAAAGGGAACACGGACCTGCCTCGGCACAGGGCGGGGCCCCAACACACACTTGTGTGGAGGGAGCCGTGTTACAGGTTGTTAGGGAAAGGCGGAGTGAGTCGGCGTTCGCACGCAATTAGTGAGGTATTCCAAAGGGAAGAATTACAAAGATCTTTATTTCTCAGCACACTCAAAAATTAATTCCAAAGAAATTAAAACAAAATTTGTTAAATTCCAGAAAATTGAGGAGACTCTTAATGATGCAGGATAGAAAAGCATTTCTTAAAACTTTTAGGGGGAAATGGATAAATTTGACTACTTTATTTTATTTTATTTTAATTTGACTACTTTAAAACCTGTGTACAACAAAAACACCATGAAGAGTATTAAAAAGTGAGTCCAAGAATGAGAGAAGATGTTTGAAATAGATATTAAGACCTTCCTCCAATGACTAAGAATTGAAAACAGCCCAGTAGAAAAATGGGCACATGATAGGAGGAGGCAGTTCGCAGAAACCAGACAGCCCATAAACTTGGAAAAGGTGCTCATCTTCATTGGGAATCACAAACGTGAGTCCAACAGGAGGGTCGTACATTTCAGCCGCATCGACACGGCAGCACCGGGCGTCCGCCAGGGTGCAGGAGGCGGCCTGTGTCCTTGCGGGCGCGAGCTGGAAGGCCCGCTTTGCAGAGCAACGTAACGGGAGCTGATCAGATCAACGCTGTGCAGCACCTCGGACCCCACATTCCCCCCTCTGATTCTGTACTTCAGAGAAACTCTTGCACCTGTGCTTAACAGGACATATTCGAGAATGTTTGTTGCTGCACTGTTTGAATTAGCCAAAACTGCTGTTGAAAACCTTACTATTGAATAAGACAAAGAAAGTTATGTTACGTAGTTAAGTGCCTTGGAACAGCTGAAGTCCACGCAGGAGAGCCACGTTCATCAGCGTGAGAAAACCCCCAGAACGGTGTGGAGCCCTGAACACAAAGTGCGAAGGCTGCCTTAACGTGCCAGCTTGGGAGACCAGCCGGCAGTCCCCGAGCCACGACATCCCTGATCCCACAGTCTGGGAGAGCCCTCCCTAAAAACCTAGTTATGTTTGGTGGCAGAATCCGAGCTGACCAGGCTCATTTGGTGCCATCCCCGGGACACTCCTCCTCGCTTGCCCTTTGCGGGGGAGGCGGCGGGAGCCGGCCAGGCGGAGGGACGGAAGGGGTCCAGGCTGGGCGGCCTCCTGTGGGCTCAGCGGTCCTGTGGGCCTGGCCCCTCCCACCCGGGCGTCCCTCTGTTGCCTGGCCCTGGGCGCGTCTCTGTCCCTTCGTGGCTGTCCTGGCCTCGCCCACACCTGTGCAGATGGCCCCTCGTCCAGCTCTCCGGGAGCCCTTGGGGACCGTCAGCAGCCTCCCGTTGCCACCAGGCTCCCAGTGGATAGGATAGTTATGGTCTTCGTTGGTCCCACTTGCTGTGAACAAAAGTATTCCTGTCTGGAAATCTTCTTGAAATATCAAATTAAATTGAAGTGTAGACAAAGAAATACTTTATATTCTCTTATCATGAAAAAGAAGTATTTGGGGAAATACAGATTGTAAACGGTAAACTTGTCTCACCACTTCTCTGTGTTCTCTCCTCGTTTGTTTCCTTTTAAGTTGTAATATGAGGAAGATCATCCTCACTGTTCTGCTTTCCCTGCTAGCATGTGTGACTCTCAAACCGGAAGATAATGCACATCTTAGTCCTGAAAGGAGCCACGCCGCGTCACCTCTGGTCCCGAATCGCGGTGACCTCGTGCAGCTGGCAAGTTCTGGGTCCAGACTGGCCCCTGCCTTTCTCCCAGGCTCCTTGTACTCAGACAGGCTGCCAAGAAGGTGGTGGGGAGGCACCCCAACCCCCCGCCCAAGCTGTTTTGTTTTTCATCGTCTTGAGGAGTTATGTCATTCTGAACCCTGGAAAATTTGCCGTCAGGTTAGTGTAAGTTCGTTTAGATGTTAGTGCACGTCATCTATAGACCGTCAGCATTCGTCAGAAAATGGCCTCGCCTAGTAATGACCCACTTAGGAGCTACGAGTGTCCTCGTACAGCTTCTGTATTCAGCCACCTGCGGGACAGTTACATTGGGAGAAACTGTAATGGGGGCATTTGTGCTTGCTATTTTCAGTTAGGAAAGGAGCCACTTTTTAAAAGATTCCCACTTAGGGGGCGCTGGGTACCTCCATCGGTAAAGCATCCAACCCTGTATTTCAGCTCAGGTCATGACTTCCGAGCCCCATGTCGGGCTCCGTGCTGTCCATGTGGAGGCTGCTCGGGATTCTCTCTCTCTCTCCTTTTGCCATGCGCTCGCTCGCTCTCAAAATAAATAAATAAGCTTTAACAGACTTCCATTTACTAAAAAATGAATCATCAAGTGAGAGGTTTTGGCTTCATTTTTAATAAATGTCATCCAGTTTGGGATATAGAAACCACATCTTAGTATGAAAAACCAGAGTAAGAGCCGAAGGCTTTTTATACAGTACATTTTATTAGCTTTAATCATTTATGGAGAGTCTGTATTCACAGAGTGCTTGCAAATAATTTTATTACACGTTTAAATGTTTCACTGGTGGTGGGTATCTGTGCATGGTGGACGTCAAATAAGATAGGCGTCTTTACTGGGCAACGCATCTTTGTTTCACAAATATGTAAATATCCAGGATCAGATCTTCTCGTTTATGTATCTTTGCACCCACACGGATTCTGTGTGTCTCTGAGGTCCATCAGTAGATCACGTGGGAGCTCATGGGGGTGGTTCAGTGTCAGGCAGCTCCTTATCTACTGTAGTGAAATCCCTTTTTTCCCCCGGGAAAATACCTCTTTCCTCATGCGTTAACTGCCATACTTCGTAACTTATACCTCCATACTTGATTTTTTTTTTCAGTATGATTTCAACACGCATTGATTTTGTTCCTGCATAAAGCACAGTTCTAGGTAATGGATGGGGTGAGCATGTCCCCGGTGTGTGGGACACAGGGAGAGGTGTGCCATTTCTAGACGGCCACAACATAACGGCCTCATCCACGAGTGCGATGGCCCGCTGTGTGTGCGGCCTGTCCTTTTTTTCATTCACAAACCTCTGTTCCCTCTTTTTACAAACAGCATGTCCTTTTTTTTTTTTTAATACTTATTTTTGAGAGAGAGAGCACAAGGGGGGAGGGGCAGAGAGAGAGGGAGACAAAGAATCCCAAGCAGGCTCCAGGCTCCGAGCTGTCAGCACAGAGCCCGACACGGAGCTCGAACCCACAAACTGTACCTGAGCCGAGGTCGGCCGCTTCACCGACTGAGCCCCCCAGGGGCCCCCAAACAGCGTGTTCTTAATTCTGAAAAAGTGAGAAGTAAAACCATGGTCAGTTAACATTTTCGTATCTGACTGTGTGTATGTCTACAGTAAGTCTGTGTGGGGAATGTGAATACATATGTAGGTATATATATATGCTATACAAAACTTCATGTTCTACTTTTTTATACTTTAGTATCTTTTTATTAATATTTCTTAAACATTGTCCAATATTGAAGGGTCTTTACAAATATTTTCTAACTGCATCATCTGACGCTATTATAAATAATCCTGGGATGGACCATCTTGTACAGAAATCTTCTCTACATATATGATTACTTCCTTAAGATAAATGCTGGGAGGAGAATGAGGTCAGAGTATGGGCAGTTTGTTTTTTTAATGTTCATTTTGAGAGAAAGAGAGTGTGAGCAGGGAGGGGCAGAGCGAGAGAAAGAGAGAGAGAGAGAGAGAGAGAGAGAATCCCAAGCAGGCTCCATGCTGTCAGCACAGAGCCCAGTGTAGGGCTTAAACTCACCAACCATGAGATCGTGACCAGGGCTGAAATTATGAGTCAGACGCTCAACTGACTGAGCCCCCCAGGCGTCCCAGAGAATGGGCAGTTTGGGGGCTCTTGATACATTGTTTTTCAGGAAGATGATACCGTGTGTACATTTGCCAGCAATATGCACACGCCTCTGCCATAGTGTCTCCTTGTCTGTCCTGACTTGTATCTTCTTCAGAAATCATTTTTTCTCATTTCTTAGGCTAACAATGGCATTTGCTGCTGCTTTGTTTTTTGGCTAATGAAAATCAATCACTAATAAGTTATAATTTATGTGTCTCTCATTATTAGTGTGGCTTTTTTTACTGCCTTTTTGTAGTTGCGTGAATTTACTATTTCATAATTTCTTGTAACAAACGCACATGATAGGTACGATACCGTAGGAATACTTTTAAAAGTTAAAAAGCGTCCTCTAGACAAGGCCTTTGTCCCAAGAGCTTACCTAGAGGGAAGTGGGACACAGTCACTATTAAAGTGACCTTGGACACTGGGCTGTGTTTAATGTGCACGCAGAGTGGATGAGACAGACTGTATCCCACAGCAGGTGTTTCTTAGCCCTCTTTTCATTGTTGCCCCTGAGGAGCATTTTGCAACATATTCTCCTAATTGCTCACCTCCACCCTCAACCCCACATGAAATAAAATACTGAGGAGGAAGATTCTGTCGGGTGGGGTTAATGTTTGGAGGTCCATTAATCGCTGTCACCCAAGAACGGGATTCCGTCCCCCTGGGGGGGCCGTCTCCCCCCAGGCACGTGCGTGCCGGCGAATCAGGAATGGGCGGGAGGGGCGTCGCGAAGCTGGAGTCTGAGTCGGGGATGGGGTGGTGGTCTCGGCAGCCCCTCCTCGCTAGAAGCCGGGGTGACAGCTGTGACGCATGAGAGCACAGACAGCTCCCTGGCAGGGACGGCAGTCCCAGCCGCATCACAGACCGTGCCCTCGTTTCCGCCCGCAGGGCGGCCGGCTGCGGTGACAAGCGGGTGACGGGGCGCGCGTCCCCCGCCGGCCGGAGGTCGCACAGGTGGCAGTGGGAGCTAACGGGTGTCTGCCTGCTTCTCCTCCCTGCCACCCTTCCCCTCACCTGTTGACGTGGGGCCGCCAGGTCTCCGTGGGCCCACGGCACCCGGGGACAAGTGCCACGCCCCAGCCGGGTGCGCGTACTGGCGGGAAGGTGATGGCCCGCCTGCCGGGACCTTCAGCACCGCAGTCCATCCAGCCTGCTCGGCTTCTCTGGTGGCTCCCCGGGCCTTTCTGAACGGGCCCTGCCTCTTGCAAACCTCCAGCCCTCCCTGGCTCCTGGCTGGAGCAGACAAGTGACCCCCCCGCCCCAGCTCAGAGCAGAACGGGAGGCCGTGGGACAGAAGCCTTGCTCCCGGCGCAGACGTGCACCTCGTGCGCCTGCTGAGACGTGCGTCCAGAGTCCTTCCCTCTCGACTCGCGGGACCTCGCGCTGTGGATCGTCCTTCCCAGTACGTGGCCAGCCTCCCTGCAGCCAGACCCTTCTCGTCGCCACTCAGTTGCAAACAGGCACAGATCAGGCAGCACCGCCTCGCCTCCTCCCTCACCTTCACGGGGTCCCCCGTCTCCGCGGTCCACCCATGTCTCTCGGTCCGACTTCCTGCCCCATCTGCCCGTCGCACCAGCGCTCAGCGAGGCCACCGGTGATTCTGCTGCCGCCGTGCCCGCCACCTCCGGAGCCCTGAGGACTGTCCCCTCCCTGCACCCCAGACCCCCATCCTCCCCCCACCCCCGGCCACCCCCTGCACGTGCAGACCCCGCACTGCCCTGGGGCAGTGCCCTCCTCTCTTCCTAACCTCAGACCCGCACGGAAGCGGCTGGTTTTCCTCTTCCTCGTGAATGTCTCAAAGGCCCTCAGATTCAGCGTTGTCGGAACCGAATTCCGGATTCTGAGCTCTAACCTTTGCCAGCCTTCCCCATCTCCACGACTGCTTCACCGCCCTCGGGCGGCACGTCAGCTCTCAGACCCACCCTACAGCCCCGCTCCCCGCGTCAGGTCGCCACTCGGCTGTGTCCCTTGGCCTTGTCCACACCCCCACGCCAGTACAAGCCATCCGCAACCGTGCTTTTCAGGCTTGGAAGGACAGGCATTTTCTTGGGACTTTTCAATCTTCAGCAGACTGAAACTTACCCTTTTTTTTCTTTAATTGTAGAGAGGGTGTGAGCAGGGGAGAGGAGGAGAGGGGCCACGGGAGGGAGGGAGAGGTAGGGAGAATCCCAAGCAGACTCCACGCTCGGCACAGAGCCCCACGCCGGGCTGCATCCCGTGACCCCGAGATCATCACCTGAGCCAAAATCAGGAGTCAGATGCTCAACCCACTAAACCACCTAAGTGCCCCCCAGACCGAAGCTTCTGTAAAATCCCGTCTACATTAACAATATGAAAAACACGTACCGGGTACAAGCCCCCTTTTGTCACTGTGCGTGACAAGAAGTAAGTACTCTGTCGAGTGGCTCTAGAAGTTTCTGTTCCTCCGCCTTGCTCACTCGGGACCAGTCATAAGGGGGACGTGGTCCACGGTCTCCCTGGAAGTGGCAGTGGCCAGGCCTGGGTGGCACCTGGGAGTATCTTAGGCTCGGGGGGCCCCTCAGTCTCTGGGGCAGCCACTCAGCTCGGCTGTGACCGCACCTCCATCGTGGGAGCCCAGAACCGGCCTTAGACAACATGGACCACGTGCAGGAGGCTGGGTCCCAGAACTGTGTCCAGACCATGCACCGCGTGGATAGGGCCTGTGGACCATACACAGGTCGCCAGCATCAGGCCTGGACACCGGCTTCACCGACACCTGCTTCGCCCCTCAGGTTCATGCGTCATCCTCACAGGGGCTGATGTTTCTGGAACGTGAGCCTGACGTGTTGCCGGTGCCCTTGGAAGCCTCCAGAGGCTGGCCTGGCCTTACCTGCCCCTTGACCACACCTGCCCTGCCCGCCCCTGCCTGCCCCTCATCCTCCCCTGCCAGGCCCCCTCTTACCTACCGCACCGGCCTCCTCCCTGCCGTCGCTCGTATCCCCACAGCCCCCACTCACACCAGGCCTTTGCCCACTGGAGCTCCCCTCCTGCCCTCCTCACTGGGGTCATTTTCCGGGAGGACTGCCCTGAGCACTCAGTTCAGATCTGACGCCACCAGCAGGAGAGGCCAGCCTGCGTGATAGAGGCAGTTGGGAAGAGAGCAATAATTAATTGCCCCTGCATACAGGATCTGCTTAGAATGCACACAGAACTGATTTGGACTTGGCCGAATAGCTTTCCCATTTGCAAGTCCAGAATATACAGCCGCACTTGTGATTCTCCCCCAGCAGTCGGAGCACCCCCGTCGGCCCAGACTTCCACCTGAGGGGCCCTCAGGGCTGCTATCAGGAGAGTCCGGAATCAGCAGCCGGGCCCGTGCTTTCTGGGTCCTCACCCCCACTTGGGGTTCCACCTGGGAGGGGTGGGGTGCCCACAGAGGCAGTGCGTGCCTCAGTACCTGGAGAGGTGGGGGACTGCTCCGGTATCTGTGCGTTAAACAGCATCGTGCCATTCCCTTGCTCGGAGCCCTTCCGAGGCTCCCCAGCCCTTCAGGATGCATCTGGATCTCTCGTGGCCTGAGGCCTTCCTTGCTGACATCCCATTCTTGCCCACACCTGCACTCTCACTGCCTGTGTGCCTGCCGTTGGGATCCCGGGATCGACCGGGGTCCCTCACGCACACTGTCTCCCCCTCGCCTGGAGGGTCCTACCCCTGCCAGACCCCACTGTTCCTCCTTCACATCTGGCTCCAGCAGCTTTCCGTTCCCTGACATTAAGTCCGGCCACCTGGTGACGTGCACCGTGGCACCTGCTTCAGAGAGCACTTGGGGTACGTGCAGAATCACTTGAGTGATCATCGGAAAAACACTTTGTTTCGTATCCGCCTTCCTCGCTGGATCCTGAGGTGAACGCACGGAAGGCTGTGCACTCAGCCAGCTCTTTGCCCACAGGGCCTGACCTGGTCTGTACATCTGTCGGCCACACACGTGACCGGGTGCGTCTGCTGTGTCCGAAGCTGGTTGGCGCCTGTTGCGCTGAGGAGATACGTAGATAGGAGTGAGCGTCCGCTTTTTGCTTCTTAAAACGCCGGAACATTCTCTCTGATAACATGTTCCCCTGCATTTGCCTGCTGGCCCTCCTGTCTTCATTGCCTCGGGGTCAAAAGACAAACACAGTAAGTCCAGGTTGATCGGCTGGCACGTCCCTATCAGCCATCTTTTTCCGTCTTGGTAAAATAGAATTAAACATTTAGCATATGAAGCCACTCGTTTTGTAGACACACGCAGATCTTCCCGATACAGATAAATGTATCCGGCACATAGCATAAAATTAAGTTACTAACTTTAAATTTGTGGAAGTTACAAAATGAAGTTATCTGGATGAAAATGGAAAGCAGTGTTCTAGATTTGGGGGGGTTGCTTTCCAACAAGAGTTCTCCTCCCCGTGTTCTGCCGGTTGTTCAGTGTTAACATTTGTAGGGTTTGCTCATCTCTTGCTTGGTGTCCTTCTTGCCTAATTACACACGCAGCGGTGACAAGTGGCGTTGCGCTCAGTCCCTGCCGCCGTCCGGCCTCACTGTCCTCGCCCGCGGTGGCGGGAGCCGCCCCGAGCCCAGCAGGTGCCGTGTGTCCGAGTGGCTGCGATTTGGTCACGTATCCCCTGTGTCTTCCAGAGCTGCAGGAACTGGAGGGCGGCGGTCGACCTGTGCGGGCGCCTTCTCACCGCCCACGGCCAAGGCTACGGCAAGAGCGGGCTGCCCACCAGCCACACAGCAGACTCGCTGCAGGTACGGCCCCTTTGGGTGGTCGAAACGTGGGGACACAGAAGGCGCCCGACCTTTCGTGCCACTGAGAAAACCCTGAGACGAAGATGGGCTTTCGTAGCCCAGACTGCACGTCAGTACGGCCGACTCTGGCCTTCCTGGCCCGATGGCACGGACGCGAGCTGATTTCCCTCCGGCCCCTCGGAGCTGACCGCTCACCCTCATCACACGGCCCTCTCTGACACGCGCCCCTCCTGACTCCTTGCCCTTCAGTGCCCTCCCCAGACAGGGCTCTGTCCACAGCTGCCCTCCCTTCACGCCCGCGCCCACTGGACTCCTTCTCCTGCCCGACAGGATTGTCTGACTGAGACGATTAGACGAAATCACTCATGTTGTTCTTACCGGTTAGGCAAATGTGCAAAAAAACAAAGTTTGGCCTTTGTTCGGATACACTGGAAATCAAGCTCTGCTGCCAAATTCGTAGTAAACAGGGATTTCTGAACTTGACCCACGTAGGCAACCTGTCGTTTCCCTTGTGTTTTGTGTTTCAGCTTTGGTTTGTGAGGCTGGCGCTACTGGTGAAGCTGGGCCTCTTCCAGAACGCCGAAATGGAGTTCGAGCCCTTTGGAAACCTGGATCAGCCAGATCTCTATTATGAGTACTACCCTCAAGTGTACCCGGGCCGGAGGGGTAAGGCACTGGTGCTCCCCGTCCGTGCCTTTGCGTGCGTTTGCTTTGCTTTGCTTTGCTTTGCTTTGCTTTGCTTTGCTTTGCTT
>NW_024412419.1:2266392-2288858 GCF_014898765.1 Herpailurus yagouaroundi
TTTGCTTTGCTTTGCTTTGCTTTGCTTTGCTTTGCTTTGCTTTGCTTTGCACGGAAGTATCCTCCCTTTTCCTTCCGTATCCAGGCTGGAAACCTCAAGTAAGTAACCCAGCAGCGAGCCCTGACTTACCGAATGACCTCGCTGGGTTTTCTAAATGCACTTCCGTGGACATAGCGGCCGGCGCAGCCATCTGAGGCACCTGCTACAGGACAGCAGTGAGATTGGGTGTAAGCACCGGTGGTGGGTTTTTTCAGACTTTCTGACTGTGCTCCGGAGTAAAAGATAGTCGTACATCGTGACTTACTGCAAACATACGCGTAGAAACAAAACAAAACCCCCTTGCAACAGTACTTACTCTGTGCCATTTTCTCCTAGTTCTGTCCTGATTTAATTTACTTAAAAGTCTGGTTGCAGTCCCCAGGGAGCTCCAGGGAGCCCCGCCATCATCTGGAAAACCTGGGCTGCAGCACGGAGCAGCTGTCAGGAGGCAGGAAGTAGGGATTGCAGGAGGGAGAGCGCAGGTGACAGAGAAGCTTCCGGGGCATGAGCAGCTCAGGTGGAGTGAATGCTTCTGGGCAGAGAGCCTCAGAGACGTGTTGAAACCCCGCAGATGTTCCTGTGAAATGTAAACCAGCTTCGGGAGGATTTGCAAGAGGCCGCAGACGTAGTTACTGAGGGCAGGGCTCTGCAGTCAGACTTCCTGTAGGTCCTGCCCTGCACTTCCTGCAGTACCTCTGTCCCAGCACCCTTTCCAGGACAGCAGCGGTGATTGTAGAGCGTCGCGAAGATCGGGCAAAGCCATTTATGTAGGCTGCTCAGAGCGGGGGCTTCTGCCCAGTAATTACTGCGTTTTGGCTATTTTTTGTATTCTGTTCTTAATTCGTCAGTAGATACCATATCTTACCGCCACCTTTCGAAAGATCACCTGGTCAGCACTTGCGGGATGTAACAGGAATGGCAAAGAAAAGTTCTGGTTCTCAGGGAACCCAGAGCCTGATTGGAGGTAGGAAATATAAAATCGTAACCGGACAAGGGAGGACAAAGGCCCGACGAATAACAAAGATAGGGGTGCCATAGAGTTTTCAAAAAATTAAGTCAACTTCTTACTTGGTTAATATTAGAGGTAGGTAAATAGATGAACTGAGACTAGAAGGAAAAACACATTTCTCAGCTTCTGTCTGTGTTGTTTTTCCTTAAAACAGAAACACTGTTTCTGTGGAAGGGACAGAAGGAGCAAGCCTTTTGCGTTCTCGGGGCTTTCTCCTTCATCGTGTTTACTCCCCACAGGGTGGGGAGTTGCGTAGACTCGGGGTCAGGAAGGGGACAGCAGGGCCCCGTCCTGAACTTCTTCCCAGCCGATGGCCCGTCGGGTCTGGCGGGGCACAGACGAGAGCCAGGAGCCGCCGTGAGTGGAGCCTTCTCGAGGACGCCCCAGCCGCCTGGTGTTATCACAGGCAGAGGAGGTGGGACAGGGGGTGCCGGGCTCCCCGTCGGTCCTGCCACTGCTCGCGGCTCACGTCTGCCTTAGGTCCCGGCCGGACCCTCCCTGACTCTCTCCCCACGCTCCAGCTCCGGAAGCCCCAGTGGCTGGTTGGCGCAGTCCAGCTGTGGGTGAGCCCCGCATCCCCCCTCGTGCGCTGGAAATTCTGGAAATTCAGACCACGCCCTTTGGAGGGTGCAGCCTTCTCTGGTAGCTCAGGGCACACTTCTCTGGCTTGTAAATTAATCGTGTCCTTTCTCGTCTACACTTTCCAGCCATTTGAGGTCCCTCCCTTCCCTGGAAGGTGATAAGCAAGCTTCCACCCTAGAAAGGAGTGAGTCTCTGTGGCCATTTCTTTTTTTTTTAATTTTTTTTTTTTAATGTTTATTTATTACTGAGCGACAGAGAGAGACAATGCAAGCAGTGGAGGAGCAGAGAGAGGAGGAGACACAGAATCCGAAACAAGCTCCAGGTTCCGAGCTGTCAGTACAGAGCCCGATGTGGGTCTCGAACCCACTGACCGCCGAGATCATGACCTGAGCTGAAATCCGACGCTCACCCAACTGAGCCACTCAGGTGCCCCATCTGTGGCCGCTTCTTAACCACTCTGATGGAAAGGTGCCCAACAGAGAGGTTCGGGGCAGTATCCAGGGGGGATGTTTGGGGATATTTCTGCCCAGTAAATCAAGAGAAGATAGGGTATTCTCACACTTGTCACGAGGAACAGCTGTGTTCCCTTTAGCGTAAACAGTATTTCTCCCCACCCGCCTGGCCACAGCCCTACCCCTGCTGCGTGGTCCTGCCATGGGCCAGAAGGCTGCACCCTCGGCCAGCCCAGGGGGTTGGCAGCTGGCGTTGATGGGTGTCTCGTCCTCAGCTGACAAAACTCAGCTCTGAGCTCACAGGCCCGTCTCCCAGTGGCTCTGAACTACCAGCTACCCCAAAGCACACAGCTTCACAAATGCTTCGATTTCTGTTCCCCTTGAGGTCCAGAATTGTAGATTCAGAAGGACTGTTCGTACATCAGCCGCTTCTGGACTTACCACGGGTGTTGAAGAATGCGTAAGAGACGAGAAGGCAGGTATTTCCTGTGCTGGCCGGTGACAGCCTTCAGCCCCTCACTACGTCCAGCCTTTCCTCTGAATGCTCGGCCCCCGCCCGTGTGCCCTCTTCTGTGACACCGTCCTGGAGTCCTGGAGACTCCGCCCCTCTTCACCGTCTCTGAAGAGAGACGTAGGTGGAGCTGGTCCGAGCTATCTGCATAATGAGGAGTGAGATTTCAGGGCCAGGTGTGGAGTCCCTGTCACCCTCAGCCTCAGTTTTGAGGACATACTTTCCCAAAGATGTGCAGACAAGAGAGCCTGCTTCTGATCCCGCCTGAAATTAAACTGCATGGGGACACGGATAAAGAGAGGATAGTAGCCATGCATCATTAAGCAGCTAATTTAAGTTATGAAGTAGACATAAATCATACGTACATTTCAGCTAAAGCGTGTTAACATTCATCCACAACGCTATGCTGAATGCTTACTAATTTTTCTTCTCGTTTTGTGGTGTAACCAGCATAAATGTAAGTTTTGATTCATGCATTCGTTTTAGCTTGCAGTATATAAGCAAAGCAAGTCATTAAGATGTGCTTTACAGAGGAGGCTATAACAATGCAAATAAGTAACTTTTATGAATGAGCCTTAATATATTTTATTTAAATATTGGGCATAATTTTTACCCACTCAGAATATTCATTGCGAGATATGTAATGAATCATGAGTAAAAATCATGAAGTGCTGTGTTTTGTTTTTTCAATTTTCACCCAAGAAAGGAACAGTAACGGCGGCTTTGTACATTTCTCCCACATCTCGAGCAATTTCGTAGTTTCCGCCTGTCTCGAGGGCACAGTGTGTGTGTTTCAGAAACTCAGCACTGTCTTTTAACAGGTTGTTTGAATTCTCCCGCTTGCTGGAAAGAACGAACATCGGCGAGCAGCCCCAGGCTGGACCCCGTCCCCCCACCCCCGCCCTGCTGCCCTCCACCGCACTTTACTGCTGCCTCCCTTCTGATGCCCTACGCCTGTCCCTGTCCCTCGGGGCCCAGAGGATGGGGGAGGAGCTGCTTCATCAGGCTCTTGCTCAGACTTCTGACAGCTGGGCGAGAAGCGGCCGCTCAGAGCTCAGACTCCGTGTTTAGCAGCAAAACGGGGGATTATGAGCAGACTTGAGACAGTAGGGTCACACCCGGCCACCGAGCTCTCCCCGTACTTGTCACCAGGTGCAGGAAACTCAGACAGTGCTGGTGGTGAGAGTAGAGGATGTCAAGGCAAGAAGGAAAATTGAGCTCCATGGTGACACCATGTGACCTCTGTGCCCAGGACAGAGAAAAAGAAAGGTAAGTGTTTGAAACAGAAGTCCCCTAGCTGTGAGTTCTAGTTGTGTCCGGTAGGGTCCTCTTTAAACTGCTCAGGATGCCGTCATTGCAGGCTGACCGGGGAGCTCAGTCCATTGAGTGAGTGACCGACTTCAGCTCAGGTCACGGTCTCGCAGCTTGTGAGTTCGAGCCTCGTGTCGGGCTCTGTGCCGACAGCTCGGAGCCTGGAGCCTCTTCGGATTCTGGGTCTCCCTCTCTCTCTGACCCTCCCCCGCTCACACTCTGTCTCTCTCTCTCTCTCTCTTAAGAATAAGTAAACATTAAAAAAGTGTTTTTAAAAAAGTAACAAGCCCAGAGCAGTTACGTCTGTGTCGTTGGAACTGTGCCATCAGGCTGAAACGGGCAAAGACCCCTACCATACAGCTTTCTGAAATGCGGTCCTCGCTGAGCCCCAGTGCGCTGTTGCCGTGAAGCCCTGTGGGCCTGGAGGCGGCTTTACCGGGAGGACCTATGAGCAGGAGGTAGGCAGAGGGTCTACCCTCTGTGGCGGCTGACCTGCCTCTGCCTGGAGCTGCGGAAAGCCGAGACGGCCGTGCAGAGCGCCCCCGGGCCCCCACGGGCCCCAGATGTACCCCGAGCCCCTTAGCTTTCTGTAACACGGACAAGACGGAAGAGCAGTAGGCTTGGCGAGCGGTTCCCCCGTGGTCCCCAGCCGTGCCACCTTGGACCCTGTAGGCAGACCCCCCGGGACCTCCCTGCACACCCTGGGGAGCCCACTGCCACCCCAGCTTTTGAGGTGGAGGTGACAAGGGGAAATGGCAGGGGGGGTCACAGGCACCAGCCTTTACCCACAATGAAGAAAGTTTTTGTTTTTGTCTGTCTTTAACGTTGACAGCTGTGGAATTCATGCTTGGTGTCAGGGCTTCAAAATACCTTCCCAAGCACAACACCCTGTTTCACTTGTGAGAATCCTTCCTCACATGCCTGTGATCGCCTCCTCTCTAATTTGCTTTTAATCAAGTTGTTTTCATTTTGTCATTTTTAACACTAGAACAGACCGCTTTCCTCTCTGAAGGGTTTGTGTCGGTGAGACTCGTAGACAGGGATTGCATCCGTGGATGATGTAACTAGATCATTCGTTGTGTCTCTGGGTTAGCATCTTTGGCGTGGCACGTTTGTCACTGTTGATGGTGCTGGTACCGATACGTGATTATCGACGACGGTTCACTCCGTGTTGTACGTCTTCTTTGCGTTTCTGTCTTCAGAAACGATGACCCGGGCGCGCTTCTGACGTAGGTGGTGTATCCAGTCATTACGATTCGGCCTGTTGCGGGACAGTAAGATTTTCCAGAATCCCACCACCGTTTTTTATAATCTGCTGCTTGGAATTCTCTCTCTTGTTCGAAAGAAAGATGGTCAAACACACAGCACTTTGGGTTTTCAAAGTACTTCTCGGGCATGAAAGAGTTCGCTTGACTTCCTCTGTAGCTGGAGGAGAACTTACTTTGAAGCCAAACAATGGGAAATAAGTCTGTTTGATGACCCTCAGTGTGATGTTTCGGAAAGGCAGTGCCTCCTCCGATGCTGAGTTCGGGTCTGTGCGTCCAAGTTATTAGAGTTCATTGTGAAGATACCGTATGAAATCGTATTTCAGGACGTGATCCTTACGGACGACCAAGTCAGACCAACACTGATGGGGCAGACACTTGAACCGCGTGCTTCATGTCTGTACCCTTCCGTCACCTACCCAGTCCTCTGGGAGTGACGGTAAAACTGCCGGGGTCTTCTGTCCTCTCCTGCCCTCCCTCCAGAACCCTGAAGTTTGAGTTTCTGGTCACAGGTCTAAATTTGGAAACTTTTTGGAGTGCCTGGGAGGCTCAGTCGGTTGAACATCCGACTTCGGCTCAGGTCATGATCTCACGGTCTGTGAGTTCGCGCCCCATGTCGAGCTCTGTGCTGACCAACCGCTCTGAGCCTGGAGCCTGCTTCCGATTATGTCTCCCTCTCTCCCTGCCCCTCCCCTGCTCGTGCTCTGTCTCTCTCTCAAAAATAAACATTCAACAAAAACATTTTTTAATAAGTAAATAAAATTGGAAAAAAATTTTTAACACATAACTATACATGATGGCTCAGGATTAATTGTTAATCCTGTTTCAAATGTCCTATTTTTTTTTTTTCCATGACAAAATCAATTCACCTCCTCTGCTTAGGTTAGACTTCCAGTTTATGCTACGTCAGAACTTGGGGGCATTTATCACTCGAAGTGCATTTCCAGTCTTTTCTCAGAACAAATCATTATAGACATGGAAGTAAGCGTTCCATCTGGGTTCCGTTCCTGTCATTAGAACACCCGTGGAAGGCCTCGTCTGAACCCGTCTCCCACGAGAAATGCCGTGGTTACCAGATACTGGTTATGGTCGGTCCCGCGTGGATCAGGCACGGCCACTTTAGGCTCACGTGGGCGCGGTGTGGTCCAGTCCACAGTGTCCGCCCATGCCACGCAGCACTGGGGCAGCAGTGAATTTCGCCCTCAGCTAATAAATCCTCTAGGGTGCTTCAGGACTTGCTCAGTATGGTTCTGGGCTCGTTGTACTTAAAAAGCAGCATGGACGTTGAAGATTGAGGGTCATTTTATGGCGAAGGTGAAGGGCACTGTGTTCTCTCTGAGACATAGACATCCAGTGACCTGTGTCCCAATAACTGAGCAGCGGAAGGAGAGCCATCAATGACAGCAGCTCCTCGGCGTTCTGTAGGGGAATCAAGGCAGACAGGAAACAAGCAAAGCAGGGCGAGGTGTGGGGGGAATCACGTGCAGAGCAGTGACCCCTGCGGGAGGTCCTATGTGACCTGGACGTGACACAGAAGTCCCTGGGCAGAGGCCCTTTGAGTGTGTGCTGTTAACGCAGGACAGAGGGCCCACGCGGTCCCGTTAGGTGCTCTCTGCGGGACAGCTGCACACCTGGGCCTCACAGCAGCGTGGCCGTCTCAGGCCCCCTGGTGTGCAGGTGACAGAAAAGACCCCAGGAGGACGCCATCCACCCAGCACACGCAGCAGGTGAGCAGCGGAGGTCCAGGCCGTCTGCATGGCAAGGCTGCTGCCTCCTGAAGCGAGGGGCACATCCCTCCCCAGAGAAGCTCCTGTGCCTCCTGTGGTCGGTGTCCTTTGTCGCTGCCCAGCACGGAGGCCCGCTTCTCTCTGGCGCCCTTCTCCCTGGCTCCCCGAGTCAGCCACGTGGGCTCACTGCCCTGCAGAGGCTGTAGGCATCCGTGTCGGAGGACCGTTTGCATTTCGTGTTTCCTGAATGATTGATGGGAACACTGCTGCCAACCTAGATCTGGGCAGGTCGTGGCTGTGCGTGGGTGGGAATCTTCCGGAAAAAGCACATCCTCTGGGAAGTGTTGGTCCTTGCAGATTTTGACCAGCCCTTCATTTCGGGGCTCACTGTCCCTGCAGGAGAGAGGCCTCCGGGCTCACGTGGAAGGCATGCATACGTCATCGTCCTCCTGCTCAGCCAGCGCCGCCTGGCCCAGAGGGTATCCCGGAGTCGCAGCGTCAGACGCAGGGAGGCCGGGTTTGTGCAGACCCAGAGAATTGGCGTAAAGGTGCTTCTACCTGTGTGTCTTCGAAACAAGCAAAACCAAGTCCTCATCATTGTGAGGATAGCAGCTTCTGTCTGTGCTGTGCGAAAGGGGGGAGTGGCTTGCCCGGGGACAGTGGTCATGTTGTAGGTCCAGGCCCGGGCCCGGCCTGCAGAGCAGACGGTGCTGACTTATGTCAGCCTGTTCAAGCTGGAACCGATCCACGGCGTCTCTCCACCTGGTGCTTTTTCGTGTTTTGTCTCTACGAACAGTGTGTTCTTTTTCTAGGAAGGGGCATTGTTTTCTTCCTGATTTGTTTCATTTTTCTCTTTCCCCTGAGGCTGGGAGGTGTGTGCCTTCCTTTCATTTTCTAAAGCTGTTCAAGACCTTCTCGGTGGTACCGGGAGAGAAGACGAGGAACTCTGTCTCCCTGTGCGGCCCTAGCTCCAGGTGCCTCTCAGAAGGTCACACGTAGGGACAGAGCTTAGGGGAGCCACACTCGGGCTCACTCTCGCCCGCCCACTTTCTGTCCTCAGCTCCCGGATTCAGTCACAGAGCCGTGCTTGTCGTCACCTGCCGCTGACGTCTGTCCTGCGTCCGCGCCGCCCGGGCTCCCCACTGGCACCTGGCGCGGCGTGCTGCAAGGGCTCGGGGTTGGCGGGGCGGGTGCGGACGAGCGGGGACAGGGGTGTCCACAGACCCCGTGCGCAGAGGGAGCTGATGCGAGGGGGCAGCACGGCCAGCGCGAGGGGACGCAGTAGCTCTCCTGCCGCAGAACCCCGAGCGCGTTGTTGTAGGTTCTGTTTCCTGTCTGGAAGGGAGGACCCGTGAACAGAAGGGCGGATGGCCTGGTGGCAGCGAGGAAGCCAGGAGTTCCGTGGACCTGTTCCCTCTGTTACACCAGGGTGAGGGAGGACGCGTCAGTATTTCTAAGATACGTGCTAAAATTTTTTAAAAACGTGTTAAAATTTAGTTCTAGGAGAATTTTTGTTCCACGAGCATTAGTTCTGGACCTTATTCATGTCCCCACATTCAAGGAAGAACAGAGTAGATTTTGTGTTTTCCCTCCTGAGAAGCAGCCGTGGGGGGAGCGGTGCCCACGGTCACCTGTGCAGGGGCCCGCTCCGCGCAGGACGGACACACGCACGGTCTCTGCGCTTCCCCGGCCCCTGGGCCCTGTCGTCTCGGCACGCGGAAGGGAAACAACACGGACCTAAGGAGGAGGCGTCGGCTGTGCGACGTCTGAGGACAGTTGTACGAGATGCCGACTGCAGGCTTTCATCTGGCCCTGTGAGCTAGGACATGGTCC
Organism: Herpailurus yagouaroundi; assembly: GCF_014898765.1. Taxonomy (NCBI): domain Eukaryota; kingdom Metazoa; phylum Chordata; class Mammalia; order Carnivora; family Felidae; genus Herpailurus; species Herpailurus yagouaroundi. Next base: position 2,275,122 of record NW_024412419.1, read on the forward strand.
CGTGGCACGTTTGTGCAAACCCAGATCATGGCTTCACAGTCGCCTTTGGGTCGACACACTTGGGTGTCACGTCAGCGAGGCTGTGGTTCAGAGTAGGGCTTCTCCAGCTTACCTGTGCACCCAGACCCCTGGGACCCCGTCAGGTGGACGCTCTGACCTAGGTCTGGGGGTCCCGGGGTGGGGCCGAGACTGCGCTCTACCGGGGCCCCGGGGCTGACGCTGCGGGGTGGAGGGACCCCTCTGAGGGGCCAGGTATCATGTGTTTCCCGTAGGGTTTGCTGTGAGCTTTGAGCCCTCCTGGGTGTATCCTTGTTCTCCGACATCTGCACATTCTTCTTCCTGCTTGCCTGTTTTTATGCAGTTAAGTAAAATAACTTTGATCTGTTCTTTATCTCTTTCAGCTAAAAAATGAATGTTTCGTTCAAAGCTGTGAACTTCGAAGCTACTCCTGATATACAGAAAAATTACATTTTCAAACTACAGACCACTTTGCTGTGGTTTCACTATAAAACTGCGTGCGTGACCACTGGCATTGCAAAGTCCGCGTACAAAGTAGTTGGTACTTGGAAAGTATTTTCCATAGAATTAAATCCATATCTACTTAGGTTCTTAGGTCAGCCCATAAAAGCCTGTTCACCCGTTAAATGTACCTTGAATAAAGTATTAATATTCCTCTTTCGACTATAACTGGCTACGATGTTTAGTATTCCTAAGGAAAAAATACTTTTTTTTTAATGTTTATTTATTCGGGGGGAAGAGAGAGAGAGCACACGCAAAAGAGCAGGGGAGGGGCAGCGGGAGAGAGAATCCCAAGCAGGCTCCATACTGTAGAGCACAGAGCCCAACGCAGGGCTCGATCTCACAAACCATGAGATCATGTCCTGAGCTGAAATCAAGAGTCAGATGCTCAACTGACTGAGCCACCCAGGCGCCCCTGTGGGTTTTTTTTATTATTATTATTATTTCTAATTTGAGATCCCAAACCCTTTTTCTTTAAAGAATGGATCTAATTTTATTTTTATTCATGTGGCCATTCACATATCCCGACAGTGCTTACTGAAAATTACATTTTCCTTCAGTGATTTGGGGATACTGTCTTGTCCAGTAAATTCTGTGTGCGGTTGGGCATGTCTTCTCTTTTTTCAGTAAATAATCTTTACTTTTTCAGATTCTTTAAGGTTCATGGTAAAGTTTAGCATTGCAGAGAGTTCCATATGCCCTCTCCTCTGCGTACGACTTTATTAATATATTATTATTATTAACATCTGTAAACATCTTGCGTTCCTGTGCTAAATTTGTTACAATAGATGAACCTATACTGATTGGTTCATTGTGATTAAAATCCATTAGTTTAGAGTTCACTCCCAGTGTTGTATGTTCCGTGAGTCCGGACAAGTGGGCAGTGATGCGTACCCACTATTATCGTACCCTGCAGGATAGTTTCACTGCCCTCAACGTCCTCTGTGTCCTGCCTGCTTGTCCTTCCCCTCCCCCCGGCCCCTGGAAACCACTGATCTGTTTGCCTCTTCAGTTTTGCCTCTTCCAGATTGTCTTATTGTTGGGACCATACAATACGTAGCCTCTTCAGACGGGTTTCTCTTACATGGCGGTGTGCCTTTAAGATTCCTCCAGGGCTTCTTGTGGTTTGCTAGCACGTATCTTTTTATTACTGAAAAATACTCAATTGGCTGCGTGTACCTGTATCAAAAGACGTCTCGGCTGCTTCTGGTTTGGGGCAGTTACGAACAAGGTTGCCGTCGACGTTCTCGTGCAGGATTTTGTGCAGACGCGGATTCTGCAGTTACTTGGCTAAGCGCCTGGAGCACTGTTGCTGGCTCCTACGGTAAGCCCGGGTTTGGTTCCGCTGTGCCTGCCAGGCCGTCTTCCCGAGCAGAGCACCATCTTGCGCTTTCCCCGGCGATCAACGCCATTTCCTGGTGCTCCTCATCTCCGCCAGCGTGTGGTGGTGGCATCTTGCCGGGCTCCCTGTTCCAGTGGGTGTCTGCTGGTGCTTCACTGCCGTTTTGGTTTGCAGTTTGCAGGTCCCTAATGACAGATGTGTGACGGGGAGCATTTCTCATCTTATTTGCCATCTGTATACCTTCGTTGAGGCACCTGTTCAGGTCCGTTGTCCATTTATTAATTGAGTTTTCTTGTTGATTTTTAAGAGTTATTTGTATATGTTGGATACAACCCCTTTCTTCATGAGATGTGCATTTTGCCAGGATTTTCTGTCACTTCTCATTCTCTTGACATGGTCTTTTACAGGGCAGTTCTTAATTTTAATGAGTCCCAATTTTTTTTCTTTCACAGATCGTGTTTTTGTATCTAAAAAGTTATCACCGAACCCAGGTCACTTAGATTTTCTCATATGTTCTGTTCTAGAAGTTTCATAGTTTTGCATTTTACATTTAGGTCTCTTACCCACTTTGGGTTAAGTCTCGTGAAGGATGAAGGTCTGTGTTTCGATCGATCCCCCACGTAGATGTCTGGTCGTCCCAGCACCATTTGTCAAAGGGACTGTCCTCCCTCCATTGACTTCCCTTTCCTCCTTCGCTGAAGACCAGCTGGCTGGGTTTAGGAGGCCTGTTTCTGGGCTCTCTGTTCCCATCCATTGAGGCGCTCGTTCTCTTCCTTTGCTGGGGTCACAGTAGCTTAATAGCAAGTCTTAAAGTTTGGGGTGTCCTTTCTCCAGCGTTGCCCATGTCTTCAATACTGTGTTGGGTTTTTACGGTCTTTGCGTCTCCACCTAAAGCAGACCGTCGCCGGCAGGTTTACGTCCACAAAGTAACCTGGGGGTTTTGACTGCGGTTGCACTGAATCTGCTGGGGGAGCTGCGAGGAACGGACACCCTGGCGATGTTACGTCCTCCTGTCTGTCAACATGGAGCGTCGTTCCGTTCGTTCACGTCACCTTTGACTTCTTTCAGCAGAGACTTCCGAGTTTTCCTCGCACAGTTGTAGCTATTCTGTCAGGTTCACCTCTTACTGTTTCATTTGTGTCGGTGCTAACGTCAAGGGTAATATGTTTGTAATTTCGAATTTCAGTTCATCGCTGGTATGGTAAGTCGGACCGACTGACTCATGTATTATCCTCGTATCCTGTCCCCTTTAGTTGCTTATGTTTGGGAGGGCTTTTTGTTTGGTTCTGTTGCATTTTCGTGTCAGTCTTTTGGGATTTTCTGCATAGACGATTTTATCATCTGCATAGAGGGTTTTATTTCTTCCTTTCTAATCTGTACATCTTTTCCTTTTTTTTTTTTTTTTGTCTTATTGCATTAATTAGGGACTTCTAGTATGACGTACAATAGGAGTAAAAAGAGGACATCCTTGCCTTATTCATGATCTTACAGGGAAAACGTCTAGTTTCTCATCATTAAGTACACCCGAAACTCAACACCCAGAAAACAACTAATCCAGTGAAGAAATGGGCAGAAGACATGAATAGGCACTTTTCCAAAGAAACATCCAGAAGGATGACAGACAGATGACAAGATGCTCACCATCAGTGTCTGTTGGGTGATTTTTAATAAACAGTGTCTTTCAAGGAATTGGTCCATGTCATCTAAGTTATGAAATTTGTGGACATAGTTGTCCTTAATATTCCTTTATTATCCTTTTAGTGTCTGTGTGGTGAGTAGTGATGTGTCCCTCCCTTTCATTTCTTTTTTTTTTTTTTAACATTTATTATTGAGAGACAGAGAGACACAGAGCGTGAGCAGGGGAGGGGCAGAGAGAGAGGGAGACACAGAATCCGAAGCAGCTCCAGGCTCCGAGCTGTCAGCACAGAGCCCAACTCGGGGCTCGAACTCCCCATGACTGCGAGGTCGTGACCTGAGCCGAAGTCAGACACTCAACCGACTGAGCCACCCAGGTGCCCTCCCTCCCTTTTATTTTTAATATTAGAGTTCATGTCTTCTCCTCTATTTCTTTGTTAGCCTGGCTAGACATTTATAAATTTTACTCATTGTGTCAAAAAAACAGCTCTGTTGGTTTCCTGTTTTCAGTGTCATTGATTTCTGCTTTAATTTTTATTTCTCCCCTTTCTCTTCTACACGCCCTGCCTTTCTGTAGTGTTCTGAGATGGAAGTTTAAATGATTGATTTTAAGATCTTGTCTCTTTTCAAATATATGTCTAATGCTATAAAATTCCCTCTTAGCACTGCTTTTCCTGAATCTCACAAACTTTGATAAGTTGCATGTTCATTTTCACTTAAGTCCCACATGTGTTTGCATGTAGTTTTAAATGCAGAAACTTCGTCGGGTACGTGGGCATTTGCCAGGGTGCAGAGCAGATAGCTCCCTGCCACCTGTTCATATATTCAGCTCGTTTCTAAAGTGGGTCTGGGAACTTGCAGTAGAATGTTTGTTTCTGTGTTGATCTGACAGAGCTTGAAGAGTTCCAGAGATCTTCTTTCTTTGCAGGTGAATTCTGACCCACACAGGAGCGATTGTCACCTGTTCTTTACGTGATATGAAAGGGTGTATCACTTCCCGTGTCAGCGCAGTCCCAAGTTTAGTGATGCTGATGGTCAAGACATCTTTCTTTCTAGGAAGCCAAGAACAACTCATTCCAGAATGTAAACTCAGTCATCCATCATTTTTAGACATAGGAATTATTTAGTGTCATCAAGAAAGAAATTTTTTTCAAAAAAAAAAATTCAGACATTTAAAATTCAGTAATTGTCATCTTTCTTTTGTCCGGACTTACAATTGCAATACAACCTATTTTCTGTTGAGTTCCTTATTTTCACCTTCCCTCTTTAGATCTTTCTTTCAGTCTCTGGTAAAGACCCTAGAGCGTCGTACAGTTCCAAGAGGACTAAGCACGGGCAAAAAGCCATGCTAGCATGGCCCGTGGCAGACCCTCTCTGATGATTAATGCTTAGGCCGAGGGACAGGCTGGGGCACAGAGACACTGCGTCGCTTACAGGTGTCACACAGCTTGTTTTCTGACCGTCTTCCAGACTGTATTCGGGATCTAAATACCGACGCCTTCAGTCTGTGTTCAAAAGTCAGAAAAGTCTCTTCTGACTGTGTGACCGCCCCGTGTCGTCACTTCCATATCCACGGTCTCCTTTATAACCAGCACAGGCCCTTTGATCATTTTGACGGTTTACGTGTACTCCGTGTATATACCAGGTGTCAGATTCCAAACCGTATCAGAAGAGACATTCACAAAAAGATTCCCTTCTTCCAAGACCTGACGCAGCCCCTTCGACTCCCGTGCGTGAGCCCTTCTTCAGAGCGCCACTCTCGCTCCCCCGCAGCACGCTGGCAGGGCAGGGCTGCGTGGCCGTGAATTACCCCCTGCGGGGTGGCCCTGGGGGTGGAGCTTTCACGTGTGGCTCCCCTGCCTCCCGTCGGGGCACCTGTGAGATAGACCTTTCCCTCCAGAGCTGTGCACACGCACCCACGCAAACCACCGAATCAGGCTAAGCGCCGTCCTCAGGACCTGGGCCTGAGGCGCATCTTGGCTCCCTTTCCTCCCCTGCTCCCCCGTGCCTGGAGGGCCTCCTTTCGGGGTCGGCTTGTGGGCAGCCTTCTGTTTGAGCTTGCCTCCCTGAACGGATAGAAAAGATGCGGCGGCTTTCGCCGCGGGAGGGCGCAGCCTCTGGTTTCTACATGGTTACAGCACAGCTATGGAAACAGTAGGGACATCGCCTTCGCCTTTGGTCCTTGTGGCGCTTTGCCGAGAAAACCGGCATACGATTTACGACGGACGCCATTGCAGACTTAACCGAGAAAGGAAGGCGTGCTGGCGTCCCTCCCGCAGGCCTGTTCGGCGCGAAGGCGTGCTCACTTACTGCCAACTAACTAGCTTGGCTTTGCTCTCGTCCCAGGCTCCATGGTGCCCTTTTCGATGAGGATCTTACACGCGGAGCTTCAGCAGTACCTGGGGAACCCGCAGGAGTCACTGGACAGGCTGCACCGAGTGAAGGCCGTCTGCAGCAAGGTACCGATGGTGCCCGGGTGGGCTGCTCTGGCACTCCCCCCCCCCGCCCCCGACCCGGCGGAGAACCCCCTCCCTTCCCCTTCCTTGGCGGGAGCAGCCACATCACTCTCTACCCAACCCACCCGACATCCGCCGTCACCGCTTCCTGCGGGAAGGCGGGGACCCAGTTCTTCGTGACCGTGGTATTCTTGCTTGCCCAAGTTGTTGTTGGGGGCAGAGGATGCAAAGCTTGGGGCCTGAAATCCTTCTTCCTTCGTATTTGCTGTTGTTGTTGAAGAAGAACTGACATGACAATGCCATATTCGTACCAGGTGTAGAACCCAGTGGTTCAATATCACGTACGTTAGGAAACAGTCACCGCAACAGGTCTGGTTACCGCGGGTCACCGTGGAAGGTCATGACAGTGTTAGTGACTGGCTTCCCATGCTGTGCGTCACATCTCTCTCTTACTTACTTTGCATCCGGAAGGTTGACTCCTCTTCATCCCGTTCATTTCATCCATCCCCCTCCCTCTGGCAGCCGTCGGTTGGTTCTCTGTGTGTCCGAGTCGGTTTCCGTTTTGCTTTGTGTTTCAGGCTGCCCGTGTGGGCGGAGTCATACGTATCTGTCTTTCTCTGACTTATCTCACGGAGCCTAATGGCCTCTAGATTCATCGGTGTTGTCACAAGTGGCAACATAGCGCTCTTTTCACGGCCGAGTAATATTCCATTGTGTGTATATACCCCACCTTCTTAATCCGGTCGTCCGTCCGTGGACATCCATGACATTTAACTTCCAAATCTTGACTGTTGTAAATAATCCTGTAATGAACATAGGGGTGCATGTGTCTTTTTGGATTAGCGTTTTCATTTTCCTCAGATAAGTGCCCAGAAGTAGACTGCCGGATCGTAGAGTGGTCCTCTTTTCAGTTTTGAGAGAACCTCCGCATTGTTTTCCGTGGTGGCCGCACGGTTTGCGGTCCCTCCGGCAGTGCACGGGGCTGCCTTTTCTCCCACCGCCTCACCAACACCTGTTAGTTCTTCTCTTTCTGATCCAAGCCGTTCTGACAGGTGTGAGGTAACACCTCGTTGTGGTTTGGATTTGCGTTTCCGTGACGATTGGTGATGTTGAGCATCTTTCCGTGTGCCCGTTGGCCGCCTGTGTGTCTTCCCTATCTAGCAAAATGTCTCTTCGGGCCCTCTGCCTGGCTGGGCTTTTTATATGGAATTTTATGAGCTCTTTGTGTATTTGGGATGTTAACCCCTTATCAGATACGCCGTGTATTCAGTGGGTTGCCTTTTCATTTTGTTGATGATTCCCTTTGCTGTCAAAAGCATTTTAGTTTGATTTAGTCCTTTTTGTTTGTTCTTGCTTTTTTATCGTCCTTGCCTGAGTAGACAGATCCAAAAATATCACCAAAACCAGTGTCCGACAGCTTACTGCCTATGTTTTATTCTAGGAGTTTTATGGTTTCAGGTTTTATATTTAAGTCTGGAATCCATTTGGAGTTCATTTTTGTGGATGGTGTAAGAAGGTGGTTCACTTTCACTCTTTTGCAGGTCGCTGTCCAGTTTCCCTGACATTTATTGGAGAGACTTTCCTTTCCCCGTTGTATCTGTGTCCTTCGTCACAGATCAATTAACGATGCTTTTATGGTCAGCTCCCTGTTGCGTTGACCTGTGTGTGTGTGTGTGTCTTTGTGCTGGTACCAAACTGTTTTGATTACCGTAGCTTCTAGTAGGTCTTGAAACTAGGAAGCGTGATACTCCCGTACCTCTCTTCTTCCTCAAGGTTGCTTTGGCTCTTCATGGTCTCTTGTGCTTCTATACAAACTTTGGGGATTATTTTCGTTTATTTTAGCTCTAGTTCTGTGAGAAGGGCCGTTGGTGTTTTGATGGGGATTGTGTTGAATCTGTAGGCTTCTTCGGGTATTCTGACAGTATTTTTTCAGTCCGCAACACAGACTATCTTTCTATATACTTGCATCGTCTTCGGTGTCTTTCATCAGTTTTCTGAGTGCAAGTGATTCACCTTGGCTATATTTACTCCTACATATTTTATTCTTCTTGATGCAGTAGTAAACAGGATTATTTTCTTAATTGCTCTTTTGATAGTTGGTTATTATTATATAAAAATGCAACAGGGGCGCCTGGGTGGCTCAGTCGGTTGAGCGTCTGACTTCGGCTCAGGTCACGATCTCACAGCTCGTGAGTTCGAGCCCCGCGTCGGGCTCTGTGCCAACAGCTCGGAGCCTGGAGCCTGCTTCCGATTCTGTGTCTCCCTCTGTCTCTGCCCCTAACCCACTCACATTCTGTCTCTGTCTCTCTCAAAAATAAGTAAACATTAAAAAAAAAACTAAAATAAAAAAAATGCAACAGATTTCTGAATATTGATTTTGTATCCTGCCAGTTTTAATGAATTGAACTTAATGAATTCAATCCTGCCAATTTAATGAATTCATTTATTGGGTCTAATAGTTTTTGGGTGGGCGCTTTAGGGGTTTCTATATGTGGTGTCATATCAACTGTGAATAGTGACAGTTTTACTTCCTAATTACTTGGATGCCATTTATTTCTTTTCCCTATTGCTGCAGCTGGGACTTCCACTAAATTGTTGGATAAAAAAGTGTTGGATAAAAAAAGGTGTTGAATAAAAATGGTAAGAGTGGGCATCCTTAACTTGTCCCTCACATTAGAGGAAATGCTTTCGATCTTTTATCGTTGAGTATGTTAGCTGTGGCTTTGTCATCTATGGCCTTTATTATATTGAGGTACATTCCCTCTATACACACTGTGTTGAGAGTTTTTAATCATAAGTGGACATTAAATTGTGTCAGATGCAGGGCACCAGGGTGGCTCAGTCGGTTGGGCGGCCGACTTCAGCTCAGGTCATGATCTCGCAGTTCGCGGGTTCAAGCCCCGCGTCGGGCTCTGTGCTGACAGCTCAGAGCCTGGAGCCCAATTCGGATTCTGTGTCTCCCTCTCTCTCTGACCCTCCCCCGCTCACACTCTATGTCTCTCTCTATCTCAAAAATAGACGTTAAAAAAATTTTTTTTTAATTGTGTCAGATGCTTCTTCTGCATCTGTGGAGATACCACAGGATTTTCATTCCTCATTTTGTGAACGTGATGTACCAGATTGATATGTGGGTGTTGAACCATCCTTGCATCGCTGCAACAAATCCCACTTGCTTGTGGTGTATGATCCTTTTATTGTAGAGTTGAATTCAGTTTGCTGAGACTCTGTTGAGGATTTTTGCATGTATGTTCATCAGGGATATTGGCCTGAAATGTTCTCTTAGTAGTTGGCCTGTTCAGATTTGCTGTTTCCTCCTTGTTCGATGTTGGAGGATTATATGTTTCTAGGAATTTATTCATTTCATCTGGGTCGTCCAACTTGTTGGCATGTAAGTCTTCCTCGGTATCCTTGGTAGATTAAAAGCAGGGAAATATCTCTTGTGTACAAATCACATGCCCTTAAACGTGGCAGACCTGTGTGTCTTCTCTGTCTAGCAAAATGTCTCTTCAGGCCCTTCACTCATCCTGCAAATCCTACAAGCACCCACTTTGTGTCTCACAGAGGCCCGGGAGCAATGTTTAAGGAAGTAGTAGTTTAAAATGTTCCAGAATCAAAGCAAGTCCTACTGTGTGATGACAACTGGCATTCGTAATGCCGACTCCGAAGGCAGGTAAGGTTCAGAAGCGCTTTGTGAATTGTTCTTCGTTGAACGCTAACAGTGACGCGGAAGGCACCACGCTGCATCCACAGGTCAGATTATGCTGTGAAGTGATATTCGGAAGAAATAGGGGACTTAGAGTCTCTCCACCTCCGGGTGTTGGGCCACCCCACCGCTCAGGCTGCTCACCGTTAGACGGAAGCGAAGCGCCTGTTCCCGCCTCCCTCGAGGTGAGGTCGCGTCTGCAGAGCGCCGAGCTGTAACCACAAGCGGTGAGGGCAGCAGCACGACACAGCCCTGTGTTAAATGAGAGTGTATCTTTCCGGTCCCTCCTTTCAGTCTCGTTATTCTTGAGGAAGGTTTTAGGGGCTTTTTCCAAGATGCCGGTGTCCTCAGGACTCCCGGCAGGGAGGCGGACGGGCTCCTTCCCGCACAGCAGCCCTCACTCCGGCGCGAGCAGGTGTCCCAGGCACCTCACAGCCTCCGCCCTGCATAACTCCAGAGAGACGGGAAAACTCTTCTTTCTTGTATGCTAATCGGTTGACGGGGAACATTTTTTTTAGGTTCCAACACTTTTTTCCTTGAATCTTAAAACACTTAAGATACAGCTATTTTCAGACATAAGCGTATAACTTGTTGCCGAGAAACGCAAAATCAATGATTTTCTAGACTGTACACAGATGATTTTGTTAATTACGTTTTTCATTTACCTCCGTATCGCATCGGGGGAATTTTTATGTACTTGAGAGAAAGTTCCAAGTGTTCCAGTGACTCAAAGGGAGAAAAGAAGACGTTTTAGGAGTCCGTTTTCCTGGTCCTAAGGTATCTCATGTGCTGCAGGGTAGGGAGAGACAAGGGCAGGTCTTGCCGCCACGGCTGCTCTAGACTGTTGTACCCATTCCCCTGAAATACAGCGTGCTCGTCAGGGACTGGTCTCTGTTCCTCAGCATTTTTCTAATAACAGCTCATTTAATCCTTATGCAAACCCAGTAAAGTAGGGATTCCATTACCCCCGTTTATAGCTAAGTAAACTGAGGCACAGAGAGGCCAGCTAACTTGCCTGTGATCATGTGATTCGACCCCTCATTGTGACACGTCCCAGCCGAAGGGAGAAAGACCCGACAGTGTTCCTGCCTGTGCCAGATTCTCTGCTCCATCCAGTACGAACACGTCTTACTGCGTTTGGTGGTAGATTGAACCAACGAATAAGAGCCCCGGGACCAGTGTCTGAAATCCCCGGTCCCACAGGCCGGCCCCCAGAGATGGGGTCCGTCCTCACTCAGGTGGTTTCATCCCCGGGTGGCCAGGCGGTGACAGCCGACGGCTCATGAGGGCAGAGAGGTGAGCAGGCCCAGTGCGGTCACACCACGGGAGCCCCTGGCCCGGCGCGGCCTGCTGTGTAGGGACCCGCTGCCGGGGCCTGAGCGTGACTGGTCTCTCGGGTGCCACCTGGGTGTGGACATCCCAGCCCAGGTCACGGGGCCGCACCGTGCGCCAGTGGGTGTCCTTCTGACGGCACGACCCAGATGTAAGCCCATCCGTCTGGTGCTGCTGAACTAAGAGAAGGGCGGGTGGTTCTAATTCCGGAAGCAACACAGGCAGCCCGTCCTGGAAGGGACGGTGTGTTGGCCTCTGGCCAAAAGGATTTCCATGGCTAATCTCAACATGTACCTGCCGTGTGTTCCAACTTAAAACCTGGCCCCGCCTCCCAAGACAGAGGCAGCCCCACGTGACAGGACTGGTGGTGGTAAAGAGAAGGGGGTGGGGGACACAGAGCAAGGTGGTGCCCGCGGGCCCCCCACGGCTCCTCCGCCACCACCCGGCAGATAAGAAGCCCAGCCCCTGAGCTTCCGCTCTCCTCCTCCTGCGCGCTGCCCCCCTGCCCCCCAGAGGCCAGTGTTACCTGCAAGCTCGTCCCGTGCATAATTGAGGGTGGTTTCAGCCGGAGAGGCCCCTGGGGCTTTGGAGCGGGAGTGGTCTGTCTTTGACCCGCCGTCAGGTCAGTGGGCAGATGTGTATGAGCACCTGTGTGCACAGCCCGCGACAGTTCAGGGCTGAGCACGACACCCGCCACCCCCCGCCCCGCCCTCTGTGAGCGCGGTTTCCGGGGCTCCGCTTCCCCCGCCCCGTGATCCATGAGCCATTCCCCAGTATACCATGGACACGCAGGGTGAGGTGGCAGGAAGGCAGTGTTCGTGCGGGGACTTATTTACTCAAGGACAAAATCCAGGGGCGCCCGGGTGGCTCGGTCGGTTAAGCATCTGACTCTTGGTTTCGGCTCAGGTCACGATCTCACGGCTTGTGAGTTCAAGCCCCGCGTCAGGCTCTGTGCTGACGGTGTGGAGCCTGCTTGGGATTCTCTGTCTCCCTCTCTCTCTGCCCCTCCCCCACTCGCACTGTCTCAAAATAAACTTAAAAAAAAAGTGCAAAAGCTGAAAATACTAAAGGCCCGCACGCCACTCTTGTGGCAGCCTGATCTGGCGGGGTAAAGTCGGGCACGGATGCATCATCTGCATACAGGTCTGTTCTGTGCACGGCCACTGGTCCGCTCTGCTCTCCACCTATAAACCAGAGGTCAGGGGTCAGGGGTTGGACCACAGGGTCCCGAGGCTCCGTCCGACACCAGCAGGCTGGTGTTTTGAGTCGGTCACAGCCAACGCGAAACCCCAGGAGAGCTGTAAACCTCAGGCTCTTGACCAGGACCCTCCCCACATCCCTGTGCTCCCTCCTGTGTCCTTGAGCGCGGCCCCCAGGGTATGCCAGGTCGAGCGCCCACAGTGGCCGTGGGGTCACCGTGACCATGTGAGCGGCGCCCGCACCATGACGTGCTGTGCTCTTTGTTTTACGCCCTCCGTTAACACGACAGCCATCTGAAGTGATAGCGTCCCCGTTTCACAGACGTGGAAGAGCCACCAGGGTCTGACAGCGGGTGGGGGTGGGGGAGCCTACACTAGAACAGGTCGCCCGGCCCCAGAAACCTGGTCCTGACTCTCCCCGTGGGGTCACGCTGCGGTCTCCCGGGCTCCCCCGAGTGCAGCAGACTCCCCGCCGCCCTGGGAACGTGGCCCAGGCAGCACACTTGAGTGTCACCTTGACGGGGACCGTGGCCCCAGCGGCTGGGCTCACAGGACCAGGGGGTGGGGCTCTTCGCTGCTGAGGGGTCAGGACACGGAGTCACATCTCCTCGGGTGACGTCCTCCACCCATCCCCTCCCCCAGCCTGCCTTCCTCAGCCTGCAAGCCTGGCCCCTCCTCTTGCCCGACCCGGGCGCTGGTATTGAGCCCTGGGGCACGGACTCGGTGACTCCCTCCCAGGCGGCGCGGGGCCGCCGGTGTCCGGTGGTGGGTGGAGAACCGGGCCACCCCCTCGAGGCTTCAGGACGGGAAGTCGGGCCGGGGCTGCATGTGGTGGCCTCAGACTGGCCAGGAACCCTGATGCCGGTCTGAGAGGCTCAACTCAAGGACAGTCTACACAACCAGAGTTGTCGTTTCTGGGAAGAAAGCAGTTACTACGTTCCCATTCCCCTTAGGGCTGTCTGTCCCCTGTGCTCTCACTGCTCCTATGGCGTCTGTTGTTGGTCCTCCAGGTCGTTTTTCCGGGCCAGAGGTCAGCAGTGGTTGTAGAATCAAATGCTCACACAGGGTCAACGTGGAGCAGGAAGCCAGGCCAGGACGGTGGAAGGTTGCTTTCCCTTGGGAAGGGACTGAGGGCTTCAGGCTGTGAGAACATGAGAGCACTGCCACGGGTGCAGATAATACGCTGTGACCGTGTGCACGGATAATATACTGTGACCCTGTGTGTGGATAATATGGTGTGACTGTGTGCACAGATAACACGCTGACCGTGTGTGTGGATAATATGCTGTGACTATGTGGGTGGATGATACGCTGTGACCATGTGCAGACAATGCGCTGTGACCGTGTGTGTGGATAATACGCTTGACCGTGTGCAGATAATACGCTGTGACCGTGTGCGTAGATAACACGCTGTGACCGTGTGCAGACAATACGCTGTGACCGTGTGTGTAGATAATACGGTTGACCGTGTGCAGATAATACGCTGTGACTGTGTGCAGATAATACACTGTGACCATGTGTGTAGATAATACACTGTGTGCACAGATAATA
>NW_024412419.1:2288868-2347345 GCF_014898765.1 Herpailurus yagouaroundi
ATAATATACTGTGACTGTGTGTGTAGATAATACGCTGTGACCGTGTGTGTGGACAATACACTGTGACCGTGCGCGGATAATACACTGTGACCGTGTGTGCGCGGATAACACACTGTGACCATATGCTGTGACTGTGCAGATAATACACTGTGAGCTTTGCCGTCTGACAGCTGTCTCTCCAGCAACAGTCAGCTAGCTCTTCACAGTTTTGATCCCAGCATGGATTCCCCAAGTGAGAAGAAACAGCCTTAGATGGCAGCTGCACACAAGGGCCCCGGAGCAGGCCCGGACCTGGGGTGTCAAGGCATGATGTAGTTCCCAAACAGTCATCTAACTCTGCAGCCCTGACGTGGGACATGTTCACACACGATGCTCATTTGCAAAGCCAGCCCACAGATTTATTATTGCAGTACGGTCTCCTGTAAACAACATCCGCTGAAGGGAGAACAGCATTGTGTTAGCTACGTGGGTAACAGGAACAGAGGCCGTTCTATTCTTTTTTATTTTCTCAGCCGTAGTTATGTCAGCGTACTTTAACTTTACAATCAGGCATTTTTCTGTTGAAAAAAAGTTAAACGAGACCGCAGGACAGAAGGTGAAGTTGAGACGGCGGTAACAGGAAAGGAGCCAAAAAGCAGGTCTGGCTCCTGGTCACCAGAGCCACGAGGGAAACGGCGTCAGGACACAGTTCTCGGCGTCTAGAAAGCAGTCGTTTGCTCAGAAGAGGCCAGGCTTTCCCTAATGTGGAAGCTTCCCTAGACAGTGGTTACAGACTCTCTGTAGTCAGCCAGGGAGCCTGAGATTAGACCGTAGTCCTGAATTGTAACAGGGGGCCCAGTTTGAGCAGGACGTTACTTGTGACCTTTACCAGGTGGCCCAGGGCACCCGTTTGCCCTGCTGTCTTTGATGCAGAAGAATGTGCTAGACTAGTAGATGTTTGGATGGTGTAATTGTATCTGTGAAGGTAAAATGCTCCTTGATCTCAAACAAATTTGCTGTGCTCCCGGGCCTCGGGCAAGCTAGAGACCATCGCATCAGGACAGCAGGTGCCTCTGTCCTGCGGTCCCTCCTTCTCTGGCTTCTCTGCAGCCCATCTCTGCTGCTAGTCCTGAGAGACCTTTACAGACCAGTTGGGAGAGAGCCAAGGGAACAGAGTTCTAACACCACTTGCAGAAGTAGACACGGTCCATAAGGAACGATGCCAAAGTAAATTGGGCTGTGGGTCGTTGCCGATACGGACGTGCCCCGCGTGGTCTTGAGCTCAGCTCCGTCCCTCCCACAACCCAGCAGCCTCCACCCGTCCCAGGTTAGCCTGGCGGAAGGAACCTCGTAAAAGACGTGCTACTTTAGAGACCCCCCACAGCTGAAGAAGCCGGAGGGTCAGGTATGTTTTTGTGCAAAAGAAACATACTCCAGAGTGTTGATGGGAATGGTTCTCTGCTGCTGACTGCTAATAAGGCAGAGGTGACAGCTTTGTCTCTAGGAAGTCTTGATGTCTTTCAGCTGGCCCTCGCTCGCCAGCTCCTCGGGGAAACGCTCCAGGAGGCTGGCCATCGGCATGCTGACAGCGTCTGCCCTGCCAGGCCTCACCTAACCCGGATGGTGCCGTTGCCACTTTCCTGCCGCTGCAGCAGAGAACAAATTGATTGTGGCTTCATCAGATAAGATGCGGGTGATTGGCAAGTAGAGAGAGATCGCTGAAAGGCTGGAGGCGGCCTCTCCGCCCTTTGCCACTGATGCTCATGCTCCTGGGCCCGTGCGTGCACGGAGTACACAAGCAGGTGACAGGAGCGTCCCCGTCGCCGGGGATCAGCTGGGAGAGACTCACGCTCCTGGCCTTGTGTGTCAGAGTGCACAAGCAGGAGGTGACAGCAGGGTCCCCGTTGCTGGGGATCAGGGTGGGAGACGCTCACCCTCCTGGCCCTCAGAGGAGCTCAAGAGCGTCCCTGTCATTGGGGTTTTACAAGGTTTGTGTCTTGACTCTTCTCAGGGTGGCAGTTCACACCTTCAGAGACTCCAGGTTGCAGCGTTGCAAATCTCAGGATGTCGACTTGGGAACGTGAACTGTACCCCTCAGCAACCTAGTATAAAATCCGATGCCCCTGGGCGGCTCAGTCGGTTAAGTGTCAGGTCACGATCTCAGGGTTCGTGGGTTCGAGCCCCGCATCGGGCTCTGTGCTGACAGCTCGGAGCCTGGAGCCTGCTTCGGATTCTGTGTCTCCCTCTCTCTCTGCCCCTCTCCTGCTCACGCTGTCTCTCTCTCAAAAATAAATAAACGTTAAAAATAAAATCTGATGCACCAAAAGTGAAGCACAAGGCCACAGAAGTTATCAAACAATCTAGTCCTGACTCGTGCACGAGAGCCCAGCAAAGAGTGGGCATCAGCGGAATGAGGAGGTCTGGAGTTCTGTATTCCTCACTTGTATATCTTGACGTCGTGTGTTCTGTCCTTCTGTGATCCGCATGGAGAAAAGAGAGCATTGTTTCAAAGTGTGAAGCCCTGAAGGGACACTGTGTCCACAGGCAGGGTTTGGGAGGGCTCTGGAGTCAGGCAGATGGGGAAGCTTTCCAGGTGCACCTGTCTCTTCCTGGCAGAGTGACTGGCCCACGTGAGCCTCGAGGCCCTCAGCCGTAGATGAGGGGTGTCACCCGCTGCCTCGGGGCTGCGTGCGGGTTAGATCGGGATGCAGACAAGCGACTGAGCACAGAGCCTGGTCCGTGGGAGTGTTTAGTCCCCCTTGAGTGGCTTGAAACAGCTCCAAGAAGCCTCTTTTTGCTTTGCAAAGCCTCTTTCCCACAAGTTCCCCTAAGAGACTGTGGTGGGACAGGTAGGTCACAGGACTTTCTAGAGAAATCTGAGCCCCGCTAGGGCAGACCTGCTCTCCCTTGAGTCTGGTCTCCAGTAGGTTACTAGTGAGAACTCGGGCCCTTGGGTTAGGGCCCGCCCCCAGTGGTCTGTACCCTGGGTGCTCCATGTACAAAACCCATTCCCCAAGACTACCCCACCCGTAGCCCGCAGCAGCCCAGCAAAGCAAGAGCTGCGAGACTCCTTCCCCGGAGCTTTCCTACAAAGTGTGGTCCCCAGACCGTCGTCCCCAGAGCGTCACCCAAAGCCCATCAGAAGCGCAGGGTCTGGTGCCACACCGCAGGCATACAAACCAGAACCTGAGGTTTACGGTACCAGATTCCAGGGTCATGCGTGTGACCACTGTGCCCAAACCTGCGGGCAGGTGTAAATGTGGTGTTCCTGTGGGCCAGGCTGGTGCAGTCCCCTTGCTCATTCTGGGGAGCAGACCAGGATGCTTGACAGTGTCTTACCTGGACTTGGGCCAGGTGGCGGTGTTCGGGCTTTGGGTGGCGGTGTTTCTGTCGCTTTCCTTCACAGAAGTAAGCTTTTGGAGGTGAGTGCGCTCGGACCGTATAAAGTCGTACTGGCGCCAGAGGGGCGGGGACTCCTGCTTTTCTCTCCGGGACACGTGTCCTCTCCTGTTGGTGCCCAGAGTAGCCCACCCCCCTCCCACCTGCCCCCGCAGTCACGGCTCCGGCCTCTGGACTCCTGGCACCGTCCTCGTGGTTCAGTCCAGGCCACAGATAAGGTGGCCCCAGAGGTGGGTCCTCGGCACAGATGACGCGCGGTGAGGCACGCGACCAGTCGGTGACTTTGCCCTCACGAGGTGTGCGGTCCCCCTCCGTGAGGCTCCTTCTCTCCGGCTCGGTTGTCGTGGTTGGTTTTGTGCGTGGACGCCCGCCCCTTCCCCTGTGTCCCATCCAGTGGCCCTGGGGATGGCCCTGGGGACCAGGAGGGTGCTGGGCCACCTTTTCCCCTTCAGTATTCTTGCCCCTTCTCCCTTCCTGTCCGCCTTCTATTCTCGCCAGAGGTTAAACGCCCTCAAGACTTCCTTTCCTAGTCTGTTTCTGTTCTTATGATTCTTCATCAGAAGACAGATTAGCCAAAAATGTCATGTGACCTGGTTTGGACCCAGTCGAGAACCTTCGCGGCTCCGGTTCCGAACCCAGTGTCTGGACCCAGCGAGGCGGCACGGGCTGTTCACAGAGGCGGTGCTCCAGCTGGCGTTAGGCAGGGACCCTCGCAGGTGCGCAGAGGCCCCACTCGCCCTCTGCTCTGCCCCCGGGGACCCCACACACGAAAGCCCAAAGCAGGTTCTTCATCGGGTGGCAAGCGTCCCCTCTTGGGGTGGGTCATTTGGGGACATGTTAACTGGCAAGGTGACCTGTAAACAGAAGGTTTTTTTTCCCCAGACCACCTGCCCCTGAGGTCAGTGATGACGCAACTGGGACACAGCTTCGTTGGTTAACCCTGGGTCTCCCGACGCACAGCCTTTCCTCTCCACGCCTTTCTCTCCTGCCGCTCACGTCCCCTCCTCACATTACAGTGATAGCCGTTGTGTTTTCTTTTCAGGAAAAGCCAAAGCATGCAAAGCAACCCGAAGTCATTAACCAAACAATACAAACGATGTAAGGGGACAGGTGCTCAGAATATATTTGATACATTTCAAAAGGCCGCACAGCCCACGGCTGAGGGGGGGCAAGCGGAGGGGCAAGACTGGCGTTTCTGAAGTTAACAATCATCCTCGTGTGTAACACACTGGCCGCCTTTCTTGAAAAGAGAGGACGTCTCCTCTGTGTCTGAGGTCTCTCGAGTGCCGTCCGAGCATCCTAGACCCAGACGCCACCACCGGCTGGAGAGCGGCCCCCTCTCCGCGTCCCCTCCGTGTCCTGAGTGCTGACGTGTAAAAGGTGTCTGTGTGGGACATTCCTTGACAAATTGGTTTTCATACAGAGAAGTCTGCGTCTCCTAGAATCTGTTACGACAAAGTCTGGAAGCAAATTCGTTTTTCACGATTTTGTTGTTCTCGTTTGGAATTGCCGTAGATCCTGACAAATCTGGAGCAGGGCTTGGCTGAGGACGGAAGTGTGAACAGCATCACGCCGGAGAACAGACGAGGTCAGTGCGCAGACTGCTCGTTAAGCGACTGCCAGCCCCAGTGGTTTTCTTCGTGCCCCCCCCCCCCCCCCTTAGTAAGGCCTCCGTCCTCGCGTGCATTCGTTGGCTCGCCCTTGTTTGGGAAGCCAGGTGCCAGGCCTGGAGCTCTTGGTACAGGAAGGGCAAGCCCAGGCACGAGGCCTGCCCGCAGGGAGCCCCACCGCACCCAGAGGTCCCGGAAGCCAGCACAGCTCCCGCGGCAGGCAGGTGCTGGGACGGAGAGGAGCTGGGGCCTTCCTGGGGAAGGGGCGTCCCTGGGGTGGGGACTGCCCTCCAGAGCCACAGCCTTGGCAGAGAGGGGCACCCAGAGGCCCCAAAGTGCTGGAGAGGAGAGGAAGGGGGGCCCCGCGCGCCGTCTAGGAGGCCAGGATGACCCTGAGCCCCAGGCTGCTGGGAGCCAGTGAGGGAGAAGGTCATCCCGGCTGTAACTTCTTGAGAACGTTCGGGATGAACTGCTAATTACACTTCAAAACCCAACTCGATCGGTGCCCCCGAGAGGCCCCTCGCCCACCGCTGACTCCTCAGGGCCGCCCCTCTCCTTTCCGCACGGCACCTGCCCTGCGGCACCTCCGGGGGCTCTGCCGTTTGCCCCTGTGTGCCCCACATGGAGCGAGCTCTCGTGACCACCGGCCAGCGTGAGTTATCCTGGCGAGCGGTGCTTCCTCTGCAGCTGCGAGAGGCAGGGAGCTGCACTGGTGCCCCCAAGGGCGTGGTGACCCTGACAGAAGGGGACAGTGGTGACCCTGAGAGAAGAGGGGAGTGGGATGGGCAGGAGAAGTTTGCCTTTGGGGCCAGCAGCACTGGGCTGCATTTATGCTTTAAATACAGTGTCCTTTGTGTGAGAAATCCCAAAGGACAGCCAGATTTGTAGGTGTGTGTGCGTGCGCGCGTGCGCGTGTGCAAATGCACTTCCGAGTCATGTAACTGCGGCTGAGTTAGCGAGGAGGCATCACTCACCCTCAGATGTCCCATCCTCTCGTACTGGGTGCCAGTTTGGGAATTCGCAGATAATCACTAGATCTCAGAAAGCACTTCCCGGGTACCTAAGGGTCATAATACATAAACAGTTTGAAGGTGAACGGGGGCTTCCTCCCAGAGCTGGAATTAGCACACGAAAGAGGGCCATGGGTGAGCCTGGGTGGCGCAGTCGGTTAAGCATTAGATTCTTGATTCCTGCCCAGGTCACGATCGGAGGGTTGTGGGATTGAGCTCCGTGCTCAGCAGGGAGCCTGCTTGGGATTCTCTCTTGCTCGCTCTCTCCCCGCAAAAAAAAAAAAGAAACAAGTCCGTGGAGATAAACTGCAGTTCGGTGAGACCACACGTTGTGTTCATCAACAAAAGATACCGTGGAGAACTCTTCTTTTCACAAAAATGATGTTGTAAGCACCTAATATGTTTTTAATTGCTTAAAGGCACAGGGAGTTGAATTCCTAATTCTAGCAATTAAGTCTACTGTGTTCTTAAGCAGGTCCGAGAATAAGCATACTTTCTGGGCAGGTGTTCTCCTACCCGCCCGTTGGTCCTGGCACATGGGAAGGGCAGCACGTGGGCAGAGCGGGGTCGGCCAGCTCACGGAATGTCGGTCCTTCGGGCACCGCCGTCCTCCGGGCCTGTGGGCCGCTGCAGCCGCCACCGGGCGGACACCCGCTGGGGAGCCAGCTCTGCTTCTGCGTCATCGCTGCCCTGCCGTCACACGGGAGGGCGCTCGCTGCCACCACGATGGTGCCCACAGGGTCCGCAACACAGATAGGACAGCGGTTGCCGCTTCCGTTTAAAAGGCTCCGAAACGGAGGCCTTGAGAAGGCGACCTCAGTACGCGGAGCCCAGCGTGCGGGCACCCTGCGGCCCCGTGCCCTGTGCCCCCCAGCCAGGTGGCCGTGGCTGGGCCACGTGGTCTCCTGCCCGCCCTAAAGCTGCCCGGCCACCTTCCTGTTGTCATGGCTGTGTCACTTCTTCGTCCGTTCTCCTCCCAGGGCCAAGAGCACCGGCCTGATGCCCTGTGCCCGGCAGCCTGGTGACAGGGGACCTTCCAGGGCAGAAGTCACAGGACCGTCGCTGACGGCCAGGGCTCGCCTCCAGCTGGCACACGCTCACCACTGCCCCTCTCTTGCAGCCTCCGTTCGGCTGTGGCGGTCCCGCCTGGGCCGGGTGACGTGCTCCATGGCAAACTGCCTGCTCCTGATGAAGGTACGTGGGCACGGAAGAGGGCGTCCGCGGTGAGGAGACGCCCACGGGCAGCCGCGCGGTTCCCGGACTCGCCCTGGACCCATTTAACGTGTATGGAAGGAAATTTCAGCACAGCGTAGAGTTTACACTGCCACGCTGAAGTGTTCAAACCTGCGTCTAGACGATTTAACTAAAATCATCATTCGTCCCCCCTCCTTCTCGTTCCCTCTCCCTTTCTCGTCTCTCTCCCTCTCCTCTCCCCCCCCCCACCCTTTCCCCCTCCCCGCCCCCAATCCTCATATTTTCCTCTGGGTTCCATCCCAGAAAGGGAGCCCTTGTTCTCCCCGTGTTAGAGGAAGGGTTTCCCCTGGTCCTGGCAGGACTTGCTGACTGATGCTTGTGGTATCGGGAGACAGGTTTCCCCAGAAGACCTGTGCCTCAGGGACGCCACCCAGAGCCTTCGGCCCCCATGGAGGCAGCTCGCAGATCGGAGAGGACGAATGGACGCCCGGGTCCTTTGTTCTCTCGTCTTTTCCCCGGCAGGCCCTCGCCAGCCAAACAGCGGTGTCTGGCTCCTCGCTTTGGCGGGAGCCTGACCGCACCCCCCCCCCTCCGGCTCCCCCGGCGGGCAGGTCAGGGACCCACACCCCCAGAAGCCCTGCCGCAGCTGCAGGGGGGAAGCAGACAGCCGAGAGCCGCTGCAAGAATCCGTTAGCCTCGGACACCCAGGCGCGAACACCTGGGCTCTTATGAGACCGAGTCTCTGAGTCCCCCACAGGTCAGCCCAAGGTCATTCCTGAGCTTAATCTTTAGCAAAGCAGAGCAGGCGGTTGATAGGGTGGCAGAGCTCCGTGGCTGGCCCTGGCGCGCAGCCCCGTGAGCGGGTCCTGTCCTGGGCACAGTGCAGAGGGCTTGGCCGCGGGCATAAATGCACAGCCCCGCCCCGTGCCCGTCAGGAGGACGTGTGGCCTGAACCCGCCGTAGGGCAGCCTGCACGGCTCCCATCCCGGTGGCCCCTGTAAAGGCGTGACACCAGGGCACAGTGACCTCGCAGCACCCTGCGTGTCTCGGAGCCCCAGGCGCCTGCTCTAAAACGAGGCACAGAGCTGGTATCTCTGAAACCCGCAGCTGTGACATTCACGCAGCCCCCCCCCCCCCCCGGCACACCCGGCCAAGGAGCTCAGGTCTCCCTTCAGTCCGCACACCTGGCGTTTCTGACAGGGTGGCTTGGCCGCCCCTGCGGTGACCGTGTCCCTCGTCTCGCACCCCAGGGCGGGCCACCCCCGGCATGTGCGTGGGCGGATGCCCTCCAAGCAGGCCGTTGTCCCCAGCCTGCCGATGACTGTCACCAGCTCCTGGAACCCCGTCCCCCGCACCAGAAAGCCAGCTGCTGATGCGGAGAGAGCAAACTGTAAATTCACAGGGCTGACTTTTCTTCAGTCACGGGGCCAAAACTCCCCAGGAGGGATGCTACCTGTCCCCCTGCCGACTTTTATTTGCATTGTTAAGATGTTAATAGCACATTATGGGAGGATTTCTTTGTTGCGCCGTGGTGGTAACAATGCCCTTAAGCACCAAATGTAAGTTTTCTACCGACTTCGCTGGGACTCCATACCGAACATATTATTGCTGCAAAAATGCTTTCTGATGAATGCAATTTGAGATTTTAGACGAATCTTCATTTCCTTGAGTTCAAGTGCGCGTTTGGCAAAGGTCTCCGAGTGTTTGTGCCCTGTTGCCATGGTGAGCGCGCGCGGCACTGCGGGGTCCTGTCCACGGGGTTCGTGCACGGCCGCCGGTGGCCCCTCTACTCGGCCGTTTCATCGCTCTGAGGGCCGGCTCTGTTACGGGGAAATAAATACTAACTTCCTTCTGATGAGAAGCGGACGTTTCAGCCCCAAGTACCCGCAAAGCGTACCGTGGGGCGCGGTTACTTGTGTCACGTGGCCGGCGACGTGTCCATATGACGTACTGTCGGGGCGGTTACGTGTGTGATGCGGCCGGGGACGTGCCCGCACGACAACGTCGGGAGTGGTTACGTGTGTGACGTGGCCCGGGACGTGTCCGCACGACGTACCGTCAGGCCCGGTTCCCTGCGTCACGTGGCCAGGGACGTGTCCGCACGACATCGGGCACGGTTATGTGTGTGACGCGGCCTGGGACGTGTGCACCGGTGTGATGTCTCAAATGCAGCTCTCCTCCCCAGACTCGTGGAGGGCGGGGCGCTTGTGCCGGTCGGCCCTGCGGGTGATGTGCCTGCGGCCTCAGGTGTGCCCCCGAGGATCCCACGTCCCCCCCCACTCCTGGGCCGCCCGTCGGGGCGCCTCAGGTCACGGAGGGACCGTGCAGGCGCGTGGACCAGCTTCTTCCCGCCTCAGTCTCCCCACGCAAACCCTTTCTGGCTGCAGATGGTCGTGAGCCCAGCTTCACGGCCCCCAAGCCGGCGGAGCTGCTGAAGGGAGACGGGTGCGCCCGAGCCGACCCAGGCCCGTCCCCCTGAGCAGGTCACTCGCGGCCTTTCTCAGAGCCGGTCGCGTGGTCTGCAGCGGGGCGGAGTGGGACAGCGACCTTGAGCGTTTTCCTTTCGAGGGGCCGCACTTCCTCCGCTTCCAGGAAGCAAGCCATTTCCGGCAGTGACTGTCAGCTTAGGAAGCTCTGCAACCCACCCCCGCGTTATCTGAGCCCAGGGCCCCTGGAAGCATCGCGGAGGCCGTCCCCGAGGCTGCGGCCGCTCCTGGGCGACCAGAGCGGCACCGGGACCGCAGTGATCTCGCGGGGAAGCCAGCCTTCCCGCACGCCCCCCGCGCCTGCGGATCCGCCCTGGAGGGTTCTCCCAGGAGGTCGTGTTTTCACAGATCCACGAGGCCGTTACTCCGTCAGGGGTCCTTGCTTAGTTCTTTCCACGGCACATTATCTTCGGAAACACGGACTCCTGGCCTCAAGCACTGAAACACGGTTGTCAGACGGCGACGTTGGCTTCCCCGGACTTGCCAGCCAGGAGTGGGCAGGTACCGCCCCGCACGTCCTGGCTCCGGCTCGGCTGGGAGCTCAGTAGAGTGAGTGACGCACAAGCCAGGACCTGCGGCACGTGGACTGGCCTGGATCAGTGACACTCGGGCGCTAACACCAACGACAGAAGGGTCTTCTGTGGACTGGAAACCAACAGCGAGGGCTGGGTGTTAAATCACAGCAGGTGACTTCCCCACCAGCAGGCGTCTGGGTAGGCCTCGTGCTTGTGGGGGCACCCCGGGCACCCTCTGCTGGGGCCTCAGCCCCCCGCAGGGGAGGGGCCTCTGAGCGCGTGCGCACACACACACACACACACACACCTCATGCACACACCTGATCACACGCACACTTACACGTTCGCACTAGCACACACACACTTGCTCATGCTTGCAAACGCACACCTACACACGTTTACGCTAGCATGCACACGTGTACACAGATGTTTTGTTCACACTCGTGCTTTTACACACCCACTTGCTCACACGCTGATGCATACACGGTAGTGCACGTTCGCACGTTCACACTTGCATGCACATACTTGCTAATGCTTGTGCACCCCCGTGCTCACACCTGCTCTCACGCTTGTGCTCACACTTGTGCATTTACGCACCTCCGTGGTTTCTCACACTCATGCTTGCACACACTTGCTCGTGCTTGTGCTCACACTCGGGCACACATTCATGCACCGGCTTGGTTTCTCACACTCGTGTTTGCATGCACACTCATGCGCTTGCTTGCACTCACTGACACACTTGTGCCTGCTTATACACGTGTGCACACACAGCACTGGAAACAGCACAGCCCTGCTTTGGGCAGCAGGGGCCCCAGGAAAGGATGGCAGGTGCTGTGAGGCTCCTTGTGAGCACCACACCTTCAGTAAAAATTGTCTTAATGGGTTTTCCTTGAAAGGGCCCGACTGGAAAGGTTTTCACTCTTTTCCTGCTAAACTGAAATTTTACTTGTCACCTGTCTCTATCACCATTCCAGTTAGCAAGCTAGTAACTGAGAATGTGGAGGAATGAAGACCAAGCCAGGAGAAAAGTGCCTGCAGCCAACATTTCCTGCCGGCCGTGTGCTGGGACTCAGGAACAGCACAGTGCCCGTCACGGAGCCTGCTCCGCAGACGTCACAGAGATCACGGCTGTTCTGGAGAGCCTGGCTTTGCTGGGGGACCCGAGAGGGGCCAAGGGCCGTGTCCTGGGCGACTGGCCCCGCCTCTTACGGACGAACAGGGGTTCCGTTAGTGTCCCAGCGGGCCGGCGTTGGGAGCACAGCACGGGGTGCAGAGATGGTCAGGCCCTACCCGGTCCCCCAGGGCAGCGTGAAGGGTGCTCCCGACGCAGTGAGAGAGGGCAGCTGCTGGGGTGCACGGCCAAGCACCGTGGCCAGCGGAGCTTGCTGTGTGCCCCACGTACACCTCCCTGGTGCGCTCAGAGAGTCCCCGCACCACATTCCAGCGCTCTCCCCAGCGAGCCTGCCCTGAGTCTCGTGCTCGCTCTCAGCTGAGTTGTTTGGTGGGGGTTTCTGTTTAAACGTAAGAACTTTTCCTCAACTTTTAGCATAGAAAACGTTTAAGAGATGCTATTAATAAATGTGGTTTAGGGGCACATGGGTGGCCAAGTCAGTTAAGTGTCCAACTTCGGCTCAGGTCACAATCTCACAGTTCATGGGTTTGAGCCCCGCGTCGGGCTCTGTGCTGACAGCTTGGAGCCTGGAGCCTGTTTTGGATTCTGTGTCTTCCTCTCTCTCTGCCCCTCCCTCCCTCACACTTTACCTCTCTCTCTCTCTCTCAAAAACAAACATTTAAACAATTAAATGAAAAACAAATAAATTTGGTTTATGTCATTGGCAGTGATGACAAGGTGAAATTCGCCAACTCACTTAATTTTGCCAAGAAAGAAAGCGAGAGTCCAGGTGAATTGCTAATTGCTATTTAGAAAGTGGAAGCAGGACGGACCTCAGCCCCTGAGGGAGAGGAAGGCATTTGCCGAGTCTGGTCACGAACAAAACTCGGGGTCCCGTCCGCCACGTGGTCAGGCAGGCTTGCGCCCACCTCCCAGGCCCAGCACTGGGTTTCCGCATCCTCCCGGCTCGCGGGTCGACGTGCCCTATCTTCACATGTGAGTCTGCAGGCACTTGAGCTTCTAATTTCGTAAAACGGTGATCTTCCTAACCCAAAATGCTCTTTCGGGTTCTGTCCCCGTAGGATTACGTGCTGGCTGTGGACGCCTATCGCTCAGTCATCCAGTATTACCCCGAGCAGGAGCCCCAGCTACTGAGTGGTATCGGCCGGATCTTCCTACAGGTATGGGCTCCCCCCTCCCCGCCCCCTGCCGGGCACCTGAGCTACAGAGGGTGGGCCCTGCAGGGGTGGCCTGGGACTCAGTGGTAATTCCGTCTTTAGGAAATAGACAGAAAACGTTTTGTGTCAGGTGTCTGTTAAAAGGTTGAGTTTTTCACAGTAGCTCCGTTTTGATGGTATTACGTCCCGTTGGCTTTGACGTGATTAGGACGCACATTGCTAAATGTGAATCTACAGGTTTTCGTGGGCAAGGCACTGAAACAGATTATTTTAGAAATCGTCCTGTGGCAGTAGGAAAAGGGTTGATAAAACCATCAAGAGTGTTCTTTCAGCTTGGCCGATACTAGCGTAACTTGCTGGTATCTTGCTGGAAAGGGCACCTGAATGTGTGTGGAGGCACAAAGGACACACATCTGGAAGCAGCGGTCCAGCAGTGCACGAGGGGAGGGACAACACCCTCTCGCCAAGAGCATCGCTGATCCGGGATGACCTTTCCTGGACCCCTTGGCGACGGAGTGATGAGTGCCCTCCTCACTCCTGTCTCTCCCAGGACGGCAATCCCACCCTTGTGGGCTGAGCCCAGGCGGCCTCTGCCCCCCTCCCACCCTTGGGGCGTAGGGCTTTCTGCCGTAACACCCCGGAGCAAAGTCGGAGAAGGGTCAGAAGTACATGGAGCACCACTCGCCCTGAGCAGGCGCCACGCCCAGCCAGCCCCTCCGTGGGTACTGCCGGCCACTTTACAGATTAGCAAACTGAAGCTTCCCTGTGCTTGAGTCACCCGCCCGAGGTCCCAGAGATCCGGCGAACAGAGTCTCTGTGAGCCCAGAGCTCAGGTGGTTTTCACCGAAGGTGGGTCCTGTCCACCCCCGTCCTCACTCCACGCACACACGCGTGCACCCCCGTCCTCACTCCACGTACACACACGCACCTCTCTCCTCCTCCCACAAGCCCCACTGCTCCTGGGGAGCACAGACGGGTTGCAGGGACAGCCTGACAGCGAAGGCCAGCTGTGGTCTCGGAGTCCTTCCCAGGGCACTCAGGGGCCTCTGTTGTGGGGCCGTTAAGGGCGACCCTCGCTAAACCGGATGCTGAGGAACGCACACCGTAGAGGCTGGAGGACCCAGCTTTCTGTCTGTTCTTGGTGCTTAGCTAGCAGGTGAGCCCAGGCAAGCCGCCGAACTGAGCCGCATTGTCTCTGTACGCCGTGGATGCTCGTTAGTGTCCTTTGGGGTCACTGAGCAGACAAAGCAGGACCGTCCGTGTAAGAACGCGGTGCCGTGGCTCAGCCACTAGAGCACGTGACTCTCAATCCCGGGGTTGTGAGTTTGAGCCCCGCGCCGGGTGTAAAGGTTACCCTAAAGAAATAAAACCTTTAAAAACAACAAGAAAAAAAGAATACAGTGCTGTGCCTGGGATCGTGCTGATTATCGAAATGAAATATCCTGCGTCTGCTCTAATTCCTCACCACTCAGGACAGTCTTCATTTCTGAGTCATAATTTACGTAATTTAAGGACTCCACGCCTGACATCCATTTACCACTCCTGAGATATGAAAGCACATCCTCCTGTGGGAGTCACGGGAGTGACAGGACTGAGGCCCGGATCTCAGAACGGATAGGACCAAAGCCGTGGGGACTTGGTGAGACTGCCCTGTAGACGTTTCCGTCCCGGCTCCAAGAGAGTCCAGCGTCACCAGGGGAGGCGGTGAGCAGTGCAGGGAAAGCTCTTGGTGTCCCCCGTTCTCAGGGCTGGGGAGGTGACTGCTGGTCAGGAACCCCCCCCCCCCCCAGTGTGAACACAGGCCACAGGAAGCTGGTTGACTGGACTCACCGAAGTCCCCACCACGTGGCCGGGAGACCTTGTCACCTTGGACTATTTATCAAACGCCTGTCACTGATACTTCTGTTGCTGAAGAACAACGGTGTGAACTTTGGTTTTGTAAAGGAAATCGAGATGGCAGGACTCACCGTTGATGACACGTTCCCATCGGAGCTGCTCAAAGGTGGCCTCGCTCGGTGGACAGGTCATCTGTTACCGCATCCGTGCGCCGAGCAGGAAAGGCAGGCACAGGTAAGGTCTTGGTTGGCGGGGTCAGCGTGCCGCCTGACGCGTCCGGATCTGAGAGGAGAGAGGACGGCCGCTGAGCGGGTCTCGTGCTCGGAGACCCGGGAGCCCTTTCGGAAGCTGAGGCTCCCGGTGGAACGTTGCTGTTCCGGGCCGGCGTGGTCGTGCGCCTCCCGTAGCCCGTCCTGTGATCTGCTAGTGTTGAGGCGCCGCGACAGCTTCCCGCCTGCTCTACGGGGAGTCCGTGCTGCACAGTCAGGGCTCACGGTACAGGTCTCCCTGGGAGAAACCACACGGTGGCTTGAATTCGTGGGGAGTTCTAGAGCTTTCCGGACCCCTGTGATAAAGAGCGCGTCCTAGGGCCCGGTGGCCATGCCTCTTGGTCCTACCTGCCCTGCACCCTCACCTGCTTCCTGACGCCCGTGCCCTGTACGGCAGGCGTGCTCGCTGCCGAGCTCTGGTTTCTTTACGGTCGCCCCAGCAGGCGCCCATCCGCACCCGGGTTCAGGAGCGGTGCTGGGACCGGCCCCTCTAGACCCGGCCGCTGCCTGAAGGCCCCTGTCTCCGGTCTCTGCGTTCGGCCCCCCAGAGGGGCCCAGCGGCAGCGTGGGCACGTGCGAGTGGTGGCACTGCCCCGGCCTCCAGCCCCGGCTGGCTCCCATCCACCCCAGACCTTAGCCTCCTGAAACGCCGCTCCCTTCTGTCATCCTCGGTCAGAGCCCCTGCTGGCGCCTCATGGCTTACCTGTCGGGTAAGCTCACCCCTGAAGCCTGCGCTCAGGGCCCTCCCAGATTCGGCACTAACTCCTGCTTTGCGGCCTACTTTTCTCCCTGCTTGGGCTCCCTTTCCCTCTGCCTGCCTGTGCAGGTCTTGCCTGCCCTCTAAGGCACCGTGAAGTCACCTGGACCCCTCGATGAGCTCTCCCCTGACCTCTCTCCCAAGGCATCTTGGAGAATAAATGCACACGGCCCCAGAGCTGAGTGGGAGAAGACAGGCCACGGGAGCCAGCTCGGGGCCGTGTGGCTCTGAGCAGGTCATGTGACCTTGCTGGGCTTCGGTCCCCTCTGTGAGATAGCGAGTCGGGGATCTCAGCAGAGATCAGACTGTGCACGGGGCCTGGGACACGTGTGGTCTACCGGGTTTCTGTGCCTCTCAGCCTCCCGCCGGCCTCGAGCAGTGGGGCACGCCTCACTCCCACCAACCGAAAGGCAGAGCCGCCCCAGAGAATGGCTAACCCCAGGATGTCAGGGTGGGGAGCTCCCTAGAGATGCTGACGCACACAGGCCGGGAGCCCACAAGCTGCCGGGGGACGTGCGCGCGACGCCTGGCCGCGTGGTCCGCGTTCCAGCCCCAGAGCCATCCTGCCGGCGTGTGTGCTCGTGTCTAACCTTACGCCTCAGCTCACATTAAGGACGTGTTTGGTGGGATGAGATGATGAGAGACGGTCACCGGGGGCGGAGCCTGGCATGGTGTTCTGTTACGCGGCCCTGATCCGTAATAGTGCAGAAACAGGACATTGGGGGACCAGATGAGGTCTAGCCAAGTGGAACGAAGTTTCTGGAGAATACCACACGGCTGGGCGCTACACTGCCCTGTGTCTCACATGCTGCACCGCCCCACCCTCTGTCAGGCCAGCAACAGCTAAGCCACAAAGGAAGGCACGTGGGCGGATACCCAGGGGCCAGACCGGTGCCACGTTGCATTAGGTCTCCTAACAGAATGTACGGTACTTGTGAGGAGCTACCCCCATTCTTTCCAAGAGGCTCGACCTCATGGCCGTTATGAGCAAACGGTTAGCTGTTCAGTTTGTGCGCTGATCACATAGATGGGATAAGTCCCACATAAGTCAGGTGGGAAGACCTGACTTAGACACACAGGTCAGGACAGAATGTTCTAGATGCAGTCTGTAGGGAGCAGGCCCTCTGGCCTCCCACCCACACACCAGGCGCCTGGGCCTGCCCCTTCTCGGCCCCTTCTTGCCCCCAGTCTTGCTGCACAGCCTCCTGAGAGCCCCCGCCATCCATGCAGAGGAGGTGAGCAGTTGTTCCAGGGGGAGGGTCAGGTGGAATGGGGGTCTCTGCTCCTGAAGGCACTAGGTGGGTGCAGACGCGATGGGAGGTGCTCTGTACTCTGAGGGAGCCCTCCCACGGTCCACCGAAGGGCGGTGAAACACGTGCACACGCAGAGGAAGTGTGTATTCACACTTTACGGTGACTCCACACCAAGGCCCCCACTCCGTCCTTCTGGGCTGTGATCTGTCTCAGCGGCAGGAGAGGAAGGGGTGGAGGGGTCCTGGGTGCCGTCCCTCATGGCCGCAGACTGTGCCTTCTGTGCCTTGGTGACGTCCCGAGCTAAGGGCCCACGAGCTGCTCACGGGAGAGCCAGTGTCCACCGCGCTGGCGCGGAGCCAGAAGGGGCCGGTGGCCAGGCAGGAACCTTCGGCGCAGAGCGCGGCAAATGCGGGCAGACCAGCCTCCGCAGCAGCGCACACGGGACTGGCGGCGAAGGCGATGCTCAGTCCTCCGACGCCGCGGCTCAGGGGCCTCCGGAGGTGGGGTGCGCCCAGCGTGCTCCGGGGGCAGCCACGCGGGTGGGAGTGGGGCGTGAAGGACGGTCGGGGGCCGTGGGGACAGGAGGCGCCTGCGGGGTGCAGGCTGCTTGTTCATCCTGCCTGGCTCGCAGCAGGGCAGAGGGAGCAGGAGCCAGGCTCAGGCTCAGGGCTGCACAGGGACTCAGGGCGGGAGGGACATTGCTGTGCGGAGGCTCTGGGGGCGGGGACGTCGCTGTGCGGGAGCACCTGCCGGAGGGAACCAGGACATAGCGGCAGCGGCGTGTCACCGTTACTGGCATGTGTGCACTAATCTGGGGGGTCAGCCCCTTCCGGAAATGGAGGTTTGAGAGGTTTTAAAGTGGGGGCGGGGGGGTGCCTGGGTGGCTCAGCCGGTTGAGCATCCGACTTTGGTTTCAGCTCTGGTCACAATCTCCCCATTCGAGCCCCGCGTCGGGCTCTGTGCCAAGAGCGCGGAGCCTGCTTGGGATTCACTTTCTGCACCTCCCCCATTCAGTATGTGCGCTCTCAAAATATGTTTTAGGTATGAAAATATTTCCTATATATAAGCGTAAAGATTTGGGCTAAATGGTTTTTCTAGATGGATTTCCAGCCCGTGTTTCCGTAAGTAAAGTTGGTCGGAGTAAACAGGAGAAGCCCGTGGCTTTCAGCTGATACAAATCTCACGGCAGCAGGCGCCCTCCCGAGGCCGTTGCGGTGGCCCTGCTGGTGCCCAGCCGCTGGGACAAGGGGTTCTCACTGTCGCAAACTGGCGAGGCCCCCGGGGACCCCGCGCCTCCGCAGGGCCGCCTCTTGCCCAACTTGCAGGGTGGGAGGGAGCCCAGCCTGCTGTCCCGGCTGAGGCCAAGGAGAGGGAGAGAGGCCGCGAGCCCTGGTTTCTGCTGCAGAAATACACACGGGGTCCGTCCCTCCGAAGGACAACACCGGTGGGGGAGCCCCACACAGGCATGCTTCTCTCAGGCTCCGCTTCATGAGTGCGCGCGCGTGCACGAGCACTTCCCGGGCTCCGCGTTCACAAGTGTGTGCATGCACGAGCACTCGGGCTCTGCGTTCACGAGTGTGCTTGTGCATGAGCACTTCTCTTGGGCTCCAAGTGCACAAGTGTGCGTGCGTGCACGAGCACTTCTCTCAGGCTCCCAAGTTCACAGGTGTGCGCGTGCATGAGCACTTCCCCGGCTCCGCAGTCACAAGCACGTGCATGAGCACTTGGGCTCTGCATTCACAAGTGTGCGCGCGTGCACGAGCACTTCTCCGGCTCCACGTTCACAGGCGTGCACGCGTGCGCGAGCACTTCTCTCAAAAGCGCTGGTATGTGTCGTCCGTCTTCACAAAAGTGAGTTAGAAAGTTTCTTTCTTTCGCTGTCCTCTGGCAAATTTTGGATTACTTTGGAATTCTCTGTTCCTTGAAGGTTTGGATAATTCACCTAAGAAATGCTTGTGCCAAGTACTTGGTGTTTGTGGGCATTGACGCCGATCACTGTCCCTAATGTGTTACTGTTACAGGCCCCAGGGTTTTTCTCTGTCTCCGGGGTCCATCTGGGCAATTTCAGGTGTCCCAGGAAGTCACCTGTCTGGTCCCTGCGTTCACGTACATTTGCACACAGTTCGTAAACTGATGCCCTTTTGCAACACGAGCAGTTTCCTTTCTGTCCATAGTGACTTGTCATTTTACGTTTATAATTCCGTTTGCACTTTGTCTTGACTGGTTCCTCCACTTACTATCTGTTGTTTTCTCCAAATAAGTGGGTTGGGGTTATCAAGTCTGGGTTTATTTGCTTGCTGGATATCCTGCAAAAATTTCAATTGCCTTTTTTTATGCTTGATTTTTAAATCATTACCACATAGGTGTATCAAGTAAACCCGCCGTACGCCTTACATTTACAGTGTGTCAAATATGTTTCAGTTAAAAATGGAGATAATCGATAGCATGGACGTGACCGATCGCGTGAGAGCTGAGTGTGTTGAAGCGCTTGGCTCGGCGCCCACCACACCTTGAAGGCTTGATAAACACGAGTAGCTACGGTAACTTCGGCGGAGTCAACAATACGGACACGGCGACGTGGTTCTCGTCAACGGGACTTTAGACAAAGCGAACACATTGTGAGGGACCAGACTTGCCAGCCGAGGGCGCAGACGGCGTTGAGCCCACAGGGACTCCGGCTCCTTGCGAGTCAGGTAGAGAGAAGTCTGGCGCAGAGCTTCAAGCCGCGCGGGGCCCGAGGGGAAGCGACACATAAACGCCCTTCTGTCGTCTTCACGGGTCGTTTTCTTCCTTCTCGTGTCGTTTTTTGGGCTTCTGTGGATTGATGTCAGTGACTGGGAGGGCTCTGAAGTTCTGTGCCCTTTGCAAACTATGCACTTAGCCGTGGGTTTCCTGGATGCTGGCAGAAGACGGGGCTCCCGGAAAAGAGACGAGGGCCATTTATTAAGGCAACACCAGTACGTTCACGGGGTCATTTTTGTCACCAGACACCACGCCCATCTGTAGGTCTTCTTTGGAAGAATATATTTGCCCCATTTTTTTAAAAATTTTTTGATGTTTATGTATTTTGAGAGAGAAACAGAGTGTGAGTGGGAAAGGGGCAGAGAGAGAGGGAGACACAGAATCGAAGCAGTCTTCTGCCCATTTTGTAATTGCATTGTTTTTTTGAGTGTTCAATTGTGTAAGTTCTTTGCATATTTTAGATACTAACCCTTTATCTGCTGTGTCTTTTACAAATACCTTTTCCCACTCATAGGTTGTCTTTTAGTTTTGTTGATTGTTTCCTTCACTTTGCAAGAGATTTTTATTTTGATGTAGTCCCAGGAGTTTGTTTTTCCTTTTGTTTCCCTTGCCTCAGGAGACGCGTCTAGAAAAAAGCTGCTGCGGCCAGTGTCAGATTACTACCTGTGCAATTTTCTAGGACTCTTATGGTGCCAGGTCTTTAACCCATTTTGAGTGTAGTTTTGAGTCTGGTGTAAGAAAAGGGACCGTTTCATTCTTTTGCATTTGCTGTCCGGTTTTGCCAACACCATTTGTTGAAGAGACTGTCTTTTTCCCAGTGCATAGTTTTGCCTCCTTTGTCGTAGAGTAATTAGCCATATAACTATGGGTTTATTTCTGGGTTTTCTGTCCTGTTCCATTGATCTGTGTGGCTGTTCTCGTCCCAGTCCCATACTGTCTTGATGACGGCAGCTTGAAGTCTGGAATTGTGATGCCTCCAGCTTTGCTTTGATTTTTCAAGATCGCTTTGGCTACTCGGGTCTTTCGTAGTTCCATACACATTGTAGGATTGTTTGTTCTAGCTCTGTGAAAAATGCTGTTGGGATTTTGATAGGGATTGCATTAAATGTATAGATTGCTCAAGGAAGTATGGACATTTTAACAATGTTTATTCTAATTCATGAGTGAGGTATGCCTTTCCATTTCTTTGTGTTATTTTTATCTCATCAGTGTTTTCTAGTTTTCAGACTTATAGGTCTTTCTCCCCTTTGGTTAAGTTTATTCCTAGGGTTTTTTTTTTTATTACTTTTGGTGCAATTATAAATGGATTTTTTTTAAGTAGGCTCCATGGCCAGTATGGGGCTTGAACTCACGACCCTGAGATCAAGAGTCTCATGTTTTACCAACAGAGTCGGCCAGGATTGTTTTCTTAATTTCTCTTTCTGCTGCTTCATTATTAGTGTGTATAGGAATGCCATATGCTTTTGTATCTTTCAACTTTACTGAATACAGTTATCCGTTCTAGTACTTTTTTGGTGGCGTCTTTAGGGATTTCTGTATATAGTATCCTATCATCTGCAGGTAGTGGGAGTTTTACTTCCTACTTACCAATTTGGATGCCTTTTATTTCCATTCGTTTGCTGAGGCTAGGACTTCCATTACTATGTTGAATAACAGTAGTGAGTGGACATCCCTGCCTCATTCCTGACCTGGGGGGAAAAGCTCTTACTTTCCCCCCTTGAGTGTGAGGTTATAGCTGTGGGTTTTTCACACACGGTCTTTATTATATTGAGGAATGCTCCCTCTGAACCCGTTTTAAGGGTTTTTGTCATGAATGGATGTTGTTCTTTGTCAAATGCTTTGTATGCATCTACTGAAATGATCACATGGCTTTTATCCTTTTTATATTGATGTGATGTCTCACGTTGATTGAACCACCGCCCGCACATCCCAGAGATAAATCCCACCTGATTGCGCTGAAGGATTTCTTTAATGTATTGTTGGATTTGGTTTCCTAGTATTTTATTGAGGATATTTTAGTGTATGTTCAGCAGAAATACTGGCCTGTAGCTCTCTTTTTTGGTGGTGTCTTCATCTAGTTTTGGTATCAGGGTAACACTGGCCTCATAGAATGAATTTGGAAGTTTTCCCTTTTTTTTTTTTTTTTTTGGAATAGTTTGAGAAGAATGGGTATTAACTCTTCTTTAAACGTTTGCTAGAATTCACCTGTGAAGCCATCTGGTCCTGGACTTTTATTTTTTGTGGGTTTTTTGATTACCGATTTAGTTTCTTTGCTGGAAATTGGTCTGTTCACATTTTCTTTTTCTACCTGCTTTGGTTTTAGTAGTTTATATGTTTCTAGGAATTTATCCATTTCTTCTCGGTTCTCCAGTTTGTTGGCATATAATTTTTCATAACATGTCTTACAATTGTTTCTGTTCCTGTGCTGTTGGTGGTTATTTCTCCTCTGATATTTGTGATTTTGAATTTTTTTCTTTTTTAATGAGTCTGGCTAGAGGTTTATCAATGTTGTTGATCTCTTCAAAGAACCAGCTCCTGGTTTCATTGATCTGTCTTGTTGGGTTTTTTAAGTTTCTGTATCGTTTATTTTTGCTCTAATCTTTACTATTTCCTTCCTTCTGGTTTGGGGTTTTGTTTATTCTTTTTATATACCTCTTTTAGGTGTAAGGCTAGGTGGTTTATTTGAGATAGTCCTCCGTTGCGCTAAACTTCCCTCTTAGAACAGCTTTTGCTGTATCCCAGAGGTTTTGGAGCTTTGTGATTTCATTTTCATTTGTTTCTATGTAATTTTTTATTTCTTTGATTTCTCGGTTGACCCACTCATTGTTCAGTAACATGTTATTTAATCTCCATGTGTTTGTGGTCTTTCCAGATTTTTTCTTGTGGTTGATCTCTCGTTTCGTAGCGTCGTGGTCAGAAAGGACGCACAGTGTGACTTCGAACTCTTTGAATTTGTTGAGACTTGCTTTGTCGCCTAATATGTGATCTGTTCAGGAGGATGTTCTGTGTGCGCTTGAAAAGAATGTGTATTCTACTGTTGTAGGACAGAATGTTCTGAATATATCTGTTAGACCCATCTGGTCCAGTGTGTCATTCAAAGCCACCATTTCCTTATTGATTCTGTTTGGATAATCTGTCCATTGACGTAAGTGAGGTGATAAAAGTCCCCTATTATTATCAGTTTCTTTTTAACTGTTTTGTGTATTTGGTTGCTCCCATTTGGGGTGCACAAATATTTACTATCGTTATATGTTGTTGGATTGTCCTCTTTATTGTTTTTAATGTTTATTTATTTGAGAGAAAGAAGGGAGCATGGGTGGGGGAGGGGCAGAGAGAGACAGACTCCCAAGCAGGCTGTCCTCACGGAGCCCAACATGGGGCTCAGTCCCATGAACCGTGTATCACGACCTGAGCCAAGATCAGGAGTCAGACACTCAACCGACTGAGCCACCCAAGCAGCCCCGTCTCCTTTATTATCACATAGTGTCCTTCTATGTCTCTTGTTACAGTCTGTGTTAAAGCCTGTGTTGTCTTGTAGAAGCATTTCTGCCCTGGCTTTCTCTTAACACCCATCTGTATCAAGTGTTTCTCCGTCTACTCACTTTCAGTCTTCAGGTGTCCTTAGGTCTGAGAGGAGTCTCTTGTACGTAGCATATGCATAGGTCTTGTTTTTTTATTCACTCTGTCACCCTGTGCCTTTTCGGTGGAGCGTTTAGTCCACTTGCATTCAAGTAATTATTGATAGATATGTATTTATTGCCACTTCAATACTTGTTTGGTGGCTACGAAGTTTTTCTGTGATCCTTTCTTCTCTTGCTTTCTTTCATGATCTGTTGGGTTTCTTCAATGATACACTTGGGTTCCTTTTATTTATTCTGTGCGTGTCTATTACTGGTTCTTGATTTGTGGTTCCCATTGGCTTCGTATATAACATCTTTTGCATACAGCAGTCTACGTTAAGTTGATGGTCGCTTAAGTTTGAGCCCTTTCTGCTCATTTCCCCACCGCCCCAGATTTGAGGCATATGGTGTCACACTTTACGTCCTTTTATTTTGGGATTCCCTTGACTGAGTTTTACAGATATATTTTTACTGCTTCTGTGTTTCTTACTTTTCATACTCTCACTTATGGTCTTTTTTCCACTCAAAGGGTTCCCTTTAATGTTTCCCGCAGGGCTGCTTCAGTGGCCATGAGCCCTTCAGTTTTTGTTTGCCTGGCAAGGTCTTCATCTCTCCTTCTGTTACATGCAGGGGCCGTGCTAATCTTCTCTGTGGTGTCCTGACTTTAGTACATGTGCTCCCAAAGCAAGCGCCGTTCTGAACGACGGCCTGGCGGGATGGAGAATTCCCGGCTGCACATTTTCCCCTTCGGCACTTTGTATCGTGCCGCTCCCTTCTGGCTGGGATTTCTGCTGAAAAGTCCACGAGTAGCCTTACGGGGTTTCCCTCGTGTGTCACTGTCATCTTTTCTTTCGTGGCTTGTAACATGTTTCCTTTGTTGCTACTTTTCGCGTGGACCTCCTTGGGTTGATTTTGTTGGGAGCTCCGTGCGCCTCTTGGAGGGATTTTTGTTTCCTTCCCCAAATTAGGGAAGTTTTCAGCTACTTCTTCAGGTAAATCTTCTGCCTTTTCTCTCTCCTCTTCTTCTGGGATCCGTGCAGTGCGAATGTTAGGATTCTCAATGGAGTCCCTGAGTTCCCTAAGTTCCCCCCCACATTTTGCACTTTCTCTTACTTGCTCAGCCTGATACTTTCCATCACCCTGTCCTCCGCGTCGCTAACTCGCCCCTCGGCTTCCTCTCACCCGTTTATTCTATCTAGTGTATTTTGTATTTCGTGTATCGTGTTCTTCATCTCCGATTGGTTTTTCTCTCTGTGCCGAGGGTCTCCCTGATGTCCTCCACTCTTGCCTCACGTCCAGCGAATATCTTCGTGATCACTGAATTCTCTGGAAGGCACCGCCGGCCTCCAGCTTTCACTTGGGTCTCTTGCCGCAATTCTGCCCTTTCATTTGGGACATACCCTTCCCCTCGTTTTGCCTCACTGTGGGTGTGCGTGTGCGTGTTGGGAAAGTCTGCTACGTCTCTCGCTCTTGAAAGTGACAGGCAGGTTGCACGCTTTTAATGAAAGGCACTGATCTCTTCCACAGAGGAAGCGCAGCTGCTGTGGAGACCCGGCCGGCCAGGGCCACCCTGCAAAGCACCCACGGGCGGTGTGCACGCCCGTCCTGTTGCGCGGGGGGAGGGGGATTGCGGTTTTAACACGGTGGGCGCTTCCTCCCGGGGAAGTCGGGCCACACTGTTGGCAAGCCGGTCTCTGGGGCGAGGGGACCCGCGGCACCAGGACTGGGGCAGGGCAAGGTGTAAGGGTAGGTAGTGAGTGCAGGTGTCCTGGTGCGGGCGGGGGAGGGAGACGGCGCCTGCCCCCTCCTCTGCTCCTGGAGAAGTCCCTCAGGAACTCACTCTCCCTCCCTCACACCCCAGGCTTCTTTCAGGACGCTGCTTCTAATCTGGATCTCCGGGCCGTTTGCTGTGCTGTCCCTTTACGGGCAGGGACCCAGCTCTCCGTCACCCCATCACCCTCCTCTCCCAGAGCCCAAGCACGCTGGTTTTCACAGTTCCAGGCTTCAAGTCCTGCTGCTTAGTCCTGCTGCTTGTAAGAACTCACAAAATTCAGCCCCTCTGATTTTCAGAGCCAGACACTCTGGGGATTTGTCTTCCCGGCTGGGCTCCCTGCTGTGATCACCTTCTTCTCACCCATCTCTGTGCCCGTGGGGGCTTAGCTCCTGCCCTCTCCCCTCTCCCGTGTGGCCTCCTCTCTGCCTTCACCCCT
Organism: Herpailurus yagouaroundi; assembly: GCF_014898765.1. NCBI lineage: Eukaryota > Metazoa > Chordata > Mammalia > Carnivora > Felidae > Herpailurus > Herpailurus yagouaroundi. Next base: position 2,314,038 of record NW_024412419.1, read on the forward strand.
GGTGTTTATTCTTCGGGCTTCGGATTGCCCTCTGGGTTGTCAGCAGTAACGTGCGTGTTTTCTAGGATCCGCGGCGGGAGACGAGCGTCGGTCCTCCTCTGCCGCCTCCCTGAAAACCGTCATTTGTTATTTTTACTTAATGCTATGCTAGGATTCACATTTAAGACTTTTTTTTTTTTTTCAACGTTTATTTATTTTTGGGACAGACAGAGACAGAGCATGAACGGGGCAGGGGCAGAGAGAGAGGGAGACACAGAATCGGAAACAGGCTCCAGGCTCTGAGCCATCAGCCCAGAGCCCGACGCGGGGCTCGAACTCACGGACCGCGAGATCGTGACCTGGCTGAAGTCGGACGCTTAACCGACTGCGCCACCCAGGCGCCCCTCACATTTAAGACTTTTTAATAAGACTCGTACATTAACTTCATTTCTGATATAAACGTGTTGATGTTCCATCGTGTCCTAAATGGGATTCGCTTTTACAAAAAGTAACGATCAGTGATGGCGATCAGAGCTTTCCTGCCTAACCCATCGGGCAGCGGTCTGTGTGGCTGTACGTTTACTGGTTTTGTCACCTGACCTGACTCAGTAATTCTGTCAAAGCAGATTGGAGACATAAAAACAGCTGAGAAGTATTTTCAAGATGTGGAGAAAGTGACGCAGAAGTTGGACGGACCACAAGGCAAAATAATGGTTTTAATGAACAGGTAAAGCTCTCAAAACTACGTTTTCTCAAATGTCCCAGGAGTTCAAGGCTCCGCTTCCTGAAGCCCCTCTAGAGAACATTCCTTATTCCTGTCCCCTTCCCAGCACTGAAACAGCAGTCAGTCAAGTGACAGGTTTTAAGATTTCTCCCCCGTTTTTCAAAGTACTGTTCATATTGCCCCCGTTTTCAACATCAATTTGCGTAACTGCTCGTTGTTCTCGGTCCCCTGGCTACTTGAATGCCTGTGTTTTGGTGTCTTCACATACCTGTGCGTGCATCTGGGGAGCCCCCCCTCCCCCCGCTTCTCCCCTCTTCCCAGTTAACTGCCTTACCTGTCGTTCACGTTCCAGAGCCTTCCTTCACCTCGGTCAGAATAACTTTGCAGAAGCCCACAGGTTCTTCACAGAAATCCTAAGGATTGAGCCGACAAACGCAGTGGTAAGATCCTAGAGGACACAGGAGCTCGCGGCTGTGGGCCCGTCCTGAGCCGTCGGCCGGTGTCACGGTGGTTGGGAGAGGGTTTCGGGGGCCACCACACGGCTGGTGTCCGATCCCGTGCACGTGTCCCTCCCGTCCAGGCCAACAACAACGCCGCCGTGTGTCTGCTCTACCTGGGCAGACTCAAGGACTCCCTGCGGCAGCTGGAGGCCATGGTCCAGCAGGACCCCACGCACTACCTGCACGAGAGCGTGCTCTTCAACCTGACCACCATGTACGAGCTGGAGTCCTCCCGCAGCGCGCAGAAGAAGCAGGCTCTGCTCGAGGCCGTCGCCAGCAAAGAAGGGGACAGCTTCAACACACAGTGCCTCAAGCTGGCGTAGGACGCTCGCCTTCTGGGGCCACGGGGCCCCTGTGCAGCACGTCTGCCGGAGCGGATACCCTGACCTGACCGCTGGCTCCGAGGACCCCCCTTTCCCCGGGACCCGGGGGAGGGTCGTCTTCACCCGGAGCCACGGCCGGGCCCAGACCCTCGGGCGAGCGGTTTGTTAGACTCCAGGCGGCCGAGTGCCCGCGACTCTGCCACGGTTCACGAACGTGGTGTCCGGGAGGCGGGGTCCGTGTGAGGCACCGCGTCCCTTTTATTCCCGGGAGCTGACCTGCTTCCGCTCTTCATTCTGACTGTCCGCAGAGGAACGCTGACCAACCACCCATTCTCTGTAACTCCTCCAGTCCAGGTGAGCATAAAGGCAGAGAAATACCAAACACACGGCCTTCTCTCTCGTTCCCTCCTTTGCGGCCCAGAAGTAAACACGTCACTTGTCCTCATCTGATTCGTTTTCATCCAACGCCACACACCTTGGACAGGCCTGGCGGTGGGTGAAAGAAACCACTGTCTCTCTTCAGTGTTTTGTACATCACCGGGAGCGGGACACGGGGGCTTCTGATGCGTAACACAAGCAGGGGAGAGCACTTGTGTGTACAAGCAGGCGGGCCAGGACGTGTGTCCTTGCGTGGTCTTTCGTCCCGAGGGTCGGGACACGTGTGCAGTATCTACACACTATCGAGGAAGGGAGTTTTCCCCTCTACCCCTCTAGGTTCTTCGGTTGGTCTAATACACTGACACGAGACAGGTTAACAGGAGACAAGTTTGATCACATACACACAGGGGCCCCATAAGAATATGAGACCCCGGGACGAGCCCGGCAGCGGAGGCTTCTGCCGTCCTGAGCGGAGGAAGGGGTGGAGGCCTGGGGCTTCACAGGACCGTAACGACAACGTATCTGTGGTCATGACACGTTTGCCCTGCTGTGCGGATGGGTCATTCAGATAAAAGTTCATAGCCGGTAACAGCTCCCGCCGGGGGCTAGGCCTCCTGTCCAAACCCTTCCAAGAAGCGAGAGGCAAGTTTTTTCTTAAATCTGCTACATCCTGATGGTCTTTAGCTCAATTTAATCCACGTGCCAGAGCAGCGTATCTGGGGGTCGCATATCCTCTCCTGGCCTCGGTCCCACCTCTCAAACTTCTGGGCTGATGGACCGCTCCGGGTCACTGAGCCAGCCTCCCAGTCCTGACGACGGGGCCGTTCAGTTAAGCAGCCGGCTCCGTTTCAGGAGGCTCCCGAGTTAGGTCTGGGGGCAAGTCATCAGATATTTAATAAGAGGAATTTCTGGGGAGACAAAAGAAAAATGAAGGTTAATTTGGGGAGCAGATCTGGTCTCGGTGAGTTCCGGAGGCAGCCAGGCGCACAGACGTCCAGATGCCCGGCTTGCGGCATCTTCAGGTGGGGTGGAGCAGACAGTGGAAACGAGACAGACGGGCCTGGCCTGCAGGGAGGCCGTCTGGCGAGCTCTCCGAGTGGCCCGCACAGCAGCAGGCACGGCAGTTATCCGCACGTGAGCTGTTGTGGTTTCTCTGAACTTTATGTGACGGTGTCCGGCTGTAACCTGCACGGCTTCAGGGAAAGGGCAGTTGTGGTTCTCAACGATTCCGAGTCAGAAGGACTGGTGGCGGGGAGGGGGTGAACTGGAAATGCCAGTTTGGAGAGTTGCAGCCAAATATAGGAAGAAAATAGAAGAACTCGGGATCTAGTCCAGTTTACAGGTAAAAACAAAACCTCACGGGCCGCTGACGGCACTAGAATCTGCTGTCCACGAAGGCATATTACTGAAACAATTTCTCTCTACAGTCACCCCCATATTCACAGCAAGACTAACTCTGTTTTCACAGTTTCAGTACCTTGGCCTTGTTATTTACATAACTGCAGAAGAAGAGTGCTCACCATACAGACTTTTAAGTCTGCTTTGCTCAGACTTTCCATAAGGAATCTCCCGTGAACTTTGAAAGACTCTCCAGGCTGAGAAGCCACGCTAAGGAGCCATCATCAGACTTTGCCTGCAATACATACAGATTTGGGTGAATTCCTCTCTTCTCAAGGTTCCAAACATTTCCTGAGATTCTTGGGCCTGCCAAGAAGTGACCTTCCCTCCACACCGGGTCAGGCCGCCAGGAACCCTGTAAGCAAGGCCTTCATAGGCTCCATTAAGGTCAGCCTTAGTTCCTGAAAGCCGATCATCTCGGAGTCTTTACATCTCCCTCAAATAAGACCTTGTGGTGAGAGCCTGGTAATACAACCAACATTCCCAATCATGTCCTGTTACAAGAACGGATTCCTAAATCACTCATTTGAGTGGCAGTACACTTGCACAAGAATACGAAGTTTGCAAATTCTGGAGGGGCCAAAGAGGGAGAAAAATGTTCACCTTTGTTCACAAAGCAATGTCTTAAATTGTTGATCCCATGAGAAAAGAGAAGGCTTTCTTAAGTTTGGAAAAAGGTAAAGAACAGGCAGTGTTTCAAAGCAGAAGCCGTAAAATTATAGTTCTGAATCCATTCGGTTCCATCTAATACTTGTTCTGCTTGAATCCATTCCTCGTTATTAGTTCTAGAGTTTCTCATCCCGCTCACTTTCACGATGTCAGGTCCTTCCTGTCAGTCCTTTCCGTGACTCCTTGGAGGGAGGTGCCTTCGCAGGACACTGGCAGGGCACCAAAGGGCAACGACAAGACTCCCGATGTCAGAGATCCGACGGGAGTCCGTGACGCGGAACCGACAGAGCGACTTGATTATTTCTGAACGTAACATTCGGAGAGAACTGTGGTTATGACTGGTGATGCTATCCAGGATATTCTAGGTGTGTGGGGATCTCAGAACTTGCAGAACATTAATATTTACCGACACAGTGGGTTGTCATCATGTATTTCACATGCTTTCCATAGAATTTAACACGATCAAATAAGCCTAATTAGCAGAACATCATTCTTTGTGTAAGTGAGAACAAACCTTTGGAGATGTTCAGGGACCCTCTGGAAATTCTCAAAACTTAGTTCGAGGTCAGTAAAGGCCTTATTTAGACTTCGATTTGGGTAAGTTTGTTGAAAATATCAACACGTTTGGACACTTGACTACAGAGGGTCACAGACCATTGTGAGACAGTACTTAGTGGCTGATTTAGTCAAAGTGCCAGAAAACAAAGACCTGGTAAGGCACCAGATCTTGGCTTTCTGGTGGGTTACTTGAAAAGTAAAGAAACTTTTATCAACTGTTGTCAACAGCAAACCTGAAGTTCAAGAAAACTTCGTTTTTCAGAGCAAAAACCAATTTTGTGCCACTTACTTTTGATATTAAAATTTAATTGTAATCTTAGCCAGCTTGGCCACACGTTAAAATTTCTCTCCAAAGCCTCCTTTTCCACAAACCTACAAGTTTCTTTGTCCTCGACAAAAGCACATCACCATTCCTCCGACCCTCCTTTTTACAAAATCACACTTTCTGTGCATACGGAGAGGTTTCCTTATTATTTCTAGTGGCTTCCATCATATTAGAATTTTTAAGCCCTAGAAACCCTTAATTTCTAGTGAAAGCCAACAAGCAATTGTGAACCGTCACAGGAGCATTCTCTAGATCATAAAACGTACTCAGGTTTTCCAATTTCTAGAGACACAGGCTTCCTCGTCGTGCAGTTTTGCTTAATGTGGAAAACATGTTTACTAATAGGCCCAAAGATCCATTGGCTTCCTTTTAGCGGGGGAAGTGAAAGGAGATCCCTGAGCTCAGCAGTTAGTTTCAGTCATGACCCAGATGCTCAAGGAATTTATCTTCTCATCTAACTTAGCAAAGCTTTAAGGTTCCAGGTTACCAAAATATCTGGGGAAACGACTTTGCAAGCTCACCCAAGAACTTCATGCTAGTGTTGGAGGATCTTTTTTACCTCAAAACCCGGGTTTGCTGTCTCACTGCTTTGAAGAATGAAGAGGGGGACACAATAAAACGAGCAGCTGAGAAGCGTATCAGAGTATCAGATCAGAAAGGAAGCACAGCAGGAAAGCTCTCTGTACAGGGGGACGTCTGCAAGTGAATCCCCGGGGCCTCTAGGCAAGAGTCCTTGTCTTACAAGGTTCTGGTCGCCCTCCCCCTCCTTCCCCCTTGTCCCTTGTCAGGTCCTACCCTTGTTGGCTTGGTAGCTCCGGGTGCTGGACTGTCCGCTCCCGATGGGCCCGACTCCAGCGTGTGGGGGGCGGTCTATGGCCACACTTAACTCTTTTGTCAAGTTCCTGAGGGAAACCGGAAGGGGAGTAGGTGGGCTCTGTCACATTCTTAGGAACCTCACGCCCCAGGGCGTTGGCTGTGGTCAGCAGCTCCCAGCACCGTTCCAAAATACTTGTGCTTTTCCCACCCAGTGGCCTCAGGTCTTAACCTTTCCCTCTCTGCCTATGTACCCCTGTCTTTCCCTACCCCCCCTCTGAACACGTGACTCCCGACTACCATTAGGAACCCGGATGACCCCCCACCTTCACCGCTTCCCGAAGGGGAGCGGGAACAGGGGAATGGCAGTCAGGGCAGGCCCAGAGGTCCATCCGGAGGCGGACGTGATGGGAGGGTGTTTGGAACGTCAGGGCTAGCGGAAGTTTCTTGGAGGTCTTATTCTCCTGGCGTGTGCAACAGCTTCTACAAATGACCTACAAACAGAGTATTAGACCAGCAAGCAATAGTATTTCCAAATGCGATGCCTCCTAGGGAGGGGCTCACGCCAAGGGAAGACACGCACACGGTAGCCATCCAGAGTCCCCGACGTGTCTGGTCCTATTGTTGTTGGCAATTTAACCATAGTTCTTCCTCCCTCCTCCATGTTTTTGGATCTTGTGTTATGGCTGATTAGAATGATTAAGCTCCTGAACCAGTTCATGGCTCTCCATCCGCTGGCCATCCAGTTTCCATGGGAACAACTCCACGAGGCAGAATTTTACCTCAAGGGGACACTGACCTTCGGCATCCAGATTACTGTAAGTTCAGGCAACTGTTCATGTGTCCTGGGGCCAGTATCACCCTAGTCCCTCATCCAGTCGTAATGTCCCTCCCAGCAAAGGAGGGGTGGCGGGGGGGCTCTCTGGCATTGTGAAAAAGAATGTGAAAAAACCAGGTCTCCCCACATGCACCCCGGTGGCTGAGAGAAAAATTTAGTCCTCAGTTTTCCGGAGACGCCTCTAGTCCTTACGTTGCATTTGGACGCTCGGCCAGGAGCGGAAAGGACAGACCAGGTGGCTCCGCGGTCAAGAAGGAAATCAATCGGTTTTCCCTCTGTTCCCAGAGTTACCGAGGCTCTGAGCTTCCAACAGGTGGTAGGTTTGAGAGCCCTTTCGGGGACACGGTTACCTGAGCCCTGGCAGATTGAGGGTCTTCAACTTGTGTTGTCCCCTCTGAGGATATTCTCGTTGCCGGTGCCCTAACAGCCACATATATGGCACTTGGCGCCAGGGCCTCGGGAAGTCTGGTCTGACACAGTACGTAAGGCCACGGCAAAGGCCTCGGTTGTGTTGTTTTTAAGCCTCCTTTCCGGTTCTTCATTCTCCTCTTTATCTTGGTTGTAACATACCCGAGAGGCAGTTCGTAAGAGCTTCCAGGGTCCCTTCCGGGCCAACAGCCAATTTTTGTAGCTTCCATCGACTATCTGGGGCTGACTGAGTGAAAAATCTGCCCTTCAGAAACGTCTTGGCCTCAAGGTGTTAAGGAAGATAGCCGTATATTTAATGACACCCTCCCTTAACCTTTCCAGGAAGGCCCCCAGGCTTTCACCCTGTGTCTTGAGATAGTGGCTAATTTAGCATAATTTAAGGGCTCAACCTTAGTTCTTAATCCTTCCAAAATACAGGCTTGGAAATGGTGACACCATTCCCCAGTGGGATGGTCATAGTCCCAATTAGGATCTTGGGGGGGCGGGGGGATGCCTGAGCCCCAGTAGGGAACTAAAAGTCCCCTATAGGACCCTCCAGTCCCATGACAATTAACGAGCTGCTCGTCCCCATGTCTTCCAGCCACTGCCAGAACCCCATGCTTCTGTCTCAATAAGAGTCTGATTTCCTCTCTCTTTTCTCAAAAATAAACATCAAACGGAAATTTTTAAGAAAGAGTCTGATTCAACAGGGGCGCCTGGTAGCTCAGTCGGTTGAGCGTCCGACTTCAGCCCAGATCATGATCTCAGTTTGTAGGTTCGAGCCCCATGTCGGGCTCTGCGCTGACAGCTTGGGGCCCGGAGCCTGCTTCGGATTCTGTGTCTCCCTCTCTCTCTGCCCTCCCCTGCTCACGCTCTGCCTCTCTCAAAAATAAACATTAAAAAAAACTTTTTTAAAGAGTCTGATTCAACAATGGCATCGTATCTTTCCACATCAACTCATACCTACTGTAATGTTCTGAAAAGCCTCTATATACTTCTCTGGATCACCAGAAAATTTACCTAGATCTCCTTTTATCTGTCTTAAATCCCGTAATGAAAAAAGTGCTGGTAATCTTACCACGGCCGTGCCTCCCCGCGTCCCCCTTCCTGCACCCCAGCTTCTTGTAGGGGACACGTGTCGGCCACGTTACGGGCAGGGCCTGGCTAAGGTGGGCGGCAGGGAGAAGCGCGTGTTTGTAAGTCTGGACGTTGAGGACCCGATGAGGAGGAGACCGAGGTAGGAGACGTCCCTTCCTCTCTCTGGGTTTGCTGTGGGTACAGGCAGGGCCTTAGGTCCCCCCCTTCTTGGCCGGGAGCCCTCGGAAACGGCTGCCAACAGGCCAGGATCGACCTTACGTTGCTTACACGTACCTCATTTTTTTAAGGCCCCAAAACACTGGATGTAGGGGACTTCCTCCACTTCCCCTCACGTTTACAGAGTAAGTCCAGTTGGAGGATGATGTTACGACTGGTACTTCCCTCTGGCGGCCAGGTTTCCTCCTCCCATTTGTACTGGGGCCAAGTCTCGGTGCCAAAGAAAAGGAGTCGCTTTCTCTTCAGGGTTTGTGGATCAAAGTCATCCCGCTTTTCCAGAATACATCCCAAAGGATTGGCCATCTGTAGGAAAGAAAGAGGAAAAGACGTCCCTGATCCCCATTTCCTACAGCGTGCCAGCAGAAGCCTCAGCTCCTGACCCCGAGCTCTGGCTGGCCCGTCAGTCCCGCGAGGCGCCGGGAGCAGTCGCCCTTACCCAGGCTGTCCCTGGTGGCCGAGGGACACGCCAGTGTCACTCTGGCCAACAGTAATTCATGTGTCGATCACAACTGTCCCTCTTTACAAACGTATTTCAAAAGGCTGGCAAAAGCCATTTTCTGTAAGGATAAAACCGTCCCTTGCCTTGTTCGGCAGGGTCCACGGAAGTATGTTGCAGCCACGCGGGGCTCCACCCTAAGGTCTCCCCATCGGTACAAGTCGGCATACGCTGGGCGAAGGGCGGCCAGATGGCTCCGTGAGTCACGCGCACGCGCCCCTTCCTCTGCCGGGCAGAGACACCACGAACGTGGAGCAGTTGGAGGCCGGCAGCGAGGACCCCGCCTTCGTCTTCCCGGCCGTTGGATCAAAGCAGGGGCAATTTCAACCAAGGCTTGAGCAAAACAGCTCAAAAGGGTGGACCGTCCTGCCCTTTCGGTTAAAACCACAGTTCTTTTCCATGTTTCCCAAGACCGTGAAGTACGGGAAGGGGTCGGTATATCCAAACACAGCCTCCCACAGCCGATGCTAAACACCAATTAGAGACACAATGCGCAGAATACCCAAGCGGACAGTCAGGGATCAGGTTCTGCCGACAGCCCTCGGGCGTTCACCCAAGAGCGGCCCTGGTCAGGACCCTTCGGCCGTTCGGCCTCCCCGAGTCCCATGCATCGGGGGTTCTTCTCGAAAGGAGATTGGGACTCCACCGAACCGACATTCCCAACTACACTGGGGGATCCTGGCTGTAATCCCCCCACCAGCCCAGGGCGGGCAGCGTGGCGGAAGGACCCTGGCCGCATGGGGGTGGGGGAGGTTGGCCCACATCTCTGTCCAGCCAGATCCGGCCGCAAGCAGGATGCAGCCCACAGGGACGTGTGGCCAGATTTTGGAGTCCCCAACCTGGCCAAGCCCAGTTCTCGGGACACAAAATGAGCTCAGTGGGAATGTGCCACTTCTGCGGGTGCCTAACGGCTTCCAGGATGACGGTTCTGACACGAGACAGGTGTGGCGGAAGGTGGGGTGACAAACGCTTCGGACTCTAAGAAGGGGGAACCGACACTGGACGTCGAGTTTAATTTTTACATAATTTCTGTTCTTTCATCCAGTTAAGGGAGTCCCTGATGCCCCTAGACTTTTCATCTGCTTTTGAATTCGGTCTTTTCCGTAGACGCCAGCCAGGCCCTTGTTTAGGAGAAGCGCTCTCTAAAACAAGTTTTTCTTTAAATACGACCAACTCAAAGGATCATCATCTGGCCATTAACCAGTAGGGTGGTAGGTTCACCCCACAGTGATGCTGGTTAAGCCGCAGAAAGGCTTCCCAGGTGGAGAGAAGACGCACACCCTCGAGGACACAAAATGTGCAGTTAGCCTCGGCAAGCGAACGCTCAAGGCCCGCAGGTGGTCAGAATGGGATAAACCGCGTGTCCAGTTTCCCGACAGGGGAGGTGCCTCCGGAGTCCCGCGAATCGAGGGCCCCGAGCAGGTGCGGCTGGAATGGGGCTTTTCCAGCACCGGCAAGACCACAAAGGTGGACAGAACGAAAGCCCCTGACGGCAAGTTCCCGAGAGCTGGCGTGGCCCGACAGAGCGCCGCTGGTGGCTTTGGGTCTGGGGTCCCCAGCCGGTTCAGCCGGCCACCAGACACACCCGAGTAAGTGCACCGTCTGGCTGGCGGAGCCCGGACACGATGCACTCACCGGTCACCAAGTCGGCCATCAGGACAGACAGCGAGACGCGAGGAGAACCTCATAGCTGTTCCCAGCTGAGCTGTGGGTCTCTTGGAGCCACACGGACGCCCGAGAGGGATGCGCCTCTGGGCTGCGGACCATGGGGTCTCACAGAGTACCTCCCGTACGGAATTTTCTTGCAGTTGGCGGGGACACAATCTAACCCGTCACGTGGCCAACCTACCCTCACGCAGAGCCTGTGAGATCGGCGGCCACCACTCCGGCGGCCTGGAAACTACATGCGTGCCCACCAGCCGCACAGCCGTGGCTCCCGAGACGCCCCTTAGCAAGGCCTCGACCTCCGCGCACCTCAACCCCAGCGACGCCAGCCTCGGGGGCTGGCCCTGCCCGGTGGTGACTCTGCCCTGTGACGAAACACGCAACAAAGACAAAAGGCAGTGACCATCTCCGGGAGGAAAAGGATCGATAAAAACCAAGAGTGCTCGTAACAAACCTTCACCCGAGTCGCTGGATCCCAGGAACTCGTTCCACAGATACTCTCTCCTGCTGGTCTGGGTTTGTAAAAGGAAAAACGGACTCTCCGCTCTCCCCTCCGCCAGACCCTGCAGGCAGAGACTGGGACAGGAGCACGGGAAAAGTCCTCACCCCCCGCGGGCAGCGCTGGTCGGAGGCCCAGGACCCCAGCCGCAGCCACCGCGGGGGGAGGAATGGCCCGCAGTGAAGACGTGCCCTCCACACCAGCCTCGGGGGTGGAGAGTTTTCTCCTCTGCTCTTCCAGGTTCTGTGGCCTAATAATCAAGTTGACCAATAAGGGTAACAGGGAAGAAGTTCGGTTACATACGTACAGGGGACTCCTAAGAACAGGACACCCTGAGGCGCCTGGGGGGCTCAGCCGGTTGGGCATCCGACTTCGGCTCAGGTCATGATCATGGTTCATGGGTTCAAACCCCGCATCGGGCTCTGTGCTGACGGCTCGGAGCCTGGAGCCTGCTTCGGATTCTGTGTCTCCCTCCCTCTCTGCCCCTCTCCGGCTCATGCTGTGTCTCAAAAATAAATACACGTTAAAAACAAATATTTAAAAGAAGCTTTCTCTTTGAAGAGAAAAATAAACACTGGGAGGTCATTTGAATCCCTTCACCTTGAGAGTTTTCCTTCAAATCTCGCTTTGGGGAGGCAAGAGGGCTCTCCCCCCCCAACCCGGCACGACACACGGAGGGGTCCCGCGGGGCTGTGCACGAAGCAGTGGGGTTACCGAGGGCTGCTGGAGACAAGCCAAGTAAACGAGGGAAAGGACTCAAGGTTCCCCGGCAAGTTGGTATCTGCACCCCCAAATTCAGCCTCCTTCCCCAGCCCCACACACAAGAGGAACACGTGGGCAGGGGGGACACCCAGCAGGCCGGGAGCCTGGGGCACCAGGGCTCAGACACCCCGGGAGAAGGCACTGCCTCACCCTCGCAAGGTGGGAAAGGAGGCTGCCCCAGGATAACCCGGAGATCTCTCCGACTTACACCCGGTGTTCCTTTATCTTAAAATTGGAAAAATAAACACAAGAATCCATCCCGGAAACAAGCAGAGAGACCCGCTGACCTTCAGAACGTGCCCCAGATCCTCAGGGGCGCCGTGGACCCACCCGCTCCGTAGAGGCTGCCCCGCGGGCCTGTGGGGGACACAGACCCATCGTGCGGCCGCTGTGAGAAGAGGGGTCCACATAGCTCAGCACTGCACGGGACCGCGCTCCCCAGGTCCAGGTCCCGCACCATTTCCCCTCCGGGGGTTCCGTGCCACACCCCTCACTCCCCCACCCACCCCCACCCGGGCTAGGACCCGCCCCCAGTCGGAAGGTTCCTGCGGGGCCCCACCCCCTTCCAGCATGGCCCACGCCACCCTCGTGGCGCCACGGTCTTGCAGGCAGAAAGGAGAATCTCAAACCTAACAGCTGCCTGGGCGCCTCTGCCTCACACGGACTGCCCTCCCCTCACCCAGGCGCTCTCCGGGCCGCCCAGTCCTCACCCCACTTCTGCTTTCCTTCTGGGACCTTTCAGCCCCAGCCGGCAGCCCTACTGTGCCCCCTCCAGGGAGGCCTCCCCTCCCTCTCGGGCAGCTGTTTGCCCTCCTGTGATCTGGTCACGCTTCACATGCCTGTCACACACAGGCAGGTCAGATGGCAGCAGGACACCCCCAGAGAGGCTAACCTGGCGTGTCCCTGCCCCCTACCCCCGGGCCCTTGCACACGCTGGCTTTGGGCATCAGATGCAGAAGTTACGCCAAGAACGCGTCTGCCCGGCCAGGCCGGAGGAGCGACGGCTCTGCCCAGGAACTGGACCCAGATTCGGGGAGGAAACGGCCTGGGACGGGGCCTGGGACGGTGGGGGCCAGACCACCAGGGTGGCCGTCCCGCTCTTAGGCACCACAGAGCCAGCCGGGGTGCCAGGGCCGCCAACACGTCCCAGCCCCAGGGCGCCACCCGGCCTTCTCCAGAAAACACCCGAGCCTGTGGGCTCTGGCCTCTCCTCTGCAGGCCACGCAGCCCGGGCACATCCAAAGCTGGGATCCCGACCCGCTCAGACGGAGGGGGCTGAAGACGGACCGAACTCGACCTAAACAGACGGATACTTCCTGCAGCCCCGAGACCGCGGCCCAGAGCTGTCCTCCCTCAAATGGGTGGCCTCGGGCTGGTGGCTCTGCGTCCTCTGCGTCGATCCCACGACGTGCCTGCCCCTCCGGCAGACCGGGAGCCTCTCGAGGCCAGGCTCTCCCGCGCTTGGCCGACGCTCGGTCCCCATCGCACCTCTACAAGGAGCAAGAGGGAACACGGTGCTGCGCGCCAGGCCCCTCTCCCCGCCCCGACCGTGCCCGGGGCAGCCGAGCCAGCCCCGCTCCGGGACACGTGGCTACGACGAGGGCCGTCCGCAGGGGCAGATAAGAGCCCACGGATCCCGTTCCGCACCCACCGTTGTTCCGAGCGCGGACAACGAAAGGGCCGCCTGCCCTCCAGGGGCCGCCTGGCTTCCTGCCCTCTCTCCTCCCGGACGGAGAAGGGAACAGCCACCAGACTCCCAGGTTTTCTCAAACGTGGCATCTCGGCTCGTCCTCTGCGTGCCGTACACGAGTACTCTTCGAGTCAAAGGGTCACAGAGGGGACCGACCTGACGATGCAAACTCAGCGAGCCGTTAACTAGCACGTGCGGGACAGCAGCCCAGAGGCAGGAGCGCCTGTCACCGAAAGGATTCCCCGAGACCCCCGCTGCACCCTGGGGGCGGGTCACCCTGCTAAGTCCTTCCAGGTCTTCACGGGGCCACTTCCACGACGTCCTGTCGGGTCACCTCCCCACACGCGGCCTTCCGTGGTGCCCACCGCGAGTGTGGCGCCAGGCTCCGCTCGCCGACGTTCCAGAAGAGTCGCGGGCCCGCGTTTCCAGGAAGGGCCGGAGAGCAAACGTGCCAGGCTTCGCGGCCACACGCCAGGTCTGGCGGAAATTCTGCTTGGTTTGTCCTGTTGTCACAACTCAAGGCCGTAAAAGCCATTTGAAGCGTGCGGGATGCTTAGGAACAGGCTACGGCCCACATGTGGCCCGCGGGCTGCAGACCGCTGAGCCGTGTCCTAGAACAGCACCAGCCATGAGGCACGTGCCCCCGAGACGGCTTCGAAAGGAATGTCACACTCTCTGCAGTCTGACAACAAAGGGACGGAGGGTGTGGGGTCTGCACACCGAGAACCGTGTGGCCTCGGTTAAATGACTGGGATTCTCTGAGCCTCAGCTTCCCTTCTTCTTAGGGGACTGCAGGGGCTTGTTACAACACCATCAGCCTTCCGTTCTCCACTCTCCCCCACGAGGCAGACAGACTACGCCTCCCTCCGCCCCCAGCCCTCCACAGGTTCTGACCGCCAGACGAGGCTGCCCCACATCCCTGAACCAGGGTCCGAAGCTCAGTGAGGCCGGTCCTGACTACCCCCACACCGCCTCTCCCCTGTGCTCCAGCCACCCTGGCTCATAGCCAAGGGAGGCCTGCGTGTCCTGCCACGGGGCCTTTGCACCTCCTGCTTCCCACACTGGAAAGCTGTTTGCCCAGCATCAGACTGAATTATGTGCCCCCAAATCCACAGGTTAAATTCCTAATCCCCAATGGGGCTGTGTTCGAAGATGCTCCTTAAGGAAGTAACTGGGGTTAAATGAGCTCACAAGGGTGAGCCCTGATGCACCAGGACTGGTGTCCTTACAAGAAGGGGCACCAGGGATCCATGCGGAGGAAAGGCCACGCGAAGACACAGCCAAGGAGAGAGTCCCCAGGAGATACCAGCCCATCGGCTCCTTGACCTCAGACTTCTCGCCCCCAGCCCGCGGGAGGGTGAGTCATGAGTCTCTGTTGTCAAAGTCCCCGTCTGTGGTATCCGTTATGGCGACCCAAGCCCCACTCTTCCCACAGGCCTACGCTGTGGGCGCCCGGAGAAGGGGACCTTCCCTCCCCTCTCCCCCCTCCTCCCAGCACGCTCCCCTTCCTCAACCTTTGATCCAGGCTCTGTGCTCACCGTCCACCCCTCTGGATCAGGGCTCCAGGCTCTGGGACGCAGGAACACAGGGACGCGGTCTGGCGAGAGATCGCACCCCCGGAGGACCCGCTCAGCAGGCAGCGAGGCGTGGTTGGTGGCAGGTAACGCCAGTGGGAAGCCGTCAATGAAGCCCTGAGAGCAGGGAGGGAGCCGCAGAATTTCCAGAGAAGGAACAGGCAGGGAGTCAATGATTAGGTTACTTAGAGTAAGAAGATACTGGAAAACAGGGGACCGTCTCGTCAATTATATAGGGTTATAACACGTACCCAAGACGGGTTTACACAATACGAAGATCATATCGTTAAAGTTTTAACGACCCGGCAAAACACAAACTAAGAGACGTTTATATAAATGACGTACATGTTAAAAGACAGAAACCACCAGATGGCAGTGGTAGTTAGGGGTAGAGTGGACACAAGGTCATCCGTGTTTTCTCTTCCAGGTCTCTGAGCTTAAAAGTTTTCCACGTAATGAGCGTATCTGCGGTCTTTTTCCTATAATCAGAGGGAAGCATCGGCATTGGCAAAGGCTTTGCTTTTAAAAGGGGATCGACACACCCTAGCGAAAGGGTGACGGGTTCTATACTAGAACAGTGCGCAGTTAAGAGGATGATCTAAACGACACGCTGACGTGCACATACACAAACACGTGGGTGAACAGTTAGGATATAAAAGCGTAGGTACAACGAAACAGCACCTGTTTCAAAAATGCAGAAATACACACAGTGCTCAGAGATACACGTTTGCAGCCCTGGAAAAGGACAGGGGCTGGACCCGCGCAGCCTGTCAGAGGGACCATCCCAGGGAGCAAGGACAGGGAGGGGTCCTGCGAGACGACATCTGTACAATTTTTAAGATTTTAAGTAAGCTCTACACCCAACGTGGGGCTTGAACTCCCGACCCCGAGATCAAGAGTTGCATGCTCTACCGACTGAGCCGGCCAGGCACCCCAGTAAAGCGCTTTTTTTTTAACGGTGCTTTTATGTTAAAGTGATGAACCAGGGGCGCCTGGGTGGCTCAGTCGGTTAAGCATCCAACTTCTGCTCAGGTCACGATCTCACGGTTCATGAGCTCGAGCCCCAGAGCCTGGAGCCTGCTTCAGATTCCGCGTCTCCCTCTCTCTCTGCCCCTCCCCCCTCACGCTCTGCCTCTCAAAAAGAAACAAATATCAAAAAAAAAAAAGTACCGAACCAGTGGCTCTAGGGCGGCTCCCACCACAGCTGGCTGGAGCGAGGACTCCGGGCTGCAGAAGGCAAGCAGGTCCCTCCAGGTCAGGTTCGCACCCAGGACGCACAGACAAGCTGGTCCTCCCGGGGCAGGGGGAGGTGCCCAGTTAACGGGGAAGGCCCGGGGAAGCCTGCCGGGCAGCAGGGTCCTGGCGCCTCCCCAGGCCGGGCAGGGGGTGCGCGACACTCGACGCAAGCTCACGTTCCGTGACGGTCACAGGTGCACACCCGCCCACACAGGTGCGCGTGGCTCACTCACACCCACCTCTGTGCGGAGCCCCGCCGGCCCTCCCTCGGCGGCCCGGACTGCGCCCAGCTCGGCCCCTGGGAGGCCAGCCGGGGAGGGCGCCCCTCCCAGATGCCGTCCAGGGAGGCCCTTGAGGACCAGGCCCTGCCAGCGTGGACGGGCCGCATCCCCGTTCTCTGGCCACGCCCTGGAGGAGAGGGCCCCGCATCCCGCCAGCAGCCGCGGCCGAGCAGCCCGGGAGGGGCGGGCACCCCGCGGAGCGCACCGCCGCGGCAACCCCGGCGGCAGAGGCCGTCGCCCCCAGGTGACACGGAAGTACCCACAGATGGCGCCAAGAGCGGCCCAGGCCCGCTGGCCCCGCTCAGCTCCGGCCGGGCCTGGGGACTACGGCCTCAGGGTCTGGGCCGAGCCAGCCGTCACCGCGGGCCACCGCCGAGCACCTGAAGACTTTAGCAAACGCTCGGTTGAACAGAGACCCTCTGGTTAACAGGCTTCATGCAGATCGCGTGCAAACGCAAGCAGGTTGGAGACCACGGACCAAAGATGACATCATTCGAGTCAAGATCACGTTCGCTTCTAACTTTCCGTATGGCTCCCATCAGACTGTCCTGGGCGGCGCTGGACGGGAAGGGACAGGCACGGTCACGGGGACAGCAGGAGGGGGTTACGCAGGCAGGGGGCGGGGGTAGGCGGAGCACGGAGGCACCTTGGGCGACGAAGGGGGCCTGTCACCAGAGTGGGTGGCACAGGGCAGAGCCAGGCCCCGGCCTGGTCGTTGGTGCAGGGGCAAGTTGCCAGGTGACCCACAAGCTCACGGCCACGGGCCCGGGTGGGGGTGGGGGGTGGGGGTGGGGGGCTGCCCCTCCCCTTCCGGGTCCCGACCAGCCCAGGAAAGAGGGTCTTCCTCCCCCTGGGGGATCGTGGGTGGCGAGCATGGCTCCTCCACGTCCACGGCCGTCCTGCGGAAGGAGGGTCCGTCCCCCGCTGAGGGCCCACGCTGACCCTGCACGAGCCAGGCTGGCAACAGGCAGGCCGACATCCCCAAAGCCCACTCAGGCCAAGACGCGGCCGCGGCAGGGTCAACTGCCCAGCTTCCCGGCGGCCGGGTGACCTTCTGAACCTCAGGCCAGCGTGTCACGTGACAGACATGGAGCAGCTTGGTGGCGACGCTAGAACAGGATCGCGCCTGCACCTAAGTTCCCAGCAGGAAGGAGGCACAGATACACGTCAGCTCCCCCTGCACCAACCCCTCTAGGAAGTGGACTCTTTCCCGGGTATGTGGGTCACAGGGCCACTTGGATGTCACCTTGCCCAGGAGGGGAATGTTCTGCAGGACTGGGCACCGTCATCCCAAGAAGCCCTCCCTGGGCTCTTCTCCCTGAGGTCTGTCCGTCCTACAGACGGGACTGCAGACGCTCAAACTGCCATCCCGGGAGGCACCGGGCGCAGGACAGGACTCCCCGCTAGGGACACACCCGGGGAGACTGCCGACCCCGCTGAGGCAGCGACACAGGAGCACCTGGGGGCGGGGGTCAGGGGCAGCCCCGCGGAGGACTGACAGCCCACACCGGACTGGGGACTCTGCCGCACCATCAGGGGCCTTCGACTAAGGCCCCTTCAGAAAGGGCAGGACCAGGTCTACGGCCAGAGAGAAGCCCCAGGGCAGAGCAGCAAGGAGAGGGGTCTGGTCCAAGGGCCGGAGATGAGGGCACCATCCACGGGACCCCAAGACACCTGGAAGCGGCAGGGGGAACGCAGGCTCAGCCTCAGAGCCTTCCTGCTGGAGCTGCCCCTAACCCTGCCACGGGTGCGGGGTCCCACCTCGGCCACCTGCTTCCAGCCTGGTCCCCCACCACCTCCCCACCACTGCCCAGGAGACGCGGCCAGAGCTTCCGCCCCTACCTGCCGGTGACCCTGCTGACACTCCAGCCTCGAGGGAAAATGGGGAACCAGCCTCTGCCGGCTTCCCGGGAACCACCGGACTGGGTTGCCTGAGAAGGACAGAAGCCTGTCCCCGCGGCCACGGCGTGGGATCTGCAGGTCGGTTTCTCCCGGAGACTCTGGGGGAGCCCCCAGCCCTTTCCTCTTCCAGCTTCCGGGGCTATGACCGCGGCCTCCCTCTGGGCTCTCTCCTCGTCATACGGGGTCGCCAGTCCTGGGTTTAGGGCCCGCCCCCACCCGGGATGCTCTCGTGGAGATCCTTGCCTCATCACGGCCACGAGGACCCGATTGCCAACAGGGCTCCCTGCTGGGCTTCCCGAACGTGAAGTTTTCCTGATCAGCCAGGAACTCAGCACACCTGCTCAGTGACGCGCGTGCTCGGATGAAAGCAGGTGTTTTCAATACCATAAAAGAAGCGGTCGTGCTTTCCACGTCCTGCGCTCTTCGGCGGGCAGTCCCCGCAGCCCCGCTCCCTCTCCGGAGAAGAAATCTGAGGCACAGAGAATCTGAGTGACCTTCCCCAGGCCACACAGCTATGCAGTAGCAGAACTGGGACCCACGGCCTCATAGAAGGGTCCCCGATGGTCCAGGCAGGGCTCCCTTCTCCCGTCCCCCAGGAAGTGTGTGTGGGAGTGCAGGAGGCACATCCCTCCTGGGACTTGGGGCTGTGGGCACGGGAGGACCCTGGGCATCTCAGCGCCACCAGCACCGATGCCAAGACGTGTGGCCCAGAGAAGCAGCAAAGGCCCGCGGAGGGCGTGCCTCTGTACCTGGCTGTGCCGGGGTGGCCCTGCGTCCTCGGGGACCCCCGCCCCTCATCCTGCCAGGGCGATCAATACTGTCAGCGCAGCCAGCGTCCCCGGGGAGCCACCAGCATTAAGTGACCAGGGAGCAGCCGGGAAACACACGGGCGAGAACACAAATCACATCGATCTCATCGATTTGTCCTTTCCGGGGTCACTGTATCGCTCGGTCTAGATTCTATGTAGGTTTCAGAACAGCTGATTTTGGAGAACAGTTTGTGTAAGGTAAACACAAGCACTTTTAACGGGAAAAAGACACAATAACGACAGGAAAGGAGAAGAGAGGGGTCTTGGCGGAGGCTTCTTTGCTCAGAGAAGCTAAGCTCCCTTCACTCCAGAAGAAGACGGACGCCCTGGGAGCGGTCGCTGCCGGCACAGGCCCAGCCCCACCTCTGCCTAGCTCACCTCCGGCGCCCTGGCCCCACACGCAGTCTTCAAGAGGATTGGGTGAAAAGTAACTTCCTAGGGCAGAAAACTGCGAATGGAAACACGGAAATTCGGAAAAGGGCTCCTGCTCACAGCTCACTCAGCTCGTGAGCTGCCGGCCGCCACGTGCAGAGGCTCCGAGGACCGGACCCCGTCCTCCGGTCCTCCCGAGAGCCCCGTGCCCCTGACCCTCACCCTCCCCAACCCAGACCCTCACCCAGCTCCTCCTCTGTCCTCCCTTCCCTCCTCGGGGCCCAGCCAGACGGGGAGGACAGAGAGCTGGGAAGTTTCCAGCATCTTTGTCCAGGGCTGGGTGCAGCCGTGTGCACATGCACAGGCTGATTTTCGCCCCAGCGTAGTCAGGATTGAGGGCTGCTGGACCGAGTGCGCGTGGACAAGCTGCCTGTCAAGGCAAAGGGCGCTGCTGGGTTTCTAATTAAGAGCACGAGCCGTCCTCCCCGCAGCCAGGTGGGCGCTCTCTGGCTCGGGGAAGGTCGTTCGCGCCGGGGGATGCCTGGCGGGCAGGCTGGAGGCGGAGGCAAGACCGTGTTCTCACCAACAGAAAGACCTTAAATCCCGAGTTTCCAAGGGGAAGCTTTTCAGCTTCTGCTGTTGGTGCGCCGTGGGCTGGTGTCTCCCCCACACCTCACATGGTGACGCCCTGGGGCCCGGGGGAACGGCCTTGGGAAGAAGGGCCTTTGGGGGTGACCGGGGTCAGGGGAGGACGTGAGGGTGGGGCCCCGGGATGAGATCAGTGTCCTTGTAGAAAGGCAGTTCCAGAGCCTTCTCCCCGCTCCATCGTGTGAAGACATGGCGAGCAGGCAGCCCCTGGCCTCGGACGTCAGCCCCAGCCCGTGGTGCTGCGCTACGGCAGCCGAGGGCCCGGACACAAAGCGGGGCTGCAGGTCGAGGCGGCTCCCGAGGGCCCCGCAGATTCCAAGAGCCGTGGCAGAGCCCACAGCCACCAGGTGCGGTCAGGAGCCACGGCCGCCAGAGTCCGCACGTAATCCTGATCTGGGTCTTTCTGGAACCTACAGGAGCCGCCCTCCCTGGAGAGACCATAGTGAGCTGTCTACGCAGAAGCCAGACCACCCTCCTCTCCCCGCACGGACCGGAGGCCACTATTCCCTCCCCTCTGTGCCCGTCCATCCAGAAGTTCCGCTGTGGCTGAATATTCCACGCGCTGCTCCGGGTTCAGGCCCCCGGGGCCTCGTGAGCATGTGGGGAATCGGGCGGACGACTCGGTTTGGGGGTGGCCGGGCACCAGGGCCGCCCCCTCCTCTGAGGTGCTCGGCCCCTCGCAGCCCGGCTGCCCTGGGGGAGCCCGTCCCCCTCATCAGAGCTCCCGACCCGGCCGCAGGCACACAGAACCCTCCCTGGGAAGCATGGGGACCAGAGCTGGGCAGGTGCGGGGACACCACGTTCCCGCTGTGGGGAGACGTCTTACTTGCAAGAGAGTGAGACCTTTGCGGAAAGGGTGGACGGGAGGCAGGGGGTAACACTTGTCCCTGTCACCCAGAGGCACACCACATGTCAGCCGTCGCTCGTGCTTCCCGGCAGAAGCCCCTACACATTGGGTTTCTGTCACTTGCGGCAAAGAGCCCAACAGAGACAACAGAGGAGCTCACGTCGCGAACGCTGCCCAGCTCAGAGCCGGGGCCCTGCCGTGGGCGGACAGCAATCGCCTGGGCTAAAGCCTCAGCGACACTCGACACTCGGGATCCGACCTCTTAGTGCCTCCCGCGGCCGCCGACGCCCCCACGCACCCACCAGGGGACACATTTCCACCACATCGTCACCCACACGGACACTCACGTCACACGAGCCGGACACCGCAGGCCTGTGGACGGTCGGACCGTAGGGCAGGCGGCTCACCCTGCCGATGCCCAGAGCGGGGGCCGGGGACAGGGGCCGGGGACAGGGGCCGGGAACACCCACCTTCCCCGACACTCCCACCGTCTGCCCCTCGCTTCCCGGCCTGCATCGGGGGGACGAGCTCACCCCCGTCTTCTCTCCCCATGGGTCTGACCCCACTTGTTCTCAAAATTTTTGACCCACCAACAGCACATTTTTGGGAGGAGGGGGGCATCGCTGTTCAGGATTTATGGTTAATCCATCCATTATCAACCCAGAATTAGTCCAAAAGTGGGTGACTTAGAACAATGGCTCAAGGCGGTAACAATAAGGCAGCAAATTTACCGCCACTTACGGAGCCACATCCGGACGGCCCCGGGGGCTTTCTTTCCCCTCTTGGTAAGGCGACTGCGCCAGGCCCTGGGGACAGCAAGGCCTCTCTGGCTGGTGTCAGCACCCCTGGCAAGCAGGCCTGTCCCAGGGCCACAAGCTGGCGATCGTGGCCCCGGAGCGCACCTTCCCAGATGTGCTCGGGAGAATGGAGACCCCCGAACACGTTTCCTGCCGCGTCTCCGACAGGCCGTGCGGAGGCCCAACGCGAGAGCTGGGGGCGCCGTGTGCCTGGTTCTCAGCTCCGAGAGCTTTGCCTACCGTCTCAGCGCACACGCAGGAGACACACACGTCACTTTCCACGGAAACGGTGCCGCTCCCCTCCCCGCTCTGTCACCAACACTTGGACCTGAGCAGAGCACAGAGGAGGCGACTGTGTTAAACGTGGGACACGCCTGGGTGGCTCCGTCGGTTAAGCATCTACTTCGACTCAGGCCATGATCTCGTGGTTCGTGGGTTCGAGCCCTGCATCGGGCTCTGTGCTGACAGCTCGGACCCTGGGGCCTGCTTCCGATTCTGGGTCTCTCTCTCTGCCCCTCCCCCACTCGTGCTGTCTGTCTCTCAAAAATAAACATAAAATTTTTTTTTTTTTTAATGTGGGACGAAGGGGAAATTCTGAAGGGTTCTCTCTACTTACCAAGGATGGAAGGGAAACCAAGGTCAACGAGTCGGTCTCACTGGTGGTACCAGCTGGTAGGCTGGCTACCTAGAACTTTCTCAGACGGCCCTGACTGCAAACATTCCATCCAATGCAGGAAAAAAAAAAAAAAAGCACCTGCAGACTGCAGAGCTCCATTTGGGATTCAGAAAGTGCAACCAGGGGCGCCTGGGCGGCTCAGTCAGCAGAGCATTGGGCTCCCGATATCAGCTCGGGTCATGGTCCCAGGGTCATGGGATCGAGCCCCAAGTCAAGCTCCAAGCTGTGTGTGGAGCCTGCTTGGGATTCTCTCTCTCTCTCTCTCTCTCCCCCCTGCTCGCGTGTACGCTCTCTAAAATAAAAAACAAAAAATTTAAAAGAAAATGCGATCGAGCACGCATACCATCCGGCACACGCACTTACCCCCGACGTCTAACGCTGCGGACGATGAGGCCAAGCTGGCGGCTCTCAGTCCTCACGAAGCAGGACAGGACGCGGATCCTGCCAGCCCCGCACCCAGGCAGCAGAAGGCGGGGGAGGGGAGTCGCGGGGGCGGCTGACCGGCGGCTCGCAGAATCTGAGTGACATCGTGGCGGAGACACAGCGTCTGCTCCAACAGGCAGAGGGGCCACAGGTGTGACTCATCCCGCATCTGTTTTGGGTTTTGTTCCTCGTCACCTAAAATGAGCAGTTTCCCCACTGTCTCCACACCTGGCATTCTGCAAAGCTCCAGCTCTGTTTTAGAGAATGTTCTCCCTTTCAGACCCAGAGCAGTAGCAGACCGAACACTTCATTTCCTGCCATTTTAACCTTTAAATGTTAAAATGGAGGCTTTCTTGCGTCCTTGACTTCTTACTGTGCAGTTCCTAAAATTGCCTGAGGTTTCTAAACACTTCTGCATGATAGTCCTTACAAAAGAAAACACCTTCCACCAAAACGACCGTTCTCAGATCCCATCTGCTTAGCTCTGCGAACCCTGAGGGACGGCAGCAGATCCGGGTCATGCCCGGATGCCCCGCCCACCCCACGTCGGCACCGGAAGTGCAAGGCCCGCGCTGGCAAGTTGCTCGGCGGCCCCCGGCCGAGCCCTCCCATCGGCCCGTCCACCACAGAAGTGCTTTGCTCTCCTCAACTTATGCTGACCCCGAGCCCCCCCCCCCCCCAGAGCCGCTCGCTGTGGACGCAGAGCCCGGGCAGGGGAACCGTGTGCGCTCAGCTGTCAGAGCACACTACGAAAATCACACATCTGCAGGGGTAAACGCCGCCGTCATCTGGAAGAACCCCATCGGCAGAACTCGCTGTGACCTCATGAGACGTGGCTGACCTGTTGACGGGATCGCGTCACCCGCCCCCCCCCCTCGGTAGGCACAGGCAGCGATGGTCCGAGGAGCTCAGTGGCCCCCCACCCCAGGGTCCCCCTCAGCCACGGCAGGGCTCCGGAAACCGACCTGGCCGCGGCTGGTAAAAGCGCGTGTGCACGCGTGTGCACCGATTTGTAAGAGCACAGAAACTGAGCTGCACTGCGGGGTTTGACTCCCTGCAAACCAGCAAATCCGCAGGCACTTGGTGTGCTTTTCCATCACTGCGTGTTTGCATTTCTACTGGGAAATGTTTTACCTCCTTAAACACTCGACTAAACCCACACTCGTCTCAGGATAACCAGCTGTAGGAGGCTGGAAGCCGTCTGGGGCCCATCAACCATTGATAAACCCTTGATAAAAGGTGTGTCCTCCCAGCTCCTAGCTGGCCACCCCAGCGTCTGCGACACACGCAGGTGTTCGTGTCCGGTTGCCTCGAGCTGTGTGAAGTGGACAGGAGGGTGGGGACGTCTGTGGGCAGGTTTAGGGGTGTAGGGGGAGTCAGGAGCCATGTCAAGGGTGAGAAGCAGCCCGTGTGAACCCCTCAGAAGAAACTGCTGAGCCCACACAGAAGCCACACAAGACCGAACATGAGATTGGATGTGGGCTCTGTAGGGGTGGCTCAGCTGGTTAAGCGTCCGACTCTTGGTTTCAGCTCAGGTTCGAGGGTTCGAGCCCCGCATCAGGCTCACCGCTGACAGTGCAGGGACTGCTCAGGATCCTCTCTCTCCCCTACCTGCCCTCCCCTCATCACTGTGTCTCCCTCAAAAATTAAAAAGAAATTTTTTTTTAATTTTTTTTTTTCTTTTCAACGTTTTTAATTTTATTTTTGGGACAGAGAGAGACAGAGCATGAACGGGGGAGGGGCAGAGAGAGAGGGAGACACAGAATCGGAAACAGGCTCCAGGCTCTGAGCCATCAGCCCAGAGCCTGACGCGGGGCTCGAACTCACGGACCGCGAGATCGTGACCTGGCTGAAGTTGGATGCTTAACCGACTGCGCCACCCAGGCGCCCCAAAAAAGAAATTTTTTTAATGTGGGCTTTGTAAGTAAAGCCATGACCCACTCAGGGGAGATCGGTATCAGACATTTCTATATTTTACAGCACGATTTTGACGTGAATTAAATCTAGCGTGTGGTCTCTCAACCGAAGCGTAGCGCACACGGCCGTGCGTGGAGCCAGGCCGAGGCAGGAGACCCGTCAGGAGAACACTCGTCCAGAGGCCGCTGCCGGCTCTCCCGGGGGGTTACTCCAGCACCCCTCCGACGCGCCCACCATGCTGCCTTCACTTCCGTAAGGAGTCACGTAGGGTCTTCAAAGTGGGGAGTCGGGAATGCCAAGCTGACAGATGGGAGCTCACGTGAGGGGCAGAAATAACGAACAGGCGCAAAGCTCTGCCTGTGGTTGATCGGCAAGTCACTGAAACACCTGGCCACTCAGATGATCCAGCACGAGCCTCTTCGGACGGGACCGGGGCCCCTCCTCCCTCGCCAGCTCTTCCTTCTGCGTAAAGACAGGGACAGAGACGGGGGCCGGAAGAGAGTGGAAACCGGAGACAGGACCCGCTCACTCAGGAACCGTGGACAAAGGCAACCAGGGAAAGCCACAGGCATGTGAGACTCTTAGAGGCTAGATTCCAAATGGATAAAGTATCTGGGGCTCAGTGGTTAATCCAGATCCCAGTACAGGGTTGGGAAGTTCCTGGATTATCCGTCTGCCTCTTAATAGGAGACACCGATGCAGGGCCCGAGACCCAGCTGGGGCCTTTCACAGTGTCATTTACCCTAAGTAAGAATAAAGTAAAAATGGGTATTTCTTTATCACACCAACGCGTAAACCAGTGGAAAGATACCTGCTTGTGTTCTGACTGATCAATATCCCAGCCACGGAACACCCACCACTATGTGCCCCATGGCTTTGAACAGAGGACACACTGCGGGGCACCTGGGGGGCTCAGTCGGCTGAGCGGTGGACTTTGGTTCAGGTCAGAATCTCATGGTTCATGGGTTCGAGCCCCGCGTTGGGCTCTGTGCTGACAGCTCAGAGCCTGGAGCCTGCTTCGGATCCTCCGTCCCCCTCTCTCTGCCCTTCCTCTGCTCATGCTCTCTCTCTCTCTCAAATAAAACATTAAAAAAAAAAAAAAGATGAATTTTAACATGAAGATTTTTAATCCAGTTTAAAAAACACTTAAAACAATCTGCCCATCAAAACAAGAGGTTGATTTGGGGTCTATTATTGTAACAAATTAGGCAAAATCATATTTCAGAATCGTTGAGAAAAAAGATAATGTCCTAGTTTTCTTGTTAAAAAAAACAAACAAAAAACCTTGCTTGTAAAAGAGTTAACAGGAAAATCAACCTGGAAATCTCAGTGAACAAACACTAACACAGATGAAATATAAATTCCTTATATGCATGTATGAATGACCACGATCACAGAAAGTATCTGAACGGTGATTTTAATGACCGGTATGTTCCCGAATAAGGACTCCAAGCCCAGAGCACAGAATTAAGGCAGCTACTTTGTTTCCAACAAGAAAGTGCACAAGGAACCCCGAGTGTCCCCCCACCGCAGTCTCCACCCAGTTCTGGGAGAAAAGTGTCCTCTAGCTGGCCAGTCTGTCATCCACCGTGACACCCGCTTATGAGGCAGACCTGGCATTGACCGACATGTGCTTACTGTGCGGGCGCCAG
The DNA here is from genome assembly GCF_014898765.1 of Herpailurus yagouaroundi. Classification (NCBI taxonomy): domain Eukaryota; kingdom Metazoa; phylum Chordata; class Mammalia; order Carnivora; family Felidae; genus Herpailurus; species Herpailurus yagouaroundi. The sequence goes on from NW_024412419.1 coordinate 2,340,511, forward strand.
GTGTGGCGGGGCGGCTCAGTCCTCACATCTGGAAGGTGCTCTCGTTTGCGGTAAAATCGACCGTGCGCGCGGACACATGGCTGCCGGCCGCCAATCTCGAATTACGTAAAATGTGATTTGTCCACATTCCCAGAGCTGCTAACATGTAAAAATCACTCGTATAAAAAGCTCCTCTCATTAAACGCCCTCGAATCAAATAACCTCGCGGAGGAAGGCTCTCGTGGCCCCTGCTCTACAGCAGAAAAGCAAGGAGGAAGGACAGGTCCTCCGCTGGGATCGCGTTCAGGACATTCCCAAGGGCAAAGGGTGAGCGAGGCCCCCAGGGCGCCGCTACTCCGTCTGCGCCAAGAATTCCACGTACTGCCCCCGAACCTCGAAATGGTCGGCCGGCCGGTTGTACGCCGTCCACACCGGTTCTCCCACAAACAGCCGCATGGCTTTCACGTAGTTCTAGAAAACACACAAACACACCCAGCTGTCAAACCAGCCCTCAGGGTGACCTCCCTGGCTGCGTCTGCTCCTGCTCCTGCGTCTTAACCACGCGGCCACGTTTCTTCTCTGAAAGGAGGTATGGGCCGCCGGGGCCCCAAGTTCGCGTGCCCAGGAAAGCATGGGGCGCGGAGGTCCAGCGCTGAGCCCACTCCTGCGACCCGCACTGACCGCCTCCCTGCGCGCTCCCCTCGGCACCGCTCTCCTAACGTCAGGGCCCCGCGCCGCTCAACACCGGTGAGGACGGCGCGGCGCCCTCCCTCAAATTACCAATGTACGTGCCATTCGAGTCCGTTCTCGCTTCTAGGAATTTACCCTGGTGACAAAGTCACACCTGTGCAAGTGACAAGCGCGTAAGGTTATTAGTCCCAGCACGGTTCACCGGTTCACCGTAGCAAACAGGGAGCGGTCTGCATGCCCAGCCGGAGGGATCGTCCTGACCGTGGAATAAGCCAGCGGGCGGGGGTCTGGAGACGGAGCCGGGCGGCTGCACGGAAGGACCCGCCCCCCACCCACGGCCAGGAAATGATCCGAGAGCGGACCCGGGGAAGGGAAACGTGGAACCTCGTGTAGAGGCCGCCGCGTCCTGTGCCGGGAGGACACAACACTCACACTCGCCGGAGTGCACAGGGCTGGGCAGCGGGGGAGAAAGGAAGCCGTCCGCTTGACGCCCTTCCAGAATTCTGGGTTTACACCACATGCCTTTAGTTTCCGTTCGGAAACCGTACTTACCTCTCGGGTTTGGCCCAAACCCCAACCAGAGAGCGACCTCGCTTCCGTGATGACGGCCGATCCTCACGCCGGGACTGGTATCGCACTACAGTTTTGCTCCGAACGGAAACGTCGGGAAAGCGACAGAGCAGCAGGGACCTAGAGACGCCCACCGAGCTGCACCCCTACACTCAACCACGTGCTCTCTCCTTAAAGGAGCGGGATCCCTTCCTGCTGACCTGCCTGGCCTCCCGGGGACCGCGGGTCGTGTGTGCACATGGGCCGCCACCGACCAAGGACAAAGCCGGAGCTTCCTGACGGCCCGCAGATGGCGTGTGGCCCCCAGGCTCCCGCCGGCCTCTCCTGGGGGAGCCTGGGGCCTCGGCTCACGAGCTCCGGAGCGGCGGGGGCGCCACTGAGAGGGCAGTGCCGCGAGCTCCCGACATCCGTGCACGGACACCTGCGAATCCAATACAGCGATCCTACCTTTTCATCCAGCGTGAAGCGGTGATAGATCCCAGCGGGAAGGGTGATCATGTCTCCTTTCTCCGTGAAGATGCGGATCCACTTGTCCTCCTTGTCCCTCACATCAAAGTAGCCGCTGCCGTCCAAGATGTAGCGGATCTCGTCGTCCAGGTGCAGGTGCTCCTTGTAGAACATCTTGATCTAGACAGGAAGGACACCGCCACGTCTCTCGGGGCCCGTCCCCAAGTCAGCACAGGTCCAGCCACCGACCCCGCCCTCAAAGACCCTCAAAGCCCTCAAAGGACTGGGGTGGACAGGGTCCCTTCATAAAAATAGAAATATTCTGGGGGCGCCTGGGGGGCTCAGTCGGTTGAGCATCTGACTTCAGCTCAGGTCATGACCCTCAGGTCAGGGTTCATGGGTTTGAGCCCCACGTCGGGCTCTGTGCTGACAGCATGGAGCCTGCTTGGGATTCTCTATCTCCATCTGTCTGCCCCTCCCCCACTCACATTCTTTCTCTCTCTCTCTCAAAATAAATAAATAAACTTAAAAAAAAGGGGGGGGAGGCGCCTGGGTGGCTCAGTCGGTTATGCAGCTGACTTCGGCTCAGGTAATGATCTCACAGTCCGTGAGTTCGAGCCCCACCTCGGGCTCTGTGCTGACGGCTCAGAGCCTGGAGCCTGTTTCGGATTCTGTGTCTCCCTTTCTCTGACCCTCCCCCATTCATGCCCTGTCTCTCTCTGTCTCAAAAATAAATAAACGTTAAAAAAAAAAATTTTTTTTTAATTTAAAAAAAAAATTTTTATTTATTTATTTTATTTTTTTTTATTTTTTTTTCCAACGTTTTTATTTATTTTTGGGACAGAGAGAGACAGAGCATGAATGGGGGAGGGGCAGAGAGAGAGGGAGGCACAGAATCGGAAACAGGCTCCAGGCTCCAAGCCATCAGCCCAGAGCCTGACACGGGGCTCGAACTCACGGACCGCGAGATCGTGACCTGGCTGAAGTCGGACGCTCAACCGACTGCGCCACCCAGGCGCCCCCAAAAAAAAAAAAAATTTAAAAAAGAAAGTTCCAGGCCCAGAGGGCTTCATTGGTTAATCTGCCAAACATTTCAGGAAAAAATAAAACTGCTGTACACATACTGTTCCAAAAAACAGAAACGGAGGTAACACTTCTCAGTTTACTCTATGGGCTGGCATTACTCTGATACAAAACTCAAATGAAGACGTTAAAAGGAAAAAAAGGGATGCCTGGGTGGGTCAATAAGTTAAGACTCTAAGTCTTGGTTTCGGCTCAGGTCGTGCTCTCACGGTTTGTGAGTTCAAGCTCCACATCGGGCTCTGTGCTGACAGCGCAGAGCCTGCTTGGGATCCTCTCTCCCCCTCTCTCTGCCCCTCCCCTGCTTTCTCTTTCTCAAAATAAGTAAATAAACATTAAAAAAAAAAGCAAAAAAAAAAGAGCTTGTGTTTACTAGTAGTAAATAGAATGATTCCTCCTCACGCAGTGTAGAACTCCATTACCTTTTCTTCATAATCTGGTAGTTTATCCTTGCATATGGTTATTATGTCCATCCAGGAATAGTTTCTCTCTTTTCGGATCTTTTCTAACTCTGGATCATTCTCGTATTTGTCAGCATCAAGCTATAAGAGTTTCAACGGCAACAAAAAAGAGGTCACATTAATGAAAGGAAACATGGATCTCCTTCTGGATCTCCAAAATGATCACATTCCAAATGTATCAGCGAGTCCTTTGTGAATCACAACCTAACCTTCCTTCCCCGCCCTCCCTGTTTCTCTTAAGGGCTTCCCCATCTTCTCTGTACCAGCCGAAGAGGCCGCAGTTGTGTTAAACTCCTGCTCCCTTCCCCCCAGCAGTCCTTCCTGTGGGTTCTACGTCACTGTTCCAGTCCCACTGCCAGGAGCCCAGGTAAAGTGGCCAAGCCTGTCCAAGGGCACCAACCATCCCCCCACCCCCCATCCTATTCCTCCAGCGCCAGCCCTCTGATCTCTCCAGAGATCAGTCTGGCTGATCTCTCTACAGCACATCTCTGGTCCGTCGTGTCCCTGGGCAGAAATGACTCCTGTTCTGAAGGGCTGCAAATATAACCCGGGTTCACCGCCCTGGGATGCGAGGCCTTCCATCATGAGGCCCTGGGTGTCTCTTCTTCTCTGTCCCTATTCCCTGTTTATTTTTAAAGTTTATTGAGAGAGAAAGAGAGAGAGAGAGAAGGCATGATATGGGGAGGGGCAAAGAGAGAGGAGAGTGAGAATCCCAAGCAGGATCTGCACTCTCAGCATGGAGCCGGGTGCGGGGCTCAAACTCACAAACTGCAAGATCACGACCTGAGCAGAAGTCGGTGCTTAACCAACTGAGCAACCCAGGCGCCCCTCATTCCCTGTTGTTGTTTAATCTACATCCCAAACCAACGAATAAGAGTATCTGCTTCTCCAAAAGACACCTGATGGTTCACATCCCTGCATCCTTGCTCCTGATGGCTTCCTCCACCTAGAAAGTTCCTTCACCATTTTATCACAATCCTATTTATTCTTCAAGGCCCAATTCTAACAACACGTTGGTCATGAAGCCCTCCCCTAGGACTCTAGGCAGAATTAGTCTGCACTCCTACTTCAAACTATCGGAAACGAATTTAGTACCCTTGGCCCTATACTGCGATAGAATGCACATTTCATCACAACTACTAAACAACAAACTCCAGAATACCTTTTTTTGAGAGAGAGGGAGAGACAGAGAGACAGAGAGAGAGAGAGGAAGAAAGGGCACAAGGGAGTGAAGGGCAGAGAGAGAGAGAGAATCCCAGAAGGGGGAGAAAGAGAAAGAAGTGGGGCTCACCCAAAGCGGGGCCCGAGCTCACCAGATGCGGAACTCCCAACTCACGAACCGTGAGATCATGACCTGAGCCGAAGTCAGATGCGTAACGGCTGAGCCGTCCAGGCGCCCCCAACTCCAGAATATCTTCAGGTACTAGTCATCGATACATTAATTTCTGCACAGCTGACTCCCCAAGTTATCCAGTCCACCCCTGGACGTGCACAGCACCGATCTACTTCAAATGGTGTGTGTCAGAGCTTTGTATCACTCTGCTGTGTCGCTGACAGCAGACAAGAAAAATGGTCCGTCGGTTCCCGATGATCAAGAATGGTTATGGGGCGCCTGGGTGGCGCAGTCGGTTAAGCGGCCGGCTTCAGCCAGGTCACAATCTCGCGGTCCGTGAGTTCAAGCCCCGCGTCGGGCTCTGGGCTGATGGCTCGGAGCCTGGAGCCTGTTTCCGATTCTGTGTCTCCCTCTCTCTCTGCCTCTCGCCCGTTCATGCTCTGTCTCTCCCTGTCCCAAAAATAAATAAACGTTGAAAAAAAAAAAAAAAAAGAATGGTTACTACAAAGACAGTACGTAAGAATACGCAGGACACGGGCACTGGGGGCTCAGTCGGTTAGGCTCCAGCTCCTGATTTCGGCTCAGGTCATGATCTCACGGTTTGCGGGTTCGGGCCCCACATCGGGCTCTGTGCTGATGGGCGTGTGGAGCCTGCTTGGGATTCTCTCTCTCCCTCTCTCTCAAAATAAATAAAATGCGGGGCGCCTGGGTGGCGCAGTCGGTTAAGCGTCCGACTTCAGCCAGGTCACGATCTCGCGGTCCGTGAGTTCGAGCCCCGCGTCGGGCTCTGGGCTGATGGCTCAAAGCCTGGAGCCTGTTTCTGATTCTGTGTCTCCCTCTCTCTCTGCCCCTCCCCCGTTCATGCTCTGTCTCTCTCTGTCCCAAAAATAAATAAACGTTGGGAAAAAAAAATAATTAAAATAAATAAATAAATAAATAAATAAAATGAACTTTAAAAAAAAAATACACAGGACACAAAAACCACAGAATAAACATAATTTAATTTTTACAGCCCTTTGACTTATCCACAGCAGAAGCAGAAGGCAGGAGGAACTGGGTTTGACCCATGGAATTACTAAAAGATGCCTTTTAAAATGTAGTATTTTAGGGGCGCCTGGGCAGCTCAGTCGGTTGAGCATCCAACTTCGGCTCAGGTCATGATCTCGTGGTTTGTGAGTTCAAGCCCCGTGTCGGGCTCTGCACTGACAGCTCGGAGCCTGGAGCCTGCTTTGGATTCTGTGTCTCCCTCTCTCTCTGCCCCTCCCCGCCCATGCTCTGTCTCTCTCTCTCTGTCAAAAATTAGTAAATATTAAAAAAAAAAAAGTTTTTAATAAAATGTCATATTTTATTACTTGGATACTTTCACAAGTTGACCAATATCTCATTCTTGTTCTAAGCTGTAAAAAGCAGAATGAAACCCCCAAAGCACAGTAACTTGACCTGATTGTTTACATTGCAGATAATCGATTTTACGATAAAACAAAATTTCCCTCTGTAACAGACACTGTATACCATTTGTTTCAAAAATGGTACCTTCCAGTAGGTTAAGGGTTTTAACCTTAGCCTGGGAAAAGACAAATACTCCGTAAACATTAACACAGGCACAAAAGCAACCCGTTTAGTAGAGAGGAAGCCCTTTTAAGGGCGAGAAGGCCAGCCGTGCTTCTACACTGGCTCATCTGAAAACGAATCGAAGGAGCCTTGCTTACCAGGGAGGGGGAGGCCGGCAGGGGGCGCTCCGACGCCCCGCGCTCCCCGTCAACGGCCGACCCACCAGGGGAAGCCTCGCCTGGCAGGTGGCTGCTACTTCACTACACCTGAAGGTTTCCTCCCACCCCAGCAACGGCCCCGCGAAGCCACCGCTCCAGCTCCCAGTTTACTCCAGAGTGGTTTTTGTTTACAACAGCATTCCCAACTCCTCCTCCACCTTTTTAGTAAAAGACTGTTCCTCTCATTTATTAGGGGACTTGACCACGGTTTTGCTGTGGTTTGCTTAGGTTGGACTGCAATCCTCTATTCCTAAATAAACCCATGTTCACTGCTAAAATAACGGGGCAGTTCTGTTTTGAAAGTCAACACTACTAGGGGCGCCTGGCTGGCTCAGTCCCTAGAACATGCGACTCCTGATCTCCGGGTTGTGAGTCCGAGCCCCCATGTCTGGTGTAGACATTACTTAAACAGTTAAAGAAGAAAAGAAAAGAAAAGAAAAGAAAAGAAAAGAAAAGAAAAGAAAAGAAAAGAAAAGAGGAAAGAAAAGAGAGGGAAGGAAGGAAGG
>NW_024412419.1:2347445-2390904 GCF_014898765.1 Herpailurus yagouaroundi
AAAGAAAGAAAGAAGAAAAAGAAAGAAAAGAGAGAAAGAACGAACAAACGAACGTTAACACTGCTCAACCAGAGGTACCAAGAAGACCTGCTTCTCCTTTATCTAAGAGAGACCAGATGAGGTCTAAAGTGCTGTTAGGCTGGAACATTCTACGAGCCTGTCCACCGGGGGTAAAGCGTCGCTACAAAACAAATCAGACTTTATTCCATTCTGGTCCCAGATGGAGCACGCGCGCGGGAGCGGACGTCACAGCGGACTCCGACAGCCGGGCCCCTGCAGCCCGCGGTGGGGGAGGAGGGGAGAGCGGTCCCGCCGAGACCCCACACCCCTGCGTGCACCTCGCCAGGAGGGCACACCTGCCGCCGGCGCACCGCACAGGGACCCTGGGTGGCCCAAGGTCTCCTTCCCCGCTCTCGCCCGCTGCAGTCCGCTAACGCCGCGAACCCACCCGCCGCGTCAGACCACAGACCCCAAACCCCCGCCCGACACCTCGCGGGGAACCCGACTCCCCCCACAACCCCTCTGCAAGCATGCGCAGCGCGCCCAGGCCGCCCACCGCCCAGCGGAGACGCCGAGCATGCGCAGGACGCCCAAGCCCCCTAGAGGCGCGCAAGCGCTGAGCGCCCCGCACGCCGCCGCTCGGCCGGATCGTGAGCATGCGCACCGCTCCCGGGGCGCCTAGACTCCAGCCCCGCTACCCAGCGCGCGTTGCGTGCCCCGGGCGCCGCCGACCGCCCGACCCCTGACCCCCTGTAAGAGCATGCGCAGCTCTTCCCCCGGCCCTGTCCTGGCCGCGGTCCCCACTCGCCGAAGCTTCGGGTGTGCGGGGAGCGCGGGAGGGGGGGGGGAACACCGCCCCCGCCCGCCCCCGCGCCGCGTACCTTCCAGTAAAGAACCCCGAGCCGGCGCAGCTGCTCCAGGCCGACCGGGCTGCAGGGGTCGCCGCGGTGGGGCAGCCTCGGGTCGTCGGCCGACTCGTCCATGTACCAGGCCTGCACCATGGCCGGGCCGGGGACGCGGTGGAGGAAGAACGGGCGCGCCGCGCGGGGAAGGCCCTTGCCCCGGGGCGGCCGGGCGGGGCGGGGCCGGCGCGCCCGTCGGAGGGGGCGGAGCGTGGGGGAGAGAAGGGGGACTGCGGGGAGCGGGGCGGGCGGGAAGGGGTGCATCGGGGGGGCGGGGCTGGTGACCAGGAGGAAGAGCCTGCCCCAGGGCCAAGGGTCAACTTGCTGCCGCTCAGCGGGGACCGCGTGGGTGAGACAGACGGAATTCGCACCGAGTCTGGCCTCGTTCTAGGTAAACGGGGCGTCCCGAGTCTTTCCTACTGCCCTGCTCTCGGGGTGCACGGGGCGCAGGTAAAATTCAGCGTCCTCCAGCCCTCTGCAAGTGGCGCCGGGTGCTACGATCTCTGGACAGGCAGAAGAATCTTGTGAAACAAACAGTATTTTACAGGAAGGAAACTAAATGCCATCCAAAAAAAGTGGTTTTATTACAACCCACGCAGCTGATGTGGGACCTAGCGCGGCTCGAGGTCAGGTCAAGTCACCACGCAGGACAGGTGTCACTCAGGAGACTGTGCCTTCTCCAACCCCTCCCCCCTTCTTTGTAACAGCAGCAGGTCTACAGTACGACCCTGTATTTTTAAACCGCCCATCCCCCTTCCCAGGGTTAGGACTTAACGTCCTAGGAGAAATAAACAAGCTTCCCTTTCCCAGTCTTTGAATTGATAATCCGTTTAGCAGATTAGAAAAGAAAAGAAAGGTTCATTTCTTTCAAAGCAATGAACCAGAAAAGATGGGATTATCTCAGCCATTCACCACGGTCTCTAGCAGGGAATCAAGTAACTGGGAAAGGTATGGGATTTAAACCAGACCGCTCTAGTCCACTCTAGAACTTCCCCAAGTTGTACACAAGGCACACATTTACTTCGTGTCCGTTCTGCTGCTGCAGCGACTGCACAGTGGAGAGCCCGCCTCTCCAGCTCGACCAGCGACAGCTCGTCCTCCAGGATTCCACCTTCGACATCACTGCCGGTTTTGTTCTGCGCTTCGTGACAAAGCTGCGGAACGTGGTGGTTGATGGTGGTCTCACCCCACGCCCTCACCTTAGCCCACCCTGCAGAGCCGCAGAGCTCGCCAGTCCCTGCCGGCCGCTCCCACAAGGCTGCCCCGGCGCCCCCCTCCACCAGCCCCCCTGTTGCCAGGTCCAGTCCTTGCTTCTGTTCTCAGTCAGTTCGTCACGGTCGCCTACTCCCTTCCCGAGACATTTCTTGTCATTTCCCTTCCGCTCCCTCCTGGTTCTCGGTGGTGTGGCCACAATGTGCTGGGGTGCCCAGGGCTCTCCGTGTGCCGTCCTCTATCCGCACACGCTGTAGGTGTGCTCGTGTGGTGCAGTACACATCGATGACTGACCCCCACCATCTGTCTCCAGCCAGGACCTCTTCTGAGACCAGGCTCCATGTCTAACTTGGCCTCACCACACGCATGGTCGGTGTCTAGACCTAACTCAGCCGAAACGGAGTCGAGCGCCTGCACACCCAGCCGTGTCTCCCCAGCCTTTCCTGACCTAGCGAACAGCAGCGCCAAACGTCTAGGGATTGTGTGTTTCCTCTCCCCTCCCCTCAGCATCCAGCCAAGTCTAGCAGCAAATCCTGTCGCTTTGACCTCCAAAGCACACCACACATCCACTCACTTACCCCCATCCCGGGTCTTTCTGCCCTCTTTTATTGCCTGATGAAATGGACTTACTGAAATTGACCCCCTGCTTCCGTTTCTGCGGCTCCACACTTCCGTGCAGAGCGTGTATTAAAAAACACAAACGGGGTTGTGTCACCTGTCTGCTTGGCCTTCCTTTCCCAACCGCCCGGCTGCCGACCACCTCTCCAGCCTCTGCCTCCCGCCTGTTCTCTGCCCTCCACACACGCGGGTCTCTCAGCGTCTGGGTCTGCCGCCCTCCCTACCTCGGGGCCTTTGCCAGTGCGTTTTCCCTCCCTCCATCCTGCAGACACCGTTCTCCCCTGCGCGCTTCCCTTCTCCGCTTAGGACCCCTCCCTAGAGAGGCCTTCTGACCGCACCCTGCACGGCTGGGAGGTCTCCCTGTTTCACAGGCTCCTGGTGCTTGTCTGTAATGATGGATTTGGCTAATGTCAGCCTCCACCTTAAGACTGCCGGCCCCATGTTTTTGGTACTTGCTGAATGAATACATGTGTGTTGCCAGTGACGACTTGTGTCTTGGGGTCAGGGTGTGTCTTCCAGGGACCAGTGCCTGGTATGTGACAGGCGACAAAAGGAGGTCTGCTGAATGAAAACGGAAAGGCTATGAGAAGCACTCCAGAGTTTCCACAACATCACTACAACTGCCCTCCTAACTCAAATCAAATCTCCTTCCCTAGAAAATAATGCTGTGCGCTGGGTAATCTTCTGTGGGCTTCCCACACGTGGTCTCACCTGCCCTCACGTTTCTTTAAGGTCTATTTATTTTTGAAAGAGGGTGTCAGCAGGGGAGGGGCAGGGAGAGGTAGAGACAGAGGATCCAAAGCAGGCTCTGCGCTGTCAGCACAGAGCCCAATGTAGGGCTCGAACCCATGAACTGTGAGATCGCTACTTGAGCGGAAGTCCGACGCTTAACCGACTGAGCCACCCAGGCCCCCTTACTACCCACGCTTTAACGACAACTGAGGCAAGCAGGGCTCATAACTGGCTCAAGGTCACACGGCCAGGAAGGAGCAAGGCTGGGATTTGAGCTCCCTGCAAAGCGTGCGGTGGTTGGGGGGAATGACCGCTTCCCGGAACTAAGCACCTGCAGGGTCGCCCCCACCCCACCCCACCCCCCACCCCCGCCACCATAGGGCAGCACAGCACAGTCGTGTGTCACCGTTCGTTGGCCTCCACGTTAAGCAGGAGCCTCGTTTATTTATTTTTCACTATTGGGGAGGAGAGGGAGCTGTTTTATGTCTGTACAAACAACCATACTGTGGAAAAGCAGGACAAGCGGCCGCGGAACCTGGCACTGGCTGGCAGAGCGGGTCCGAGCAGGCAGAAGCAGACACGAACAGCACGCATCGCATCGCTTTCCTGTGACCAGTGCTGCCCTCCGGGAATCCTCCTTAGAAGGGAAGAAGTCTCTTGAAATTGAACTGCTTCTTCCAGCAGAATAGCCAGCAGCAGCCAAAAAATACATCATGCAACCGGAGTTTATCACCCCGAAGTGGGCAGCTCGGGAAGGATCTGTAGATGCTTTGAAAGACAGATGGTCGCCCTCCCTGCGGCCCTGCCCGCACGCCCGCCACCCATCCACGGGTGTGCGCCCGTGCCAGCGACGTGCTTCCTCTGCGAGGGCTTCCTCTTTCGGGCTTCGTGGGCCAAGAGGCAGAATCAAGCAGAGGAGATGGGTCCTTCAGTAGCAACCGTTTTGAAATGTGAAAAACAGGCACCTGGGTGGCTCAGCTGGTTAAGCGTCCGACTTTTGATTTCAGCTCAGGCCGCAATCTCACAGTTTGTGGGTTCGCGCCCTGCGTCAGGCTCCGTGCTGACAGTGGGGAGCCTGCTTGGGATTCTCTGTCTCCCCCTCTCTGTACCCCTCCCCCCGTTCTCTCTCTCAAAATAAACTTTAAAAAAAATGTAAAAGCCATTCTTAGATCACAGAACATACAAAAACAGGCATCAGGCTGGAATCTGCTGACCCCACTGTATCCCAATAATAATATTAAAATTGTATTTCCCTGGCCTGTGGGGAGCACTTTGTCAGAGTCTCAGATTTCACGCTACTAACAAGCCAAGGAGGGAGCTTGCCATAAGCTTGTGCATGCGGGCGAAGACCCGAGTCTCCTGGGTCAGAGGCAAGGCCCAGCGCCCGACTCAACGGCAGTGGCTGGTGTCAGTGTCTCTGCACCGGCTCCTCCCAGGGGACGCGAAGAGACCAGAAGACACCCGTGCACCCGTGTGCTCAGCAGGTTGCACTGAGCTTAGGAACCTAGATCTCCATTATACCGGGCAGGAAGCATGCCTGCCCCTGCTCCAGGGACACACCAACCACATCGGTCTTCCAAGGCCATTGGGCTAAACAAAGATCCCTGCAACGGTAGTTAGGATCCCACTGGTGTGTGTGCAGAAATGTCAGAGGCCCGTGGAGAACTGGGACCCGCTCTATGTGCATTTATTGGACAGAGTCTTGGAAATATGACAGAGTGCTCACGGTCCTGAAGGTGAGAAGTGTGGGCACGGCGAGGGTCACCCTCTGCTCAGCGTCACAAGCTGCAGTCAAGGTCGCTGCGGCTGCCTCCTTGCTGGAGCGTGCTTGTTGGCAGAACTCACTCAGTAAACCCGAGACCCCTCTTTTCTTACTGGCTGGTGACCAGGAGCTGCTCTCTATGCCCAGAAGATGCCCTCAGTCCTTTGCCCATAACATAGACGCCTACTTCTCTAAGCCAACAGGCAAGGCTTTATCCCTTTGAATCTCTCCTTCCAAGAAGATCTCGCCCGATTAGTTCAGGCTCACCAAAGATAACCTCCATTTTGATGAACTCCGAGTCCAGTGGTTTGGGGCTTTAGTTACTCCTGCAGCAAGGCTCAGTAATTTCACCAGCAGCCAGACTCACAGCTCCACCCACGCTCAAGGGTCTGATACAGGGCTTGTCCACCAGGGGGGGGAATCTCAAAATGCTGCTTACCACATCCATAAGTCTCTGTATTGTCCCTACTCACTGTCAGTGACTGAGCAGAGACTGAAAATGGTTAAGAACGGTGGCACCAGGGGTGCTTGGGTGGCCCAGTTGGTTGAGCGTCCGACTCCGGCTCAGGTCATGATCTCAGGGTTCGTGAGTTCGAGCCCCACGTTGAGCTCGCTGCTGTCAGCCTGTCAACACGGAGCCCGCTACACTACGGACCCTCTGCCCCCTCTCTCTGCCCCTCCCCAGCTTGCGCTCTCCCCCAAAATAGGTCAATATTAAAAAAAAAAAAAAAAAAAAGTGGCCCCTGCTCACTTTTACTTATTTACCAGCTGTCCATGTTTTAGGTAAAAGCACAGTTATCAATGTCACGGTTTCATTGGATTTAGGATTCTTAAATTGATGGTAACTAGACAACTTTTTAAGATACAGTAAAAAAAAAACCAAAAAACAAACCTCTACAGAGGCCAGGAGAATAACCTTGACTCAAGCATGACACTTCCTCACGTTGCTAGGCGTGGGGAATAAGCTTGGGATTTCCCTGAGCACTGGTGGGTTAACAAGGCCTAAAGAAATAGCCACAGGATGAACCAAGTTTGGGTAAAAAAGGTCCGGTAAATGGGGCAAAGGCCCCCAGAATAGGACAAAAGTATAGGAATAGGAAATCGCAGGATGAAGGCATCCAAAAATAGTAAACGAGATAAGGTGTTCAGGGGGGAAATGCCCCCCAACTTAGTACAACAGCAGAAAGCTGCTTTCACAGGAAGGAAGGACCAAATTAGGTGAACAGGTAAACAGTGCTATAGACGTCGGTGGGGCGTAGTTGCCCAGAGAGGAGCTAATTAGCAAAAGAAAGGTTCCTTGTTGACCCTGACGTAGCTCGCTCGGTCTTTCTCATCCCCTAGGCCAGTTTAGGTAAACAGAGGAGGGGCCTCACGTCTGCTGTAAACAACCTTCCACCCAGTGTCAGGAGTCTGTGTCTAACAGCGCATGCCTTCAACACCCCCTTTCCCTCCTGCCCGTGACTTAATGTTCACGGTTTCATTGTCTCTTGGTACACGCCCATCACGCTTGTAAGCCTTCTGACCCCAATAAAAACGGAGCAAGGACCCTTACTTGGGGCTCCTGTCTCCTCCCGGACATTAGCCTCTCGTATTTTAATCCCGCGTCTGCCCTGTTGCTGGACAAGAGGGAACTCCACATCCAGGGTATATGACAGCTGGGTAAGCCTTAGGAGACGATCACAATTCTTTTTCTGGCAGGGAGGGTTCTGGACGGCACAGCCATCGTAACCGCGGCCTCAGTAAGGGCCGCGTGTTTGCTGTTCCCCTCTCGGTTCCAGCAGCGCCCCGCCCCCGGCGACCACCGCGCACTGAGTCAAGTCAGACTGCGAAGGCAGGCTCGCTCGGCTCATTTTTGAGACAGCGTCTGCCGGGCGGGCTGGAACAGCGATGGTGATCTGGGGGCGAGTTCGGCCTGCAGGCCAATCCTAGGGGCCTCTCTCCTGGCAACGGTCACACTTGGGTTGATAGCAGAGATGCTTTCTGTGCGCTTCCCTTGCGTCACAGACAACATTAACGCGTCGACGCAGACGTCGACATTTCCTAATTGTTCACGGCTTCCTCATCTTTCTTCATCTCTCGAGAGATGCGGGGCTTCACGTCTGGCCGGCTTTCCTGCACGTGTGTCCGAGCAGCCACGGCGGCTGGTGGCACAGGAGTGTCACACGAGCGCCAGCAGCTGCCCCGGCGCGGCCTTTGCCCCCTCACCGCGCTGCTCGGCACAGGGAGGGCCCTCCGCGTCTTGGCTCCCGGGGATGTGTTTCCACGCCGCAGCCCCTCGTGCTTTAGGAACCACGGCCCAGCTTCGTGGCTCCGGGGACAGGCGCGCAACGTGCAAAACGAACGAAACAGAACAAAGATAGGTTGGCTCTGCCGCGGGCTGGGGGGCCTCGCCTCAAGCAAGACTGCGCTGGGGCTCAGAGGGTGCTAAGGGTTCCCTCCTTCCCGGCCTCGGCCTCGGCCTGCCTCGGCTCTCCTCCCCGAGAGCTGGCTCAATTCTCACCTCCCGTAACGAGCTTCCTGTCGGTACAGAAAACCCAGCCCCCAGTAGCTCCGCAGCCATGCTTGTAATTCATGAGAAAGGAGCTCTTTTAGGTGGTGTCTGGAGAGCCAGTCTCATGGAAGGTTCCAGATGGCCCAGGCAGAACCACGCGTCCACCCCCCTTGGATCTCTGCCGAAGCCCGAGGTCGGCCGTCCGGCGAGGCCGGGCCTGGCAGCCCCTTGGGACAAAGCCGGGACCCCTGAGGACCCGGGGGAGGAGGGCCGAGCAGACAACCGGGCAGACGCTCTGGAACACTGGGCTGCCAAGGCCCCCCTACTCGGTGGGTGTCTCTCTGAGGAGAGCAGAGGGCCTGGCAACTGCTGTCAAGTCGGCGCCACCCATCCCTGTCCCTGTCCTCGGGCCCTGTGCCCTGCGGCCCCTCACTGTTGACGCCCACGTGGGAGGGAGACCAGCCCAGCCCCACGGAGCAGCCTGTGTCTGGGCCACTTTCCCGTCACGGCCAGAGCTCAGCCCATGTCTTCTACACGGAAAGCCTGAGGGCTTTCTGGAAAAGAGAGGAAGTGTGAAGGGAGTGCAGGCGTCATAAATAACAGCAGAGGTGCCAATGGTTGGAAGCAACTGGTGCACCGGGATGAAAATTATCGTTGAAAAGAAAGGGCCGGAAATAAAGGTTGGCCGTGAAACACAAGGGCCCGTCTAGAAATGGAACGTAGGGCTGACACAGGACTTGCGGGACGAAAAGCCGCGGGCCGTCCCCTATCCTACAACCTGGCCAATTCGCTGAGAGAGACTTTCATACAATGAAACTGGGTGACAGGGATGTATGGATGTTCATAAAACTATTCTTTTTGCATGTATATTTGGACAATTTCAATGGTTTTTACAAAAAGTTGTGGTATTTTGAATTCAGAAACAAGCCAGCTGTGCGTGAACTGTGAACTGTTCGTACCTGAAAAAAGGGAGTCGGAGTGGATTTCTTACCAAAGGAGCGGCACTGACGCAGCCCCTGGAGGCCTCGGTCTAAAGGAGAGCATTTCTCGGGCTCTTAACACCTCTTTCAAAGAAGAAAGAAGGAGACATTCAGACATTGGTAAGTACGACCCTCTCTTTCCCTGGGGACAGAGGCAGCCTCATTTGCAGCCTCTCAGTGAGTCATCCCACGCCCTTGGGCTTCCAGGATGCAAGTAAACGCATGTTTATTCTAGCGTGCTATTCTAGCGTGCGCACCCCTGTCTCTCTCCAGACGTCATCATACCTGCGTCACGCTGTCCCCAAACACTTGCTCCAATGAGACTCTTCCCCAGGCGTGCTCCATGTCACTTACGTTGAGAGGAAGGATCGGGAAAAAGCCTTCTGAGGTCAAAAACTTTGAGGGGGCCTCCTATGCTAACTCTCTTCTGGAAAGTGGTGAGGCTCGTGAAGAAGACGCCGCGTTAAGGGTGATAAGACTCCTCCTCTTGGAGGGCGGCACGTATTCATTCCAAAAACGTCCCGCACGACATTCTTTGGTGAACACTGACAAAAGTGCAGCAAGTGACTGAAGTAGCAACTAGTAAGGACGGACCGTGCGTTCGCCAAAAAGACCACTTCCCAGCTGGGAGCACGTAACCAAAGCACAGACGGGGCTCAGGGCCGCATTTCCAGACAGCCGCGCAGGAGGTGAGGAGGCAGGGACTTCGAGATTCACAGGGAGTCGTCACAACATTGACTTTCTTTAACGACACAGAATTGGTTAGTGGTTAGCTCATAGCAACTTTTGGGAAAGAAAAGTTTTGTTCGCGATTTCCAGGGGCCTAAGCGAGAAGTGGCCCAGGTCGGGCCGTCTTGCAAAATAAACATTAATCTCTGTTTGTATAACCAAACTGGTTTTGTCTGCTCGGGGGATTTTCCAGGCAGGTCTCCGTTTGCTTTTGATTCTAACACCCGCCAATGTTGGGGGGCAGGGCAGCAGAAACACGAGAACACCCAACAACTACAGTAAGCACTGGGACTAAGTCTTAGTAATAAAAACCACAGGGACGTATAAGTAACAGATACTGACATTTGGGAAATCGTTTTTCAGAAAGCAAATCTCACTCTCGTGGAAAACCAACTTTGGCCGGCGTGATAGATTCTCAAGGGCCAAATATCTGGCAGTGAGGATCCCAGGACGTTGGCACACGTGAGCCCCGTTAAGACGGGGAGGGGGAACGTAACGCAGGGAAACAGGAGTAACACGTGACCGCCTTGGGTCGGGGAGGGGAGGACGGCGTCAGAGGGGGAGAGGGACCCAGAGGGAGGTGGGGAGGTGGGAAGGGGCAGGGAAGCCTACAGGGTATGAGTCTCCGTGAGCAGCCGATGGAAGGAGTTGGGGGTGGGGGGAGCCCAAACACCTGGAGGAAGCAGAGAGAATGGTCAGCACACGGCCTGGGGCGCTGGGTCCTGGACCTCGGGGCCTGCGGTACATCAGCTGGGGCAGCAGGAGGAGGCCCGGAGGGCGGCAGGGCCAGAGCGTGGGGACGCTCACGGCCACTTGGTGTGATGGGAGTCGGGCTTCTAGACGGAGAACCACCTGCAGGGCAGGCTAGACGGAAGCAAGGAAACTGGGGAGGCTACCGCAATCT
The DNA here is from genome assembly GCF_014898765.1 of Herpailurus yagouaroundi. NCBI lineage: Eukaryota > Metazoa > Chordata > Mammalia > Carnivora > Felidae > Herpailurus > Herpailurus yagouaroundi. Next base: position 2,357,776 of record NW_024412419.1, read on the forward strand.
TCCGAGTGACCGAGGTCGGGGCTTGGGTCAGGACCTAGTATGTGCGTGGTGGGAACGGTCAGGTTCCGGATCGGTTTTGCACGAAGGCCACCCAGAGCTGACGATGCAGGGATGTGAGGCACAGGCGCGGGGCGGTCAGGGGTATTCTGGGGCTGCAGCCTGAGAGCCCGGGAGGACGGAGTCGTGGCGGGTGGAGATGGAGGAGACCGTGGACTACGGACTGTGCGGATTTGGGGTGGGGGCAGAGCGGAGTCTGGGTCGCACGGGCTGTGTCTGCGACGTCCGTCAGAGGTCTGAGGGGAGACGCTGAAGAAACATCGGGCTGCAATCTAGGTCGAGCCCACTCCGGACGCACTGCTGACCGTTGGTCCGCGTCTCGCAGGCGCGGGAGCAGGTGAACACCCGAGCCCACCCCGGAGGCGTGCGGGCGGGAGGGTCCGGTTCCGAGCCGGCACCACCTCCCTGCTGTGGCCCGGGGGAGTCGCAGGACTCTGTTCTGCAGGTGTCTGGCTTCCTGTCCCTCCAGCCTCGCCGGGGCCCTGCTGTTTGTTCTTCGCCGGCTCCGGGGCTCCCCCCTGGCAACCCGAGCACCGCACCCAGGTCCGGCCCAAGTCCCTGCCTATCTGAGTGGCGCCAAACTAAAGGAGGAGCCGGGCCATAAACTCAGGAAGTCCACATCCACTGTTGTTCCTTTTTTTTTTTTTTTTAATTGCTTTTAATGTTTATTTTTGAGAGACACAGAGCACGAGCAGGGGAGGAGAGAGAGAGAGGGAGACACAGAATCCGAAGCAGGTTCGAGGCTCCGAGCTGTCAGCACAGAGAACATGAACAACAGGGGGCTTGAACCCACGCACCGCGAGATCATGACCTGTGCGGAAGTCGGGCGCTTAACGGACTGAGCCTCCCGGGCGCCCCTCACCCAGCTTTATTGAGGCAGAGTTGACAAAATTATATGTAAATGTACAACATGATTTTTTAAAGACTTTATTCTTTTAGAGTTTTAGGTTCACAGCCAAGTTAGGAGGAAGGTAGATCGCCCCTAGAGCCCCGCGTCCCAGCCCCGCCCCCCCAGGGTCGATGTGTTACAACTGACGAAGGTAAACTGAGGCATCATCCCCCGGCGTCGAATTTGCGTAGGACTCACTCGTGGTCTCGCACGTTCTGGGGGTCTGCACAAATGGTAACGAAGCGCACCCAGCACTGCGGTATCACGAAGAGCACTCTCGCGGCCCCAAAAATCCCGTGGGCCCCACCCACCCATCCCTCCCTCCGCCCCCACCCCAACCCCTGGCCACCCCTGACCTTTTAACTGTGTCCACAGGTTTGCCTTTTCCAGAATGTCCTAGAGTTGTGATCATTCAGCACATAGCCTTTTCAGGTTCGGTTTTCACTCAGTAACGTGCATTTACGGTCTCTCCGAGTCTTTTCGTGACTTGATAATTGGTTACGGTTTAGCGAATACGGATGTTCCAGGGCGTTTGTCCAGTCACCCGGTTGCTTCCAGGGCTTGGCCATTACACACAGATCTACAAACATCCGTGTGCAGGTTCTGGGTGGACGTAAGTTTTCAACCCCTTTGGGTGAGTACCAAGGGCGTGACTGCCGGGCCGCGTGGTGAGAGTAGGTTTCGTTTTGTAAGAACCCGCCAAACCGTCTTCCCAAGTGGCCGTGTGACCCTGCGTCCCCGGCAGCGAGCAGCGAGCACTCGCGAGGCCTCGAGTCCTCACCAGCATCTGGCGCCGTCGCAGTTCGGGTTTGGGCCGCTCTGGTACGTGTGCAGCGGCGTGGCGGCTGTAAACCGCTTGTCCCTGACGGTTTGTGCCGTGGACCGGCTCTTCAGGTGCTTACCTGCCACCTGTGTATCTTCTTCGGTGAGGTCTCTGTCAGGGCCACCGATCCGTTTTCTGGGCGGGTTGGTTTGCTAATTCTGGAGTTTTGAGTCCTTTGTGTGTTCTGGAGAAGTCCTTTCTCAGAGGTGCCTCTTGCAGATACTCTCCCCAAGTCTGTGGCTTGTCTTCTCATTCTCTCGACAGTGTCCTTCAAGAACAGAAGTTTTTCATTTTAACAAGTACAGAGTATTAGTTCGTTCATGACTTGTGTCTTTGGTGTTGGATCTAAGAAGGCACCGCCACACCCAAGGGCACCTTGCTTTTCTGCTAGGATATCTTCTAGAAGTTTTATGGTTTTGTGTTTTACATTTAGATCTAGTATCCATTCTGAGTTAATTTAAAAAAAATTTTTTTTTAATGTTTATTTTTAAGACAGAGCACGAGCGGGAGAGGGGAAGAGAGAGAGGGAGACACAGAATCCGAAGCAGGCTCCAGGCTCCGAGCTGTCAGCACAGAGCCCGACGCGGGGCTCAAACCCACAAACTGTGAGATCATGCCCCGAGCCAAAGTTGGACGCTTCACCGACTGAGCCACCCAGGCGCCCCAATTCTGAGTTAATTTTTGTGAAGAGTGTCAGGTCTGGGTCTAGATTCATTCTTTTGCGTGTGGATGCGGTTTTCTAGCAATATTTGTTGAAAAGACTATCTTCGCTCCATTGAGTTGTCTTTGCCCTTTCGTCAAAGACAAGGTGACTATACTTGTGTGGGTCTACTTTTGGCCAATGTGCTGATTTATACACACACCGTACAATGATTATTACCATCAAGTTAATTAACACATCCATCACCTCCCAGGTAAACTTCTATTTGTACGTGTGCATGAACAACGCTTAAGATCTACTCTTAGCAGAGGTGCCTGGGTGGCTCAAGTCAGTTAAGCTTCTGACTTTGGCTCAGGTCATGATCTCACGGTTCATGAGTTCGAGCCCCACATCAGGCTCCGTGCTGGTAAGTGCAGAGCCTGTATGGGATGGTCTCTTTCTCCCTCTCTCTGCCCCTCCCCAATCATGCGTTTTCTCTCTCAAAATTAAAAAAAAGGATTTACTCTTAGCAAACTTCAAGTATACCGTACAATATTATCAACTATAGTCACATGCCATACCTGTTTCTTCTTCTGAAGTACCTTTAAAAAGGCTTGAATAAAAGTGTAGTATTTATTTTCTTTAGATGGGAAACCATCTAGATTTATAAAAAGATTTCCAACCTCTCCAGAAATCTCAAATGTAAGTTAGAGCAAGGAGTCTGGTAAAGGGCCTTGGCAAAGATGAAAAAGTATCTACAGAAAAGGTATGGGGAGACTTAATATTAGTGCGGGTACAGACTTACGGATACTTTTTATGAAAAATGCAAAGGCTTCTGAAAAGCAGTATGGATACACACACACACACACACACACACACACGTACATTTGACCCAGAGTGGCCTCCTCTCTCTGGGGATCACAGAACAAGTAGGGTGCCTTCCCAACCTCTCGGTCAACCCATACAGTAGACGAGATTACGAGAGCCCCGCCACGACAATTTTCCAGAGGAACTGTTCCCCTACCCTCATTGCAGACAAGGATAAAGAGTCATTCACCGCAAGGCCCTGGGTGAGGCCCAGCAAATTCACTGTGACGAACAGCGAGCCCCACACAGATGTCCTTCTGAGGGTGGGTCACCAACACAGCCCTAGGGAAAGACATGGGTCATGCTGAATCGTGACAATGTGGTGGCCAAGGAGTTATAATCGAATGACCCAAGAATCATTTTCAGAGCCTTTATCAAAAAACCATAAAGGATGTGCTTCTTGGGGGTAATACGGGAGGAAGAGCCATATAACCTTGAAAATTCTGTTTTAGTTTCAATTTCTCTTTTTACGCTTCATTCTCTTAACACCCAATAATCTCAAGGCGGGACTTGCGCATCACACTTTAACAAACACACAAAAACAAAAGGAACCGCTCTCACTGCGGGATGTGACAAACATGGGGAGACCGGGGAGCCCTCTGCTCCGAGGGGGAGGGCAGGCCTGCAGGGTCGGGAAGTTTCTGCGGGAGAATTCCCTTCCTAACAAGTGAAACTCCTTGAGCAGTCTCCTGTCCTTACAGAGCCCTACCACCTTCTGTAACTTTTTTCCAGGTCAAGTGAGCTTCTTCGGGAAAGAAAAGAACGATTCAACAACAATGAGGGAGTGATTAGAGACGAATTAGCACATGTAAAACCTTAAGAAAGCCCCCAAGGGGCACCGGGCTGGCTCAGCATTTCCGCCCAGGCCAAAGTCTCACAGCTCGTTAGCGGTGGGCTCGGTGCTGACGGCAGGGAGCCTGTTTGGGCTTCCCCGGCTCCCTCTTTCTCTGCCCCACCCCCGCTCGCCGTGTATCTCTCTCTCTCTCAAAATAATAAAACATTTAAAAAGAAGAAAGGAGGGGCGCCTGGGTGGCGCAGTCGGTTAAGCGTCTGACTTCAGCCAGGTCACGATCTCGCGTCCGTGAGTTCGAGCCCCGCATCGGGCTCTGGGCTGATGGCTCAGAGCCTGGAGCCTGTTTCCGATTCTGTGTCTCCCTCTCTCTCTGCCCCTCCCCCATTCATGCTCTGTCTCTCTCTGTCCCAAAAATAAATAAACGTTAAAAAAAAAAAATTTTTTTTTAAAAAATGAGGGGCGCCTGGGTGGCGCAGTCGGTTAAGCGTCCGACTTCAGCCAGGTCACGATCTCGCGGTCCGGGAGTTCGAGCCCCGCATCGGGCTCTGGGCTGATGGCTCGGAGCCTGGAGCCTGTTTCTGATTCTGTGTCTCCCTCTCTCTCTGCCCCTCCCCCATTCATGCTCTGTCTCTCTCTGTCCCAAAAATAAATAAACGTTGAAAAAAAAAATTTTTTTTAATAAAAAAAGAAGAAATGAGGGGCTCCTGGTGGCTCAGTTGGTTGAGGGTCTGACTTCGGCTCAGGTCGTGATCTCATGGCTCTTGAGTTCAAGCCCCACATCAGGCTCTGTGCTGACAGCTCAGAACCTGGAGCCTGTTCCAGATTCTGTGTCTCCCTCTCTCTCTGACCGTCCCCTGTTCATGCTCTTTCTCTGTCTCAACAATAAATAAACGTCAAAAAAAAAAAAAAAAAAAGAAAGAAAGAGAAAAGGAAAGCACCGAGAATTTGTTTTTTAATTAAAAACTGAAGATCATTTACAGTTCTAGAACACACCACCGCCGAGACCGGTCGCTCCACCCCGTCCCACGTGCTCAGGGCCTGGCTGGCGGTGCCGTCACCCGCACCAGCAGACGCCGTGCTAGGTTCCGGCTGACACGGAGGCTGTGTCGGGCCTCGAGCCGCTCCACCCAGAGATGGTGGGAAGCAGGCCGTGGAGACAGGCGCACCAGACACGGCAGAGGGGGTCCCCAGGAGCGTCCTGAAGTGCCGAGGGCACGGGCGGCCCTCTCAGCAGCACGGTGCCCTCGGGACGGAGCCTGGAGCCGCTGGACGGTGAGCCGGTCAAGGGGACTGCAGTGAGGTCGTACGTGTTAGGAGCACACGTGCCTACAGAAGGCTCAGAGGGAGAAGGGAGCTGTGCGCTGGCCCGACTTGTGCCTCGAAGGCCTCTGCTGACACAATGCCGTGGGGACAGGTCCCGGGCACCGCTAACGTTGGTCCGGCTCACAGCCAGTGGGTCCCCAGGCCCGGTCCTCCAGGCCTGGCCACGGGCGCTTCTGTCTGCCTCAGGACAGGGGTTGCTCGTGTTGCTCGGGCGTTTAAAGCAAAAAATGGGGGCGCCTGGGCGGCCCAGTCGGCTGAGGCCAGGAGCTCCCGGTCTGGTTCATGAGCTCGAGCCCCGCGCACGAAGCCCGTTGCAGATCTTCTGTCCCTTTCTCTCTCTCTGTCCCTTCCCGGCTCGTGCTGTCCCTTTCAAAAATAAACAAAACATAAAATAAGAACAAAAAAAACGAAGGTCACCAGCAGAGGTCCAGACACCAGAGCGGGCCTCGCTGCTTATCACCTGCAGAACAAGCACTGGCTGGAAGACACAGATCTCACGGGTGGGTCTCTTCTCGCAGTTTTCGGAGAGTCCGTCTGAATACCTTTAAGCAGAGCAATCAATTCACTAGGGCCTGTCACAGAGAAGGAAGTCCCAGCCAGCGTCGAGATTCCTAAATCTAAGTAACTAGACGTTCTTCTAGTTTAAAAAAAAAATCACAGACCAGATATGGGAGTAATCATCTCCTCTCTCTACAGTCCTATCTCTCGACTTTTATTTTTGGTTTCCTAGGCTTCAGCAAAACAACGTGGTCGCTACCAACTTACATTCGGGAGAACCCGTCACAGAACAGAGCAGGGCTGCCTCACCGACACCCACCGGGCGGAGAGTCTCCGAAGAATCACGCGCCCTGGCTCACGTGGCGCAGTCATGCTGTCCGCACGGTAAGCAGAGGAGAGGTAGCCACCGAGGGGTAGAGGACTGGACCTCACGTTCCTTTCCTCCCCAGGAGAGGAGACTGGCCTTCAGCAGACCTCCGTGGCTGGGGACCCCGCTCAGGCGGCCGGACGGAACGCCGCCGGCTGGGGGCTCGACCGTTGACTTCTCACGATCCCAGAGGCCACGTCCAAGATCAAGGTGTCAGTGATCTGCCTTCCGGGGAGGGCTCTCGTCCTGGCTTTGCTGTGTCCTCAAGCCACCTTTCCTCTTTCCTCAGTGGCAAGGGCAGGCAGGAAGTGAGCTCGTTAACCTGAATTACTTCCGCACAGGCCCCATCTGTATATACCGGCCACATGGGGGGTCAGGGCTTCAACATATGAACTTGGGGGACACAGTCCATCGCAGCTAGGACTCAGGTACGGTGGCCTCTGGGTTTTAAAATTAGGTTAAAGCAGGATTTGTACGTCAAGGAGACACTCTGCGGAGGTGCTGGATGCTCAGTTCGGACACCTGCTGGGGCGGAGCGGCGAGAGTCCGACCGACCCGTCACAGAGAACGGGCTATTCCCGAGCAGCTCTCCCATCCCGTTCCGGAACTACCAGGATGTGAGCATTAAGAGACATCTGGAAATGGAGACCAAGGTCTTTCTAAGACACGTGACCTAAGGCCCCAGGCTCGCCCGTCGGGACAGATCCCACTGGGACCGACGTGTGGCTTCACGGCGCCGGTTCACCACCGCGCAGGCTGCCCACCCGGGACCGGCTCTCCAGATTGGTTTCGTTTCGCCCACATCCCGTGAGCCTGTCCTGAAAGAAGGCAGAGATCCTCTCGGTTTTCTCGACCCCCAGCAATGGAGCCGCCTCATCACTCTGGCGTAGAAGACACGGGGACGCTCCAACAGCCTCCGTCTGCAAAGCATCAGGAGCACATTTTGAGAGCAGCAGCAGCTTTTGAAAAGCTGGTATCTTCCACGACACGGCGCCCCGCCTGGTCTACGCGGCGGTCCCTCACGGCACGGCGCCCCGCCTGGTCTACGCGGCAGCCCTCAAACGTCTCCGGGAGCCGACAAAGCGGACAGAACCACGACTCTCTGGAGCTGTAATGAGGCAGCTGCACGTTAGGCAACCCCAAGAAGGAATGCGCTTCCTGAAGGCGTCCTGTTCCCCTCCTCACTGAAAGCGGCCGGGCCTCCTCCTACCTGGAGCTCCACGCACTTTCGGTTCCGCACGGACGGTACGTGCACTTGTGCAAATTGCCCAGCAGCCCGGAAGGTCTGGGAGGCACGACCTCTCACCTCTGTACTTCCAATCCTGGGCCCACCAAGAGGCGCCGCCCCATTAAAGCAAAATCAGACGTTCGGGGGCGGAGCAGGGCAGTGGCGGCAGCGAGGGCGCTGTGGGATCTTCCCGAGCCTTCACCCGAAACGGAACCGCGGACCTAACAGAACGAGGTGACCAGAAGCGCCGGCGGGGACGCGGAGCGAACCGGAACTCTCCTGCCCTGCTGGTGGGAAAGTCGAATGGCCAGAGGGGTCAGCTGGCGTTCCTTGAAGTCGAGCACCCACTGCCCTGTGGCCCAGCTGTTCCACTTAGAGAAATCAGAGGACGTGCTCGCAGAAGGACTGGCCTGTCGGTGCTCAGGCAGCTCTCTCCACAACAGCCCAAACGGAGGGGACAGCCTCGAACGGGAGGACGGGCGCACAGACTGGGACATGCCTACAAGGGGCACCACCTAGCAGTGAAGGGAAGCCAACTACTGATACCCACGTCGGGGGGGGGGGCCCCCCCAAAATAATCACACCGACGAAAAGAAACTCCTGCCACAGACAGTTTATGTTGCATGACTCTATTTATACAAAATCCCAAAGAACACAAATTAGTCTACAGCGACGGAAAGCAAACGGAAGGTCTCCGGGGGATGGGGTCAAAGAGGGAAGGATCTCAGAGGGGCGGGGGGGGGGGGGATGACAGGGAGTCCTGGCGAGAGGTTCCCAGCTGAGTCCACAGCCCACTTTACCTTCACACCATTTGCTGCCTGTCGATCACACCGCCACAAGGCCGCTAAAAAGCACAGCGGTGTGCGGACTCCACAAAGCCAACGTGCGGCAGTGAAGGGCACGGCACGCCCAGCACAGCCTGCACACCCACGGGGAAAAGCACAGCGAGGCCACTGGGTCCTGACGGGCCCCTGAAAGGACAACCCCAAAGGAAACGGCGGGTGTCCGCTGCAAAGCATGGTGGGCCGGCCTGAGGCCGGTGGCTGAAGCAGGGCGGCTGTCCTCCCCCGGTGGTGACGGGTGCAAGGGACCCGCTTCAAGAAGGTCGGAGGGCTGGAGCCGTGGAGCCCGAGATCCGCCGCAGCCGAGCCGGCAGGGACCCGTGTTGTGGGGACACAGCCAGCAGCACGGCACAGGGACAACAGACAGGAAGGAGAGGGACCCAGTGCAAGGAGGGCAGGGCCAGAGCCGGGAGAGCGCTGGGAGCCGCCGCCACATGTTAGCATCATTCAAGATTCAACAGGGCAGAGAGCTCTGTGGAGTGAGAAAAACGACCTGAACTAAAACGAGCGACAGGAAAGGGCCGATCCCACGCAGAGCTATTCTCAGAAAAAAGAAAAGGAAAATAAAAGCCTGCTGACAGCGAGAGCACTGCAGACAGACACCACACAGGTCCAAATGTGCGGCTTCAAAGCCTCAAACGGCGAGATCCAAGATGGGAGGGTGGCAAGTTAGTGCTAGAAAACACCAGAAATAAGGTGACAGAGCTCAAGAAAACTAGAAAGACAAGCACTTTCAGAAATGAGAATCGAGAGCAAATGAAGACAGTAAGTAATGCCTTCAGAGACAGGACGTCACCAGGAGGACAACTTTTAAAAAAACAAAGGAAACTTAAAACATAAATGAGACTCAAGAAAAAGAGGAAAAGACCATGGATGGCTAAACCAGATGTTCCCATACACAGAACAAGGTCCCCCACCCCCAAAGAAAACCAAGAAAAACAGAACTCTAAGCCACAATTCAAGGCAAGCTTCCTGAAGTAGCAGATTTGGACATAGACGCGCCAAGAGCTCACCCTATTCCTGCAAATTCTGACCGCGGGCAACCGACGCGGGACACAGTCTGACACAGTAAGGACTGGAGAGACAAGAACAAGAAACTCACGCCTTGGACATCTAGGCAAAGAGCACATGACTTATAAGAAGGAACATAAGACTCGTTAGACTTTTCATGCTGGAAGAAAACAAAATCGGTAGTTTAGACACTCGAGGAAAGAAAATGTGAGCCAAGGGTTTCTATCCTGCCGCTTTCAAGCATAAAGCAAACAAAGTTCAACGTGGGGAGCTCAGGGAATTTGGTTTCCAAGAGGACACTGACCGAACACTGGTCGTGTGGCCATGAGATGCACAGGAGGAAAACCAGAGGAGGGCAAGAGGGGGAGATCTTATCAAGTAATGGCCGGCAACGTACACCCGGCACTGTTTTCACTATAATACACGTTAGTGTTCGTATCCACACACTGCATGTTCAAGTGGAAAAAAGCAAGCTGGTAATTAAGGAATATCTATCCCAGGATCCTCAGTGTAGAAGGAGACACAGACATAATATAGAAGAGTTAAGTACTCTGAAATCCTGCGTTTCTATTGAGAATATCAACATGAACTCAAATATTTTATCTTTAAAATATGTGTATGTGCATGTTTTAGAATTCTGTTCCCTGAAAAGACCTAGAGGCAAAGACCAACCCCACAGCAAAGAGCACCTGAAATACCTTTTTTGCCAGGGGCAACCAGCTGTCTCAGTCAGCAAAGCAGGCAACTCGTGATCTTGGGGTCATGAGTTCAAGCCCCATATTGGGTATGGACATTCCTTACCTTGAAAGAAAGGAAGGGAGGGAGGGAGAGAGAGAAAGAGAAAAAAGAAAGAGAGGAAGGGAGGGAAAGAAGGAGAGAAAGAAAGGGAGGGAGGGAGGAAGGGAGGAAGAGAGAGAGAGAGAGAGAGAGAGAGAGAGAGAGAGAAAGAGGAAGGGAGGGAAAGAAAGAGAGGGGAGGGGAGGGGAGGGGAGGGGAGGGGAAATTCTTAGAGGAACAGCCAATTCCAGATCTGGAGGAGGAAATGTACAGATGGGTCTTGAGTCCCCACACAGCAGACAGCATTGGAGCAGATGACTGGGGGCACATACATGCGTGGTCTGTGTGTGAGCATGCCAGGGCACGTGGACTGTGCACGAGTGTGCCTGTGGTCTATACGTGTAAACGGGTGTGGTCAGTGCATATGTGTGTACACACGAATATCCAAAGAAATCAAGAGCCAACCGGAAGAACCTCCCTCCCACAGGCCAAAGAAGCTACCATGTGGGTTCAATAAAGATAAAAACCGCAATGACCTGAAACCTATCAAGCAGGCATAAGTGCACAAGCTCACGACACACGTTATGAAAATATATAAATAAAAAACCTTGATCGGTCGCCCTCTAAAGACGACAGACCAATCATCTTTGCATGTCTGCTGACTTCCCTAAATGAACGCCACCACGGCATAACCAGATAGGCGACAGGAAGCATCTTCTGAAACCACTCCAGCCGATAACTATGGGCAACATCCCAGACTGTCACCACTTTGGAGCCCAAACGACGAGTGGATCCGGACACTGAGCACCGGCAGCTGCCAACATCAAGAAGACGACCGCAGCCTGCAGCTGCAAGTGACCGCACGCGACCATCTACCGTTTGCTGAACATGTGGAACCCGATCCTGATCAAGCCTCTGGGTCCTGCTGCCGACTTGCAGGAAATTCAGAAGACAAGAGAAAATGCCAGACTGTGCCGGTAGAGTGTATATGGAGAAATCTAGACCGTGGGAAACGACAGGACAAGTGGCCCAGGTTCCTCAACGGGTAAACCTTGTGAGGATCCCAATAAATGGCAGGGGAACCTGTAAATTAAAGAAACTTAAGAAATCTCAAGTTAAAAAAAAAAGTACACAAGGCCGAATTACCATAAAGAAACACAAGCAAGTCATTTCTATAAAAGTCAGGATTAATTTTGGAGGGAGGGAGGGGCTGTGATTGGAGAACGTGGAGAGCCTTTCTGGGGTGTCCAGCCAAGTTCTAGTTCTCACCTGGGAATTAACCTTACAGTAATAATTCAAGAAGCTATACATTTGTGTCATTTTCTGTATGTTTTTATGATAAAGTAGTAAACAAATAAAGGTAAAAGTAAACAATTATATCAAACTTTAACTTGCACAGTGCTTTTAAGAAAAACAGCCAAAGTGGGGCGCCTGGGTGGCTCAGTCGGTGAAGCATCCAACTTTGGCTCAGGTCATGATCTCACGGCTTGTGGGTTCGAGCCCCGCGTCGGGCTCTGTGCTGACAGCTCAGAGCCTGGAGCCTCCTTCGGATTCTGTGTCTCCCTCTCTCTGCCCCTTCCCCAGCTCACAGTCTGTCTCTCAAAAATAAACAAACGTTAAAAAAAATTAAAACAAAACAAAAAACAGCCAAAGAAATTTTAAAAGGTTTATTTATGCATTTTGCTGTGTAAGTAACTGCTCTCATCAGTGGTCAAGCAGCCAGGACTACGGATGTGCAGGCCTGCCTTGCGCACAGGTGCCCGGGCAGGTAAGACCCAGTCCGCTCTCTCTGCACCAAGGTGTGGGCCCAGCCCTGACTTGCTCTACTCCACAGAGAGGTACAAGTCAACCAGAATATTCTGAGACTGAATCCTGCCAACTGTAAGGTAAATAAACACTTTTAGAATACTTCCAGACTTCCTGTCTGCATTTTAAAACCACTGCTGTATTCATGCCTTATTAAATCAAGTCCTAAAATTTCTGTCCAGATGGTCATAAAACTAATGAGAACAGTGTCCAACCCAATAAAGCATAATGCTGAAATCTCAAATAATGCTCAAATCTCAAATCTGTTCAATATATTATACATGTAACCACAGGGAATCACAGAATGACCTCCTGATGTACTTTCTGATTTATTTTTCACACCAGTAAGGAAAGGTAAGAAAAGAGTCACTCACGGAAGGTTTTCCAAGAATTAAAATCACTTCGTTCAGTCTTCAGATTGCTTAGCTCCTTCTCTTGCTAATCTGTCAGCTTCTTCATTGCCTATAAATCCCGAATGACCAGGAACATGCATCTGTTAAATAAATTTTGTTTCTTTTATCTTCACTGGTTTTTTACATAATAAGCAATACACGAGTACACCCTTACTGTAAAAAACGCAACTGTTCCCAGTGGCCAGAGTGGGACAGGACTCACCCCCCCACCCTGACACAGTTCGACAGCACAGCCTGCCTGCCCAGGGCGCCTGTGCAATGCAGGCACTCGCAACAATCCCACTCTCATTCTCCACAAACTTGATTTTCCTGTTTGTATTGCTTTCTTTCCCCACTGAGTGATGGAACTGGGAGGGCTTTCCCGGCAAAACACATGTATGTACAGACACACAAATATGTATCCAATGCACGTACTTTATTGTCTTTAAATGCTGTCCGAAAGAAGGGATGTACGTATATAACCACTGTTCATATCTAAATGGCTGAAAGGCAAATTTAAACCCCAGTTCACCAAACTGCTCCCAGTAGTCCTGGGGAGGGACGACAGGGTAGGGTTCAGACAATGCTTGTCGTTCAACGTGCTCTGTATTGCTTGAACAGATAGTTTTAATAAAAACTATTTATTATAATGTTTATTTTTTTATTTTTATTTTTATTTTTTATTTTTGAGAGGCAGAGAGAGACAGCATGAGCGGGAGAGGGGCAGAGAGGGAGAGAGACCCAGAATATGAAGCAGGCTCTGGGCTCTGAGCTGTCAGCACAGAGCCCGACGCGGGGCTCACGGGGCTGGAACTCACACGCTGTGAGATGGCGACCTGAGCTGAAGTCGGACGCTCAACCAACCAACTGAGCCACCCAGGTGCCCCTAAAAACTATTTATTATAAGAAAAACATTTCCAGGGGCGCCTGGGTGGCTCAGTCGGTTAAGCGTCTGACTTCAGCTCAGGTCATGAAATCGCAGCTTGTGAGTTTGAGCCCCGCGCCAGGCTCTGTGCTGACAGCTCAGAGCCTGGAGCCTGCTTCAGATTCTGTGTCTCCCCCTCTATCTGCCCCGTCCCTGCTCATGCTCTGTGTCTCTCTGTCTCTTGACAGTAAGTAAATATTAAAAAAAAAAAAATTAAAAAAAAAAAACATTTCCATGTTGGAAAAGAAGTCATGTTACTAAAGTCTTATCACTCTTTACTTTTTAAAAATTCCTCATAAATTAGTTTTATCTTGACATTATGGCTGATTCCCAAGAAACCAACAGTGACTGTCACAAGTCACTTTAACAGTGGGAGGGGAGGAGAGGGAGCCCAGACCAGGCACTAGTAAGCACCGCGAAGACAAGAGAAAGAATACGGAACATCCGTCTATAACGCTGCCTGAAGAGTGTGGTCTACACACGATCATACCAATAATGAACAGTGTTACTTCTGTGATGATCGAGAGTCAAATGTGTTCCAATTTCGAATAGCGCTATGGTGTTAATTTCGTGCAAACAGTTATTTTACCTCTCAAGTCCTTAAATCACTTACAGAAACCACTGATCTCTCAGTTAACTTAGAACATTTGGTCCCGACGGCCAGGTGATAGCACCGGCTCGGAGCACACTCACCCACTGGATGTCCATGCCGTGGGTCAGCTGCTCCAGCGCCACAAAGTCCTCCTTGTTGATCACGTCTTTCCCCGTGCTCGTTTTCCACCCGTTCTTCTTCCAACCTTGAACCCAGTTAGTGATCCCTGTAAGAAGTACACGCTCTCGTCAAGTAAGCTCCGCGAGCTCGAATGTCCCGGTCTCTGCTCCTCCCCCAGACTTCCCTCCTTCACCCGCCCACTCTTCCGCCTGTAATGGTTAAACTAGTGTAGGGCTAACATGTAGCTTGAGAAATAACAGCTTTGTTCTCACACTGAAGGTTAAGAGATAACAGCCTTGCTTTACTCTTGTAAATTACGTTTCATACTCTTGTAAATTAGGCTTCACCAATTAAGGAAACAAAAGTTCAAAGAAAAGAGCATCAGAGGCAGGGTCAGGAGGATCCACTGGTTGCGACTTAACGGCAGAAAGTCTAAAATAATCACCTCATCTGGGGTGTTTCTAACTCATCTGGGAACTGTTTCTCTGTTCTGTTCCCAGGTGATGATAAAACGATGTGATCGGCTATAAAAACTCTGTACCCCGGCTGTTCGAGGCCACACGCTGATCAAGAGTGTTGGTCCCGATCGGTCGGCCTTGCCTCTCATTGCAATAAACTTTGTTGTGACTGTCACTGGTGCCCTTAGCATTCTGTTTCAGGAGTCGTGTGGATGCAAGACGCCCAGCGTGTGCAACTGCCACTTGCCCGCACGCGCTGTCCTCTGGCCCGGGGCACAGGCCTGGCACGCTCCCCTGCTCAGGCCTGCGCTCAGACTTGTGCTGACCCACAGCTCCCAGCCTAAGAGGCCGCCTTCTCCACCTCCCCAGCCACCCACCCCGCGTCCTGAACACGGAATTTCCCGAAGGAGCTGTCAGCACGGCCCCCTGAAAGGTACTTACGCTGTTTACACTCTAAGGACCACGAAAGCAGGGGCACACCGACCCCAGTGCCCCGTGCTCAGTGCCTGACACACACCTTGACTGTGGGGCACACAGCGGAGCAGCAGAACTGGGCTCCAGAACCTCACCTTTTTCTTGGTCTCTGACAAACCAAACGTGGTCCCCACCTGCCGTTTGCGTTCTGCCCCGATGCAATCCCTCCTACTGGAGAAGGGAATACCATTTCCCTTTGTGCTTACTAGGACAACACCAGAAGCAACGAAAGGTAAAAGCTTACCATTTATAGTAAACATACTGTCCGTATACAGAACCAGCTTCTTGATGTTCTGAGCCTTCGCCTGCTCGATGGCTTTGCAGGCTGCCTTGAAGAAACCAGTCAGTCAGCAACACTACAGAAACTGTACAACGCTCAACTTCACTAATGCTCAAAATCACTCTGCCACTTTAACAGTCTTTCTCTTTCTGTGCTAAGTATAAGGGGTATACTCTTTCTATGAAACAATGCTACACATACAGCTTTTTGCACGTTTTTGTGAAAGCACTTCTAGGATTTTTCTGGGAAATCCCTATCCATTGCAGTTGTTACTAACCACAAACTGAGTTTCTTCTGGACTCTGAGTATCTTACACACACAGCATGCATGCAGCTCACTGCCACGATGGACTTAACACTTGGTGGGAAATGTGTCTGACAACTTACATGAATTTCTGCTCTTTGGTTCGTCTGCCGCCCGGGAAGCCTAATGCCTAAGTTCCTGGTTTCAAAACGATACAAAGGAAGATGAAGTTAATTCTCAAAGTGATTCCATAAACCTCTCAATGGAGGATAGGCTTGTATATATTTTTTTGACATATCAAAGCATCAAACAAAGGAATGTTAGCCGACAGTACTAACATTTTATGGAAAAGCATCATGGGATGGTCTAGTAAAGAATCCTGGGCCAGAAGTCAAAAGCAAAGTTTTATTTCTGGCCCTAAAATACATTAGTGCATGGTCTCAGACGAACACTAAGCCCAGACACTCAGTGCAACCCAAGTTCGCCACCTCTTACAGGGTTCAAAGCTAAAGTGGGATACTAAGGGGAAAGAACTCAGTAGACCACAGATCAAGAGAAATGTCAAGCCTTATGATCACCGAACAGTTTACCTTACATTATGCCTAACACTGCTGCGGGTACCTGTGAATGACCACACCTGGCATCATCCCAACTCTGCGCCTTGTGGAAAACGGGAGGTCACCTCTGAGCCCCCAGGTCTTCGGAAGAGTCATGGGGACGCGCAGGGTTCCAAGTCTGGCGACCTGCCCCTGGGACATCCTTGCCAAAACCACCCCGCAGGAGACCTGTGACTCGCCTAGCGGGGGCAGGGAGGTCATTTGGGTATAAGAGGTTGTCAGCGAGACACAGAGACGCGTCAGGACTCAGAGCCAAGAAAGGAAGGCTGAGGCCTCTGTCCTGAGCAACAAAGCTGTCAGTGTCAGCACCAGCCGAAGCTTGTCGTTCCGTCACCTCCGCCAAAGCCGCGTGCCAGGTGGTCATGCCCCGGGTCGTTCCCTCACAAGTGTTGGGCCAAGATTCACTCAGATTTGAAGGCTTTTTTGTTTACTCACAAAGGATGGCCCGGTCCCCAGTAAACACCAATTCCCGCACGTGCCCTCCTGCGCCCGTTACTGGAGCAGCAGCCGTCAGTGTAGACAACGACAAAGTCTCCTGGAAGAGGGAATTCAGTGAGTGCCACTGGATCAAGAGCACTAAAACTGAGGATCTATTTCACAAACTCACTGAGCTAGCGTCCACAGGCTAAAGTGCGAGGGTATTGTTCGATGCGGTCAGTACTTTCTGTCCAGGAAAACATGATCAGTTCCTGACCTGGCCGCTAGAAGGTCTCGTCCTCTGATAAACGTTGGTCTAATTTTTTTTCTTAGTACATTTGCCTCAAGGAAACTATGGTCTTTATTCTTTCCATCAGGACAGAGGGTCTGATCAACATACCAGTGCTGTAAGGAAGACGGCAGAAAAGGACTGACATGAGGCCACTCTAGGGCCCCAGATGTGACCAGAACACGCTCAGCAGGGCGGTAGGAGGGGTTGAGTTGGCAGGTCTTAAAAAGCAGGGCCATGGGAGCAAACAGAGGCCTGGCTCTATGAGCTGTTTGTCAAAAGGACTGCAGGCCAGACAAGGCAGAGAGGGAGGGAAGAAGAGGGAAGGTGTTAAGTGACAGAACAGCACGCTCCCGACCAGAGCAGGGCCAGGAGTGTGGGGGAATGTGGGTGCCGGGCGAGGATCCCCGGGGCTGGGAGTGTGGGGGGAGCGTGGGTATCAGGCGAGGATCCCTGGCTCAACTGAATTTGGCACTCTCAACATGACTACCTTCCTGGTGACCGAACTGTTTCAAATGAGAGTACCCATCAGGCACCGCGCCAGGTGCCACCGTACCTTAAGCCACCGTTAGTACCTTAGAAATGGCCATCCCTCAATCACTCCACAGATACACACTCTGACTACTGCTGGCAAACAACCCAATCAAGAACGTTTGGTCTTTTTACCTAACTGCAAACTTGATTTACACGGTTTTGTTTTTTTCAAGGTAGGCTCCATACCCAACGTGATGCTTGAACTCACAACCCTAGGTCAAGAATCGCATGTTCTACCGACTGAGCCAGCCAGCCGCTCCGATTTATACATTTGTGATACAGGTTAACAAAACATTTTCTACTGGTTTTCCTTGAATTAAATTATGAGATGGCTTATTCTTGGAGAAAACTTGGAACCACAAATACAGCGATTTATATAAAAATGCTACTTATTCCTATTTTCTGTTCATACGTCTAAAAAACAAAAAGGTGCTTTGTATACCATAAGTCACTAAATATAAACTGGTCCCTGGAGTTCGAGGTAGAGGACAAGGTGAGATCATTTATGTTTTGCAAAGGCTAAACGTCCACGGTGAAGATACTGGTGCTGAAAGAGAGCTCTGTGCAGGCCCTTTCTTATGTGAAGAAGCTGAAGCCTTTGCACTTTCTCGTGTGACCTGAAAGCCTGTGTGCACAGAGAATACTGATATTTCAAAAGATTATAATGTTTTCATTTGTAGGCCACATAACGCTTTTCTAATGAAAGTCCAAAGTCTTAGTAATTCTGCAGTTTGATCAACTCTAAAAGAGTAACCTGAGATTTTTAGATAATCTTTTCAGATAAGAATGAAGGTGGTGGCGCCTGGGTGGCTCAGGTGGTTGGGCGTCCGACTTCGGCTCAGGTCGTGATCTCACAGTCTTTGAGTTCAAGCCCCGCGTCAGGCTCTGTGCTGACAGCTCAGAGCCTGGAGCCTGCTTCAGATTCTATGTCCCTCTCTCGCTCTGCCCCTCCCCCACTCATGTTCTGTCTCTCTCTCTCTCTGTCTCCCTCTCTTTCAAGAATAAACATTAAAAAAAACCCTTTTCTTAAAGAATAAAGATGGTAAACATTAGCTCAAATTGCCCCCATTAAGTGGGAATAGTTTTTACACCTATTTTCATGATTATTACATAGAATATTTAAAAATCCAAGAAAAATATACCCATGTAAGAAAAAGTGTCTTTGCTAACTGAAGGCACAGATTCTGTGTTCTGTTTCACGTGCTTCGCACACGGTTCTGCATTTTCATCTGCGTCCAATGGCTCACGGACTCGCTTGTTTGTTTTCACTTGTGATTCTTGTACATGTTCATTTTTCTCTCCTGAAAGATAGAGTCTACTCAAAAACCAGGAAAAAGGGAACACACATGAAATGCTTAAGAATCCAGAAATTCAGTAAGTTCTGTATTATCACCGAATCAGACCTAAATACCCTCTGTACGCAGCCCTATAAAGAGGAACTGACTTCAGGCAGTCCACACCATCTCAGATTTTGATGGCCTGTGAAATGACTCTGAATTTTCCACGAAAAGTTTGGTAAGGGCGATTTGAAGGCAGGAGCAACATTTCTAGTGTAATAGCAATCTGGTTTTGACAGAGACAGTAGATACCAAAGGTTCTGCATCCTACGGGGATGGCAGGCAGTGTCAAAGTCTGAGGGGCTCTCTCCCCAGACAAAGAAAACAAGGACTTAACTTTTGTATGTAAGATCAGTGGCGTCCACGGTTCCACACCTTACCCCCTACCCCAGACACTCTGACTCTGTCAAGGCCTCCAAGAAAGGTCAGCGGGCATGGGTAACCCGACCTCACATAAACAGGTAACGGGACACACTGAGAAAGGGAACAGAAAGAGCCAGCAGAGGGGACTGAATGCCTCCAGGGCAGTAGCTGCAGAATTTTCTTTCAGGGGAAGGTGAAGTCGGGATTAACCCCGAAGGGATTCTCGTACTCTCTCGCGTTATGTGGGAGCAGCTTCTCCTACATTATCATTTGACGGAGCGGGAATAGGGGCACAGAAGGAGCAGCTCATTCTATCTCCAAAACAACAACTGAGCCCAACACTACAGAGGTCACTTGAAGCTCTAAACCCCTAAACCGGGGATGGAGAAATGGAGCGCAAATGTTGACTGAACACCTACCACATAGGTCCCCCAGTCAGGAACAGTTTCCTCAATCTCAAAACACATTAGAATTTTGGGGTGTTCGAAAAAGAAAACCCTGTTCACATCCAAGCCAGGATGTCCTGTCTGGACTAGCTTCTCCACCCACACGTGTCAGAAGACCGCTAAGGTTACCGAGGCAAAATCTGAGTGAAGTCACCATATAGAGTAACGTTTGGTATTTCCACTCTGCTACATTTGTGTAACCATGTATTTACCTTGAAAATATACCTCTAGGTACTTTATACACGTAAACCCCAAAACACAAGTACAGGTCAAAGGGTAATCTTGCAGAATTTTAATACTGCTCTAAATATCGATTTTATTTATAGGAAAAGAGGGTTAAATTGAAAGTTTTTACTTTTTAAGGTTTTTTTTTTTAAGGTTTATTTATTTTGAGAGAGAAAGAGAGCACAAGAGGGGGAGAGAGAGGAGGAGAGGGAGGAAAAGAGGGAGGGGGAGGGGGGGAGAGAGGGAGAGAGAGAGAATCCCAAGCAGGTTCCCCATTATCAGCACGGAGCCTGATGTGGGGCTTGAACACACAAACCATGAGATCATGACCTGAGCCGAAGTAAAGAGCCAGACACTCTGCTGACTGAGGCACCCAGGTGCCCCTGGCATGAAAGTTTTTAAAGGAGAAGACTGAAGGAAAAAGAGGCCACGTCAGATAATTTTTTCCTTCACAAAACTGTGTTTTTTTGAGTAAGTTAACCCCAAATCATCTTACAGAAATCGCAGTAACTGGCAAATAGCTCAAAAATCCCAAAATAAAAATATAGGTCACACTAAGGGAAAAATTGGGAAAGAGGCTAACGCTTTTGCTTTGCGAACACCAAAAATGTTAAATCTCAATTTACATACATCAGTCACTAACTAGGAAGTCTCTGTAAACTTCTAAGAAAGGTGACTTCTAGATATAAAGAAATAACCTTTCCCTAGGACTTAGAGTATTTAATGAACAGAAACATATTGGAAAACTGAAGTCTGAATAAATTGCTAATTGGTTAAAACAAAAAAGCAGTGAAAAGGAGGTGTTAAGAACACAACTAAGACATGGGGCGCCTGGGTGGCTCAGTCGGTTGAGCATCCGACTTCAGCCCAGGTCATGATCTCGCGGTCCATGAGTTCAAGCCCCGTGTCGGGCTCTGTGCTGACAGCTCAGAGCCTGGAGCCTCTTTCAGATTCTGTGTCTCCCTCTCTCTCTGACCCTCCCCTGTTCATGCTCTCTCTCTGTCTCAAAAATAAATAAACATAAAAAAAAAATTAAAAAAAAAAAAACACAACTAAGACAAGAGCCATACTTCTGAATGTGGAATAGGACACAGTCTGCGTCTGGGCTGCCAGTGGGATTATAACAATGATCACAACACCTAACACTAGGGGCGCCTGGTGGCTCAGTGGGTTCAGCGTCCGACTCCTGGTTTCAGCTCAGGTCATGATCTCACAGTTCATGAGTTCAAGCCCTGCGTCAGCCTCTGCGCTGACAGTGTGGAGCCCACTTGGGATTCTCCCTCTCTCCATCTCTCTCTCTCTCTCCCCCCCACCTCTCAAAAATAAATAAATAAATAAACTTAAAAAAAAAAAAGTCTGTTGAGTAAAGCTAATGAAACACCACTTTTTCAAAGTCGGTTAAGGTATACAGTTTACCCGTGAACAACCTGGGGGGGTTTAACAACCTGCGCAGTCAAGAATCTGAGTATAACCATTGACTCCCCAAACACTTAACTACTATTGATAGCCTACTGTTAGCCGAAGTCTTACTGGTAATGTAAATAATCAATTCACACATATTTTGTATATGTCTTATATATCGTATTCTTAGAATAAGCTACACAAGAGAAAATGTTATTAAGGAAAATGTAACAAATAAACCTATGTAATAAACACAACCAAGTCCACACATAAGCTGACCCACGTGGTTCAAACACGTGTTGTTCAACGGTTAGCTATATTTTTAAAATTTTGTGCTCCAAGGCAGTCACCCTTAGTCCTGCACACCTGGTGTTCCTTATACTGGGAATTACGCTTCAATTAACTAACTGTACTTTCTGCACTATGTGAAACTGGGGGAAATTCCGATCATGTGTCTGTCCTACACAAAAAGGACACACCATACAGGTGCATGCACTGAGACAACCTACGCTCACCACTTTAAAACTGTAGCCCATTCAATTCAAGAACAGAACAAGTATTTTTTTAAAGAGAAAATTAAGTACAGTGAGGACACTGAATGGAGCAGGAGACTGGTGTCCTGGCCTGTTTCTAACTCAGGTACTAACAGAACTCCCTAAGGTAAACCGCTTTCCGCCTGTCTCCTTGTCTGTAAAATGGAAACAAACGATCCTATCTGCTCCGTCATGAAGGCAGCTCCACAGATCAAGTGACGCTGGGCCGTGCAAGGCTTTGATAAATCGCCACCACGATGAGAGAGCGGCTGACTACCTTCTGGTCCATCCGGGCTTGCAGGCTTTCGGACAAAGGCCCAGGCCTCCTCCTCGGTGGCAAACTTCTTAAATCTGGCAGCAGGAAACCGGTCCACCTGGGCTCTACATTCGCTCCTGGAACAGAGTGCAATGTTACCTCCTTCCTCCCTTACTCATCCTCTTTCTAACGGATTCTGAGGTTAGGAATAGCGTGACAAAAGTCTGCCAGCTCCGTGGGGGCAAACCGTGTGTAGTTTTCTTTCCCGTCCAACACCTCACCCTGTAGTGCTGCGTCCCAGCCAGACGGCACACCAGTCAGGAACGGTTTCCTCAATCTCAAAACACATTAGAATTTTGGGGTGTTCGAAAAAGAAAACCCTGTTAACATTTCATTACAGCAAAAAGGTGAGCCTCTGAGCTGCTTCTACCTCAGTAGCACCGCTGCACAGGTAAACAACTGCGGGCACGCACACACACGGATAATAAACCTTGGTATCCTACGGCGGGGCGAGTCCTGGCCTGAAATCCGAACACCTGCATGCAAGTCCTACCGCATCACTTACTAGCCCCATGAGTTTCCTGACCACGGGAACGACACCTGAAAATAATAAACTCACCCACCTAAAGGGTTGTGACAGGGACCTAAATATCAGTTTATAAGAACTGCTCTTTTTAAAGGGGAAGATTCGATTAGGTACCTTCAGAGTTCCGCTACGTGTAACCACTTGGAAATTGTTTCACTGAAACAAAAAGGAAGGAATAAGCGGAGAGCCCTGGTCACCTTACACTATACGTGGCATCTCTGACAATGCCAACAGACATGGAACGTAAGTTGGAGCCTCCGGCCGGGACCTGCGAGCCGACGCCGGCCGAGACGGGCCCGGGGCTCCCACCGCGCGACCGGCGGCGGGCCCCCGCGCGCTACACCCCAGGCCGAGGGCCGCGAGCTCCGGGTGACAGCCCGACTCCCAGCCGCGCGGTTGCCGGGGGCGCGACTCGGGGCCGCCCACTCACCAGGTCAGGAAGACCCCGGCCTTGCGGCCCCTCTTCACGGCATAGAACATGCCGAGACCGCTGCAGCCGCGGGCGCTGCAGCGCACGGCGGCCAAAACGACTCTGCGCGCAACGGACAGTAACCGGGTCATCACTCACTGCCAGCCATCGCCGAACTTGTTAGCTCCGCGCCTGGCGCTGTCGTCACACACACCCAGCTTCCGGCGGCGGCGCGGGGAGATGACGCGCGTCCCCGCAGAGCCGCAGACGAGGGGCGGGGCCTAGGGGCCTAGCGCCTGGGCTTTTCCGGATCAACTTTCTGGCGTCAGAAAGTCGGACGTGGGCGTTCCGGGAGGGGTGGGGCCTACGGAGGTGGATGGGGACTAGGGCGGTGTGGGCTGGGAGTACAATGTGAGGAGCCCAGCAGCGTCTGGGCGGTGTGGGCCGTGCCGACTGGGGGGCGGAGTCTAGGGCAGTACCGCGTGAGGGGCGGGGTCTGGGCTGTGTGTACGCCGCGGTACGGCGTGAGGGGCGGGGTCGAGGCGGTGTGGGCAGAGCGGTACCTCCTGAGGGGCGGGGCCGCGCAAGGGGAGGAGGGTCGGGCGGGGTGGGCGGGGCGGTGGTGAGCGAAGGGCGGAGTCTGTGGCGGTAACCGGTGAGGGGCGGGGTCGGGAGGGGCGGGGCGGGGCTGAGTGAAAGGCGGGGTCTGAGCCGGGAGGGCGGAGCGGGGCTGAGTGAAGGGCGGGGTCAGGGTCAGGTGGACGGCGTGGGCCACCAGAGGCCCCTCCACATTGCTGTGGCGGACGATCTCTGCTCCCTTGGTGTGTTGTCAGCACTACCCAAACAAAGAGGTGGCTTGCGCTCTACTGCTGCAGTGGCTCGAAACACTGGCACTGCGCGATGAAAAAGCCGAGGCCGGAGGCAGGGCAGCGCCTTCCCTCAGGAGCGCCCCTGGGAAAGGGGGTGGGCCGCCTCCACCCCACCCACGTGGGTGTGTGACCCAGGAGTCCTACTCTTAATGCGCGGGGACCCAGGGAGCAAATTTAGTTGAAAAGGCAGTTCGTTCGAATTCTGCCCGATGTCTGACTTTGTTTGGTAAGCAAATCAACTTCTTTGAAAAGTCCAGTCCACTGGCAAGCCTTGCTTTTCTAATTAATTTTAAATGACTTTAATTTTCCTTCGGTGTTCAGTTCGGGAAATCTTAGGAACAGCTAGCGCGCGCTGCCCAAGCCCTGAGTATGCAAACTAGAGTAAGGCAAGCTGAGCACCCAGGAACCGCAGAGATGGGCACGTGACCCAGGAGACCACATCGCCCAGCCACCTGTTTGAGAAGTGCGTGCCAGACACCGGAGAGTCTGACTGTACCCACCCCCCCCCAACCCTGCCCCGGGGGTTGGGGGGGGGTGGGAAGCCAACACTGTCCATGCACTTGCATCAGGCACAGCGAAGGAAGAAGGAACAGCAAAGGGGAGATAGAGCTTGCTATGGTCAAGGGTGTTCTTGTGTGTGAACTCAGGGAACATCCACTTTAAAAATCTCAACTTCCCTAATTTAAATTTAACTTGGCTGGCACAAGAACAAACACTCAGATCAACGGAACAGAATAGACAACCCAGAAATGGACCCACAAACGTATGGCCAACTAATCTTTGACAAAGCAGGAAAGAATATCCAATGGAATAAAGACAGTCTCTTCAGCAAGTGGTGCTGGGAAAACTGGACAGCGACATGCAGAAGAATGAACCTGGACCGCTTTCTTACACCGTACACAAAAATGAACTCAAAATGGATGAAAGACCTCCATGTAAGACCGGATGCCATCAAAATCCTCCAGGAGAAAGCAGGCAAAAAGCTCTTTGATCTTGGCCACAGCAACTTCTTACTCAACATGTCTCCGGAGGCAAGGGAAACAGAAGCAAAAATGAACTACTGGGACCTTATCAAAATAAAAAGCTTCTGCACAAGGAAGGAAACAATCAGCAAAACTACATTGCTACATTCTGCAGCAAAACCTCACATCAGCAGAGAGCCCAATGGGGGACTTGAACTCGCCAACTGTGAGATTATGACCTGAGCAGAAGTCAGTGGCTTAATTTACTGAGCCACCCAGCCACCTCTAACTGAAAATATTTTTACTGACTGGAGAAGGATGTTTACAAAGTAAACGCTGGGCATCACACAGGCTTGGGATATCCTTGCACCCCCCCCCCACTTGCCCCTTCCACGTGCACACCCGCAGGTTTCTAGTAGTTGGGGGTGGTTTTCCAAATCTGCCCCTTCAGCCGGAATAGCTGTAGAAAATGCCCCCATGTAGCCTAAGGAACATGATTATGGAGCTAAGGACATGTTAACTGCAACCTTCCAGAGACAGTGTACTTTTTTTGTTATTTACCTAAAGGTGACCTCTTAGCAAAGTGTAATACCTGAGGATTGTCAGGTCAGCAGGGCTCTGTCAATCAACTTTCCCAACCTCAGGAGGACCTCAGCTAACGGGGGTGAGGTTACTGGTGTGCTGGCACCGTGGAGTGGTGTGGACTTCTGTGGGTCATGTGGTATGAGCACACCGCGGGGGTGGGGGGGACGGCGAGGGTAGCAATGCAGCATGTGTGTGCACCTGTCCTCCCCTGTCCCCGACCTGGGCGGTTGCAAATTTCAGCTCTACAGTTTGCAAATTTCACACTGATTGCAAATTTCAGCTCTACAGTTTGCCAGCTGTATAAACTTGGTGAGTTGCTGAAAGTCTCTGTTCTCTCCTCTGAAACACGGAGATAATGACGCTGTGCGCGGTGGCTGTGAACACAGTGTGCAGCCTCTGACCTGGTGCGATACACCAAGCGCGTTCCCAATGTCACATTAGTTCTTTTCATCCTGTCCATGTTCCGTGAAGATTAATAGGAACACTGGTGCTGCTTTTGATGAAATATATTGAAGATGAGCAAATTATCAGCTTATGATAAAAATCAAGTGTATTTCTGTATTTTAGATATTAATATTTGAGCAGTTACCTTTCATCCCCCTGATAGGTCACGGATGTCTACAGATGATATATTGTTACATAGGAAGAGTGACTTTGAAACTTTCCAGAAGCAGCCAGTGACCTTGCTTCCTTGTATGCATTTGATTTTCACGTTCATCACTGGTTTGCACCTTCATTCATTCCCATGCTCCCCCCTGGCCGACAGGAAATGATAAAAACCCTGGCTGCCGTAAGGGGAGGAGATAGACAAAACCTTTTGCTAAATTCAATCCATTAATTTTTGCTCAGCCAGACAGGTCCATAAATTCATTTCACGTGCAAGGACTCCACTGTAACTCTCCTCCTGTCACTTTATTATGAACGCTGGGCGCAGCGGTGTGGAGGGAACAGCCTTGCAGTCTGGGCTCGCTCATCTGCCTGACCTCTAGGCTTTCTGCCTCCAGTGCTGACATCATACATTCCCGCTGCTGGGTCATTTTTAATGGGGCACTTTATGCAACATAGAACTAGTATTTTTTTTTTCTTAAAGGACAACAGAGCTTAACTGTTTAACGGCATCCCCACCCCTACAGTGCTCTGTCCATGACCAGAACTAGCCAGGCAGGGTCTCTTGGTCCCTCCAGGAGGAAAACATCCATACTGTGATTCATTTCCTTCATGCTGCAAGGAATCTTTCTCAGTTCCTGGTTACTATGTCTCTTGTAATTCCTCTCTATATCGGGTCCTTTGTTACTCGAAGTGTGGTGCCTGGGCCAGTCTCATGAGCCCCACCTGCGAACGTTAGAAATATAAGATATTGAGCCCCAGCCCCCAATTTCTGAATCAGAATCTGTATTTTCAAGATGATTTCTTTTTACGTTTATGTTTACTCCATATTCAGAACTTTGTAGAAACACTGATTTTTTTTTTTTTTTTTGACAGAGAGAGAGAGAGAGAGAGAGAGAGAGAGAGAGTGCACACGTGAGCAGGAGAGGGGCAGAGGGAGGAGAAAGAATCTTAAGCAGGCTCCACATTCAGGGCAGAGCCCAACCTGGAGCTTGATCCCACAACCCTGGGATCATGATCTGAGCTGATAAAGAGATGTTCAATCAAGTGAGCCACCCAGGCACCCCGAAACACCAATTGTTAATTCATGAGATTCACATCTCAAAAGGAGGGGGAAGAAATCCATATATACAACAAAATCGGAGACTTTATCACTTAACATAAATTTAAAGAATATAATTTTGTCTTTCAGTGATAAATGAAGAATGCGTAGTTGGGGAATTCAGGACATGATATGCTGGGTTTCAGGGAAGCGTATGATTTCTTCTTTAAAATTAAATGGCTGAAGGGGTGCCTGGTTGGCTCAGTCAGTTAAGCAACCGACTCTTGGTTTCTGCTCAGGTCAGGATTTCAACATGAGATCGAGCCCCACATCAGGCTCTGTGCTGACAACACAGAGCCTACTTGGGATTCTCTCTCTCTCTCTCTCTCTCTCTCTCTCTCACTGGGCTTCCCCTGCTCTCTCTCAAAAATAAACATTAAAAAATTTTTTGAAATTAAATAGCTGAAGATTTATGTAATTGTGATGTAAAACAGGATTTATATTACAATGTATTGCAATTACATTTTGTTATAATTATATATATTGGTGTCTTTTATGAACCAGTTCTAGCAAGATTCAGATAATTTGAAAGTAACATAAACATATGGAAAAAATTTTCACTTGAAATTTTGGATATGATTTAAAACTATAATATCTGACAGATTTCCCAGTTATTTAAAAATTTTAATTGTATTTATTTTTATATACTCTGATTATACTTTATAACATCCCTAATTGGTGTTAGGAAGTTTCAACTGGGTGAGCATTAAAGTATAAATACTTTTGTTTATCCCAAGTCTTCAGAGAAATTGAAATTCTACATTTATGACTTCTATAGTAAAAATATGGACACTGGGTGTGCCTGGGTGGCTCAGTTAAGTGTCCAACTCTTGGTTTGGGCTCAGGTCATGATCTCAGTTCCTGAGATCAAGCCCCCAGTTGGGCTGACCACACAGAGTCTGCTTGGGATTCTTCCTCTCCCTCTCTCTTTGCCCCTCCCCCCCAAGATAAATAAACTTAAAAAATATATGGATACTAGTAAATATATAAAATCTGATTTGTACCCCGTTAGGATTTTTAGGTGACTCAAGAATTGTATTCATAAAGGGGCACCTGGGTGGCTCAGTCGGTTAAATGTCCGACTTCAGTTCAGGTCATGATCTGTGTGCGGGTCATGAGTTGGAGCCTGGCATCGGGCTCTGTGCTGATAGCTCAGAGCCTGGAGTCTTTGTCGGATTCTGTGTCTCCCTCCCTGTCTCTGCCCCCCCCCCCCTCTGTCTCTCTGTCTCTCTCTCTCAAAAATTAAAAAAAAAACGTATTCATATGTTGTCCTTTGCCAATCATGTGAAATTCTAATGTCGTTGGTCACTCCTAGAGCCCCTCAGGAAAGCGGAAGGTAGGCTGGTACTGGGTGAGAAAAAGCAGGAGCCTGACCTCCAGGAGTCGGTAGGGAGCCCACAGCAAGGTCCCTGGAACTTTCCCACTGAACATGGACAGCAGAGAAGGCCACTTTGTGACCATGACTGGTGAAGACAAGAATAAGGCCCCTCCAAAATCTGAACACACACTGAACATAAACATTGTCCAAGCTACAAAGTACCAAAAAACCCTTTCTCTGGACTCAGAGGAGTGACTGTTGCCTCTCTCTGTTGTAGCTATAGCCTTGCTCTAGTCTGCACTCACTGTACATGAGGTTTTTTTTTTTTAATATGTATTTTTAACAGAGAGAGAAAGAGCATGAGCGGGGGAGGGGCAGAGAGAGAGGGGGACACAGAATCTGAAGCAGGCTCCAGGCTCCTAGCTTTCAGCACAGAGCCCGACGCGGGGCTCAAACTCACAGACCGCGAGATCGTGACCTGAGCCAAAGTCAGATGCTCAACCGACTGGGCCACTCAGGCGCCCCTGTACATGAGGTTTATTAAATTATCCTGCATCCTATAAGGGCATTTTTATCCCAATGTTTATAGCAGCACGCTCAACAATAGCTAAATTATGGAAAGAGCCTAAATGTCCATCAACTGACAAATGGACAAAGAAATTGTGGTTTATATACACAATGGAATACTACTTGGCAATGAGAAAGAATGATGGGGCGCCTGGGTGGCTCAGTGGGTTAAGCGGCCGACTTCGGCTCGGGTCACGATCTCGCGGTCCGTGAGTTCGAGCCCCGCGTCGGGCTCTGTGCTGACCGCTCAGAGCCTGGAGCCTGTTTCCGATTCTGTGTCTCCCTCTCTCTCTGACCCTCCCCCGTTCATGCTCTGTCTCTCTCTGTCTCAAAAATAAATAAACGTTAAAAAAAAAATTTAAAGAGAAAGAATGAAATATGGCCCTTTGTAGCAACGTGGATGGAACTGGAGAGTGTTATGCTGAGTGAAGTAAGTCATACAGAGAAGGACAGATTCCATGTTTTCACTCATATGTGGATCCTGAGAAACTTAACAGAAGACCATGGGGGAGGGGAAGGAAAAAAAAAATGGTTAGAGAGGGAGGGAGCCAAAGCATAAGAGACTCCTAAAAACTGAGAACAAACTGAGGGTTGATGGGGGGTGGGAGGGAGGGATGGGTGGGGATGGGTATTGAGGAGGGCACCTGTTGGGATGAGCACTGGGTGTTGTATGGAAACCAATTTGACAATAAACTTCATGATAAAAAAATAAAAAATAAATAAGTTACCTTGCATCCTGACGGCATCTGCCCCGGTTCAAACGCCCCGCTCCTTAAGCTTTCTCCCAAATCCCCTAACACAACCCCAATCCTCTAATAAGTCTTTCCTCACATCTTATGAAGTGTCTCACAGCTGCTCAGGATGTGTGTCTCCCTTGCAGCAGAGTGTAATAAGCCACCTTGTTCAATTATAGGAGTGTTCGTGGTGATCTCTGGCTGTAAGCATTGACATGGACCAACAAAATACCGTCAGGAGAACCCTTCGTGGATTACATACTGCAGACTTTGGTATAACAATATGTTAGGTCAGAAGGGGATATTATAGATCGTAAAATGAAAAGGAACTTATAGCTTAAAAAAAGAAACTTATAAAGCATGAGTGATCAACACAAGAATTAGATATTTAAAACTTTTTTCTGAATATGTGCAATACTTGAGTTCTGGTATTGAAATTTAAAAATAAGGGGAAGTTAACTGTTCAGTTAGCACTTATTTCTATGAATTTTGGTTTTTAAAGTTTATTTATTTTGAGAGTGTGAGAAAGAGTGAACATGAGTGGGGAAGGGGCAGAAAGAGAGAGAATCCCAATCAGGCTCTATGCTGTCGGCACAGAGCCCAACACAGAGCTTGATCTCACGAGCTGTGGAATCGTGACCTAAACTGAAACCGAGTCAGACGTGTAACTGACTGAGCCACCCAGGCTCCCATTTCTATGAATTTGGTACTGCTGCATATCTTTGTGGGTGGATAACTCAGAAGGCAGCTAAGTGAATCCACGTAAAGAATTTTGGAGACTGGGCCGCCCCGGGGGCTCAGCCGGTTATGCGTCTGACTTCGGCTCAGGTCATGATCTCGTGGTTCATAAGTTCGAGCCCTGTGTCGGGCTCTGTGCTGATGGCTCAGAGCCTGGAGCCTGCTTTGGATTCTGTGTCTCCCCCTCTCTCTGCTCCTCCCCTGCTCATGCTCTCTCTCTCTCTCTCAAAACTGAATAAAACATTTAAAAAACGTAGAGAATTTTAGGGGCATCTGGATGGCTCAGTCGGTTAAGCGACCGACTTCAGCTCAGGTCATGATCTCGCCATTTCTGAGTTTGAGCTCTGTGTCGGGCTCTGTGCTGACAGCTCAGAGCCTGAAGCTGGTTTAGATTCTGTGCCTCCCTCTCTCTCTCTCTCTGCCCCTTCCCCACTCATGCTCTCTCTTTCTCTCTCAAAAATAAATAAACATTAAAAAAAAAAAACCAACTTAGACAATTTTGGAGAGTGAGTTGAAGTTCTTTCCATTGTCTCGATGTAGAGTAGACCATCTCTCTCCTAGTAGCTGAGAGCCACCTTGTTTTGTGTATTCAGAACTAGCAGCTGTTAGGATGTCAAAACCCGCAAAGTGAAAATAAGCTCAAACAGCGGACCCAAACTTTCACTGGAGAAACTTCCAAAGATGCCAGAGTGGGACATGAGTCAACTGTGGAATGTAGCAAACTAACTGCAAATCCTACTAGAGAAATTGTGAATTTTCGTGATTGTAGGTTTTATATCCATATTGAACTGTTCTTTTGAATTTGTTTTCCCATATTGCCAAATAAAGCAAGTAAGTGATCGTATTTATGTGCTGAGGGATCAAGATGCTTATTATAAGAGAAAAGGAGATCTAACTATAGGATCAAGGGTTTCAGAAGGAATGCTATCCTATTAGAACTGGGCTGGAAATAGCACTATGAACTTGTATCTGTACATGAAAAAGTGATTTACGATGGGCATCTTTTCTACTTCTGTCCACTGACATGGTTTAAGAGTGTCACTAAATCTCACGTTTGGTTGCCCATCTAAAAAGGCTAATACTCAAGACATGGGTGTTGATTGAAAGGAATGTGAGCTTTACACAGGAAGCCAAGCGCCTGGGAAGAAGGTGGCCTCTGGTCCAAAGGCCAACTCTGTGGTTTCTGCCTAGCCAAGAGGGTTTTAAAGGGACAGGGGTCTCCGATGACCGAGTGGGGGCAATGGCCACATTTCCTGCCCCTGGGATTCAGTGGTGCCTTCCATTAGCTTTCAGTGCTTGAGGGCTGTGAGAGGTCCAATGCCTGTTCTGTGACATGTGGGGGCTTCCTGTTCGTTTCCTCAAAAGGACTAAAATTTACAGACACACAAGGAGGATTAGTAAACCATATGACCTTAAGAACACCTATTAAAGATCATGCTAGTTATGAAGATCAAGGCGGCCTCAGGAAGCCCCCCATGATGCACCCTTGTGTCAAGATTCTGGTTTCTAATACCATTCTTCCAGTAAAAGGAACCAAGCTTTCTGGAGAAAAGGTTAACCCCATGTCTGAGACAGAACAGGACAAAACGAGCCTGGGATAGCTCCGTGTGCCAAAAAGCACAGTGCTCAAAGTTTAATAGAGATGATGGGACACAGAAACTCATCTAAAAAGGGGCTAATGTTTTATTATTATCATTTTTTAAATGTTTACTTATTTGAAAGACACACACACACACACACACACACACACACACACACACACACACACGGCAAGTGGGGGAGGGGCAGAGAGAGAGAAGAGAGAGAATCCCAAGCAGGCTCCGCACTGTCAGTGCAGAGCCTGACTAGGGGCTTGATCCCATGAACCGTGAGCTCATGACCTGAGGCAAAATCAAGGACCGACTGAGCCACCCAGGCGCCCCCATAAGAGGGGCTAATGCTTCAAGTCGTTTACAGTTTTGCTGGCCAAAACTGAGTGAGACAACTTGAACATCAAAGCAGAATACTGGCAGAGGTTGGCTGATGAGCAGTCACGAGCCCATAATGATGCACACAAAAGTGGTTGACAAAATGAAAGAGAACAGGAGAGATTACATTTCTGTTATTTGTTAATCAGTCCTGTTGATGTTACTGACTCATTTCCAGTTAAAGAAACCAGTAAACGCACAAATACCAGTTAGTTCCCCAACATAAATATTAGTAAAGTGACCTCTAAGTTTTGAACGTGAGCCTAAAAACACCTATTAAATGTACACATGCAACACTCTATCAGGTTCCAAGGTTTAAAAATTCAGCATATTCCATCAGGGTTATAATAATGTGTTGACTTGAAGGTTCCCTGTGAAACCTACTTAAAAATATACCTAAGAAAAAACTACGAATATTAAAAGGATAATAAGAGAATACTATGAACCACTCTACCCACAAAAATTCAACAATTTGGTTTTTTAGAGTTTATTTATTTTGAGAGCGAGCAAATGAATGGGGCAGGGGCAGAGAGAGAGGGAGAATCCCAAGCAGGCTCTGCACTGTCAGCACAGAGCCCAGCAAGGGGCTCAGTCTCATGAACTGTGAGGTCATGACCTGAGCCAAAACCAAGAGTCAGAAGCCTAACCGACTGAGCCACTCAGGCGCCTCCATGAATTTAACTATTTACATGAAATGGACAGATTCCTCTAAAAGCACAAACTACCAAATCCAGTCCCATATGAAATAGATAATTTGAATACCTTTGTAACCACTAAATTCAATTTGTACTATTAAATACTCTGAAAGAAAGAAAAAAAGAAAGAAAGAAAGAAAGAAAGAAAGAAAGAAAGAAAGAAAGAAA